>NW_004949106.1:6795047-6821324 GCF_000317375.1 Microtus ochrogaster | reverse complement strand
CCTGTCCTGGAACTAGCTCTTGTAGACCAAGCTGGTCTCGAACTCACTGAGATCCGCCTGCCTCTGCCTCCCGAATGCTGGGATTAAAGGCATGCGCCACCACCACCCGGCCTGACAGCTCAGTTCTTTAAGTGGAAGAAAATATATCACATAAGTTTATTTGAAATAATAATACCTTTATTGGGGTTAAATTCTGCCCCAAACTAACAATATCTCTGTAAATTACCAAACAGTAGCTAGAATTTATTTCTATTTCCAGAAGCCTGAGTGATTTACAAAAGAGAGACATGAAGTACAAAACATGCTTTCCCCTTTTAAGACCATGAATCAAGATCTGCAATTCAATATCATGATCATTTAAAAACGATCTCCCTACTTCTAACTGGTGAACTGATAAATTGAACATCCACATAAGCGTCAACTGTAAACTGAGCGGCTGTACTTCAACGTTGTATGAGTACAGCGAGCAAAATTGGTGTGTTTTTCATGATTGCTGCTTCCTCCTCAACCCAAGCGCTAAACTAGATCTTGCTGTAGACTTCGATATTCACATTCTCGAAGGTGGCTCTGAATTCTACTTTGGAGACTGGAAGACAAAATGCTATTTTAGAACTAGAACATGTAGCAAGGTGGCCTACATGTATCCTAGTGTTTTGTGGGTGTTGAACTCTAGGTGGTCAGTAGTGAGATGGGAGACAGGGGTCGATGAAATGAGAGGGAAAAGGGGCGGGGAAAGAAATGGAGCCTTCCAATGAAGGGCTTGGCTTTAATTCCCTCTCCACGCCATACCAATAGGAGATGGAGTGGAAATCAAAAACCGGCCAGGTCAGATTTAACCTCTTCATCCATCAGATACATTATTCTGCTTTAGTTGGAGACTGATCCTTGATTAAAATCCTGATCATTTATCCACACTCTGTGTTTTTCACATGCTCTAAAGTCATTAGAGAAACGTGAGTATCTCTGCCAAAGCTCGATTGAATTGAATGCATTAGACGCTGTATTCCGTGCCACTGACCTTTTAGTGATGAACAAGCGACCTCAGTGAAGTTTACTAAGAAGCTGTGCTCATATGACATTCTTTTTTTAATATTTATTTATTATGTATACAATATTCTGTCTGTGTGTATGCCTGCAGGCCAGAAGAGGGCACCAGATCCCATTACAGATGGTTGTGAGCCACCATGTGGTTGCTGGGAATTGAACTCAGGACCTTTGGAAGAGCAGGCAATGCTCTTAACCTCTGAGCCATCTCTCCAGCCCCTCCTATGACATTCTTGACGCTCCTGTCAACTTAAAGGGAATTTTCTATAAGTAAAACTTCAATGTTTATATGTTCTGACGTGTATTGGAGTATATAGCAAACTACTTCTTAAACCTGATGATCCATGATTAATTTTGGACACCTTCTTAAGCTCCATTATTTACAGATATATTGACGACATTATTCGATGTGAAAGAGAGTAGACTATTTTTTTTTTCTTTTCAACCTGTTGAGGCTGTCGGTAAGGGCACTCCATTTTGGAGTGTCTTTGTCATCACTTAGTCACAGAAATGAAATCAAAGACCCGTATGACGCCCGCCATGCGGCCTGTTTGACAGGTGCTGGATTCTGAGGCGCTGATCTCAGGAGCTCATCACAGTGAAGCAGGTGTGTGATGAGGAGAAGAGGACCCTGGTACGGGTGACAACACTGAAATTGCGTTCAGTAAAGCTTTACTAATAGCCTGCTCTTTCAGTAAACCCAAAACTTTTTGAAAAGAAATTGTTGCAATTATTAAAAATAAACCATCGATCATTGACTTAAAAGGAATCTTCAGGAAAAAATGGGGAATGACTCAAAATTAGATAGTTAACTCTTTTGTGAACTAAGCTCACATCTCTAGTGTGCCTCAGTATAAAGAAATATATTATGAGTCCAAATTTGACAGAGAATATCATATAATATATAACATTGCACATGATAAAAGTATGGACATTTTAATACTTTTAATGTTGACGGTTTAATTTTCCCTTACATATTATAAACCTTATGACTTATCTGAAAATTTAGTAGACAAACGCTGAGGCTTGCTTCAAGGTGGAACTTTTTGTTTGTTAATGAGATTGACTATTTTACCTGTTGTTACTCTTTCATTGATTGCTCAGTTACTATGCCCATTCTCCTTTAGGGAAATACTTGATTTCTTTAGTTATTTACAGCAGAAAGTTCTGATCTATGGCACTTTTCCGTATCAGAATACTTTAATCACTTGGTTTTAAATGAAAATCAAGTAATTTAGTGGTTAAAAATGTCCATGCAATCTTTTCATCAATAAAGTTACAGCCATTAAGAATCAAAAATGCCTTTTACAGAAAATATTTTGCTGCAAAGGCTTAGGTTTTTTTTTTTTTTTTGCAGAAACACTTTTCAATAAGTGTCCTATACAGGGTTTCTCTGTAGCTTTGGAGCCTGTCCTGGAACTCACCCTTGTAGACCAGGTTGGCCTTGAACTCACAGAGATCTACCAGCCTCTGCTTCCTGAGAGCTGGGATTAAAGGCAGCATTTAAGCATGGATGTTATCAACACTGGTAACTTTCAAAAATGAACTCTGAATCTAATGAAAACATTTAATAGAGAACCTGAAATGCATTTTTTTTTCACTCTTGAATCTAGACATGCCTTTCAGACAGAATCAGAGCATTAGACCCTATGGGGCAAAGATTGCATAATGTTAAAAGTATTTTGGAATAGCTTCTAATGAACTACATTTATACATTACATAATTAGGTCACGTTGAGAGACATTACTAGAAAGTCCCCAAACAACTCATCTCTGACTTTTTATTGCTCTAAATATGGTGACAATTATGTAGTTCAGCAAACAAAGCCATGGCAGTATGATAAAATACAAGGGCTTTTCCTCTATATTAGAGTACAGGATACTTATTGAAAAGTGTTCTGTTCATCATCCTAGAGATTTCATAAGCACAGCTTGCATTTGATATTTGGGATAATCTATTAGGAAGCTGAGAATAAAGATCTTTTCTCACGTGAAATCTTGTGCCCTCGATGCATCTTTATTTTATTTTACTGTCTCTCCTTGATTCTCCCTTATTCATTTAATTTTATTGAAATTACTTATAGATACTTTGTAATGTCCGTGTGCTATAAGCAACCTAAACCAAGCCTTTAAATATGGCCATAGAAAGCAAATTAAATAAATGCCTGCATGCTTTGGTATTTCCAAATTGAAGTAACCAACAATAATTTTAGGGGAGTTTTGGTTATTCAGCATTAATTTAAATGTGCTTATTTTATGAATATGTAATATATTAGCAGCGAGTCAATACGGTTGTTCAATAAGAGTCACCTTTTTTCATTCTTTGCAGTTCTACTGTTTGGAACCCTGGCCATCCGGAGTTTTATGTGCTTTCAAGGTTATAATGGGATTAGCCCTCTTAAAATCGTGACTAGATTTTTAAAAATTCACTTACGATCAAGAATAGCTTTATTGTCTAGACTCTGATAATACATACTCAATACATAATTTATAGCTACCCTCTCCACCACTGCTTCCTTGTGGAGACTCTGGGCCTTTGCTTAGAAAGATGTCTCCCAGAGTCTTGTAGACGTATGCCTCTCTCCTCACAGAGGAGGACACTCCCATAAGGGGAAGGTGGAGGTTGCATTTAAACAATTTCGGTGTAGGAGAACATTTATAAGGGGAGCTGTAATGTGTAGGTGCACACCGCAATAATGAAGTATTTGCATAGTTGACTGCAGACTTTATTAAGTAAGCAAGGTGCAGAATGCCAGGCAGCTCCCATAATGGATGTGGGCGAGCCAGTCGCATGCTTCAACATAATGGAACACATTAATAAAGTTTTCAGGGTACGTGTCCTTCACGCAGACCATGGTGACAAATATCCGTGCCTTTACAAACTGCATGCCGTTACATTGTTCAGACCTTTGGGACTGGCTGCCTGTGCACTGTCTGTCAACTGTTTTTTGCCGTGTGTGTGTGTGTGTGTGTGTGTGTGTGTGTGTGTGCTTTGAGTGACCTCAACCGAAGGTCACAGTCAGTGAGGTTTCCTTACCAAACATTTTTTTTTTCCCTCCCTGTCTGGGCTTTGAGTGGTTTGAGTTTAAAAAGTTTATTGTGCTTCATTCTAGCGACTGCTCCAGAGAGGTTCGGGGTAGATCTTAGCACCAAATTCTTCCCTCAACCGTTTGCTCTGTTGCTCTTGTGGATTCCCCAGTTCCTAGTCCAGTAAATACTGGCTGAAACAGCGCAGCAATAGGTTTACTGTCTTTAACCTTATCTTGTGCTACAGTTAAAGTTCTTGTTAAAAAGAAAATACAGCTTTTCTCAGGTGCTGCTTTGATGTTACTGGCTCTAAGCGGCTGTACTATTCCAATGCTCCTATTAAAACTGCCTCTTCCCCCAGCCTGACCAAAACTCTCACCTGGGCTTGGCCATCAAAGTGAAGCTGGTGACTGACAGCTGACTGGTACCTTTTCAGAGACCATCATAAAATAATCCCACTCCGCAAGACGACCTTGGATGCTTCCAGCTGAATAAGAACACCAAATTATCTTTATCCCTCGTTTTTCTTCCCAAGCTAGCGTTTACCAGTGAACCGTTACCGAGAGGGATCAACACATCCCGGTTCTTAGTCTTCTGATGACGAAACTGAAGGAGGAAGTCCATGAGGGAGGGCACCATGCTTTCTCCAGAGGACACAAACCTGTAATCTCGCCGTGGCACACAATGGCAGCCGTGTGACGGGGTAGTGGACATTATCAGCAGCGCCTGGGTGGCCTTTTCTTCTTTGTAGCGTCATTTTTAGTGTGGTATTTTTAGCACCTCAAAAAACCGGCAGGCTGGGCCCCAGTCTCTCCTACTTCCTTATCTCTTTGGGGAAGGTTGGTGCTGGTACACCAACTGAGTACCAAGCTGGCTCTGCCCTGATGCATCCCTGCGTCCCCGCCTCCTATGCTGATGGGCAGAGTTTTGTGGCACATGGAAATGAGCAGAGAAGGAGATGAAAAAAAAATGCTTATATCTTGGGCAGAGTTGAAGTATTTTGACTGTAGAACACATTTTATTTAGGACAAAGATAAGACAGGTAAGTCTTTGACATGGCCCGTGAGTTTTTGTGTCTTTGAGGCTCTTCTTTGTGTGAAGACAGGGAATCCATGTGGCTTGTGGCTAGACTGTGGCAATTATCATTTTAGGTACCTCAAAGCATGCTTTCTGAGTTAGAGGGTTTCGTATCTACTAGGCTTAAAACAAAACCATTCTTTCTCTTGAAATACTTTTATTCATCCAATTCAATCGAATGGCAGAGCCTAGTTTCAATGGAGACGTCTACAATATACCCCTGCAGCAAAAGGCTCGGGGACAGAAAGTTTGTAAGAGCCAGAGGTCAGGGAGTTCGCTTTGAGATGATGTGGCATAGAAACGTCAGAATCCACATCCATGAAATCTCACCAACGTGACTGCTTGAGCATGCGTTGAATGAGGATGGCAACCATAGGCATGTTAACACGGAGGGAGAAGAGCCCAAGATGCCTCTACCCTACAGTAAAAACCTAGAACAATAGAGACAGCAAGAGGGGTAATCTTCCCCAATGGACGAGCCTGCCCCATAATTAGTTATACACCAAATGGTAGCCCTACAAACATAGACACTTGAGCAATATTATATGGCTATAGCATAGTTGTGTCCTTAGCAATACTGTCTATGTAACATCAATTAAAGAAAATAAAAAGGCCATGAATTTGAAAGAGAGCAAGGAACAGGGAATACATGAAAGAAGGAGAATAGGGAAGTGGGAAATTATCTCAAAAAAATTAAAAATGTTTTAAAAAATTGATTAATCTGAGTTAAAAAACAAAAAAATCGCATTAATGCGCATATGATATTCATGCACCCCTTAGTTAACCAACCACTTCACGATGGAACTACATTTGATCTATAGCAATTTTTCTGTCAACCTGCTTGTGTCAAAAAATTTCTTATCAGTTGACATGGCGTATTTCTTACATGATTTAAAAAGCACTACCTGCTATTCAAAAATAGAGTCATGGTTTTGTTTCCTAACTGAAAATATTATTGCTAGGTTGGGTTTGTCTTTCATAGACACCCGCTGTTTCTATTCCAGGACACCGTGGTGCTTACCTGTTAAGTCTAGAGAACTCTAGAGTTTTCTAATTCCTTGACTCTGTGCAATTCAGGGCGGTCTCCCTTCCAGATACATGGCCAGCATTACCTCGGCTCTATTTCCTATTGGAGAAAAATGACCCTCCACATAAATTCAGAGAAAGTGTGTGTGTGTGTGTGTGTGTGTGTGTGTGTGTGTGATATCACGGGTTCTCTTCCTCAATCACTCTCTCTTTGTTGTTTGAGACAGAGCCTCTCTCGGAACCTGGAGCTCATTTATTAGGCAAGCCTGGCTGGGTAGCACTCCCCAGCGATAGCTCCCAAATCTGCCTCCAAGACACTTGACTTGGGCCTGAGTTCTGGCTTTTACCGTATGCTCTCACGGTTGCATGGCAAGCACTTAGGCCACTGATCTAGCGCCCGAAGCCTTCATTTTGATGTTGGGTAGGGGGAGGTATGGCAGGAGGGGAGGAAGGAGTCCACTTGGTTTCTTGGCAGGTGTCTCTGGCAGTGCGTCCCTGCGGTGAGCCCCGAGCCTTCATTTTGATGTTGGGTAGGAGGAGGTATGCCAGGAGGGAGGAAGGAGTCCACTTGGTTTCTTGGCAGGTGTCTCTGGCATCCTGTAGTTAACCAACCTTTGCCAGGAAGCCTCGGGTTTCCTTCCAGATCTTGCCGGTGGGTGTCATCTCTTAGTAACTTTTGATCCAACCCTTCTGGCTCCTGAGACATCGGACACATCTTGCTGTTCCCTTATATGCTCTGCTTCTCGGTTCTCTACTTGCCTTTTAGCGAAACCAACATTTCAATGAACTCAGTTGCGTGGGTATGCTATTTCTCTTCAAAAGACCCGGCTCTGCTGAGCAGAGCCGCTGGGAAGACTCCTGTTGCCAAGTCTTTGAATTGCTGTAGCTTTCTTTCCCAAGGCTTCCTGTCCGAGCTTCCTTGAAGCTACCCAGGAAGAACACTCTGAATTTGGATCAGATGCGCAGAGGACAATAGAGCAGCGGGGAAGACATCTCAAGCTCCTCACAAGTGACTTGGGAACAAAGGCAATGGAGGCTGGTTGGCTAGGGGATGGCAATCTTTGAAGAGGCTGGTTTGGATGAGGGTGCTTGGGCGTGAAGAGGGTCTTCTGTGGTTTTAATTTTCACCCGTAGATCCAGAGGCAGGAACATGAGGTTTTAATCCGTCCTGAAGATTCAGTCTCTGAAGGGAGGATGGAATCGTGAGGCTTAACAGCTGACGGTGGGCAAATATCAAACATGGAGTTGGTTTCTGCAGTACACGTGACTGTGGTAGGCGCTCAGCAAATGTTTGGTGGTGAATAATTACCCTGTGCGTTAATGAATTACCTCTGAGCCCTTCATATTGCAAAGCTTTCAGTGATGCCAAAGGGATAAAACTTTTCTAATCTATTTGGCCCATCTAGAGTTAGCTTTAGAGAAATCTACAGGGATGTAATGTTAGGCAACATCCTTGTTTTTTTGTTTGTTTGTTTACTAATTAATCAAGACAGAAATGATGATGTTGCAAGCTTTACTGTAATTAAGTCAGCATGAAATTTCTGACAAATTAATGTTGAATGGCCTTATTAACAGGCATCTGAGGTTTGAAGTAAAGAGTATGGCTAATTCAAATATAAAACTATGATTATTGCATGTTCTAAGTTGTTTCAATGTGTCCAGTTATATGGTTTGGATGAGGGTGTTAATGCATAAACAGAGTATATTAAATCAATTCATGTATACCTTCTGTTTATCGTTGTATAATTTGCTTGGAATAAATGTGTTTTCTTATATTTTTCATGGAAAATATGTTCCTATTGTACATATATGTTGACTTGGTTAATTTTTTACTATAATGTAAAAATATATGTAATATTTATTCTACCTTGGAGGAGATAAATCCACCACATCACATATCCTTCAGAAAGTGTGCCTTTGACTCCTTCTGCTAGCCTCTGGCAAACTGCCCAGTATGTAAGCTACACTTCAGCCTTGCATAATCAGAAAACTATTTATTTATATTAAGTATATAAAATCATATATTTACATGCAATTATTTATATTCATATAAAATTATTTGTATTTATATTACTACCTAATAATTACATGAATATATGTAAATATACTTGTTGTATAAGTACAGTGACATTATATAAGTAAATCATATAAGTACAGTAATTATAATTATGTAATAAGTATATTAATAAATTAAATATATATTATATATTATCGACATTTTCTTTTGCTTTTCTATTTCCTTCATTCTTATATATTTCAGCTGAATTTTATTTATAGATTTATTAGAAAATGAATATATGCCATTTGCTTGGGTTTATTTGCAAGTTGCCACTCCCTGAGATTATTGTATTTAAAGAGGAAACAATGTCGGATGCTTTGTTTAACAACTTGTTGATTATAAAATGTCTACAAGTAATACTAACATGAAACAAAGTTTAAAACAACTTTTTCCACTAATGTAAGTTTGCAAATCGAAGCCTTTCTAGCCACCAATGAATTGCTTCATGGTTTTTTTCTATGTTTAGGGTATGTTATTTATTAATTCACTCATTTACATACTAATTCATTCATATCTATAGTGGATTAAACCAACAGTCTGTATTGGCAATGTGTAAAGACAGAATATGTACCCATTTACACAATACATGCCAACTACCTGGTATGCAGAAGGAATCCTAGCTCTCAAGTGGTTGCAACATACTTGTGGCAAAGAAGAACTTATACTGACATTTTCCTTTACTGGACATTTACCAAAGAGACCATGTGTTTAACTTCCTAATATTTAGATTCTTATATTGCTCTGGTCTAATTCAAGTGATTCCTGCTGTTCTGGGTGGACCATTGTGCTATGCTGTTGCTTTGTTCTAAATAGCTGAATGACTCCTCCCACTGCAGTTTGCTGAAGAATTGCCAAAGCACAAGGTGCATCTGTTTCTCAAAATGATACAGTTTTAAATAAAAGGGTAAGGCTTTTGACTCCATGGGGAGTCAATAAAGTCTGACATTTCACTTGTAGGCAAGACTAAGGCCCTCCTCCCTATATCTAGTCTGAGCTAAGTATCCTTACAAAAAGATGACAGCTCAAACCCTAGGGATAAATCCTGGTCCCACAGTGAGTGGCCACATAAACTGCCCAAGCCTCACAACTGTCCCCCACATTCATTGGACCTAGTTTGGTCCTGTGCAGGTTCCCTCTCTATTAGTCCAGAGTCAGTGAGCTCTCACAAGCGCAGGTCAGCTCTAAAATCACCTAGAAGATGGAGCTCCGAGCCTGACTGCAGAGCCTTATCCTTACTCATGGTGATTGACAGGAGGACCCATTTCATTGTGGGCATATCAGTTCTCTTTGAAAGGGATCCTGGGATACTGGAAGTTAAGGAAGGATGTGAGAAGCATGCATGCCTTTCTCGTAATCTTCTGACTCACAATGTAATGCAATCATCTGCTTTAATCTCCTGCTGCCTTGACTTCTTCACAGTAATAAATTGTCCTTGAGTTGCAAGCCACAGAAAACCCTTCCTCCCTGAAACTGCTTTTGTCAGTGTGCTTCATCATAGCAGTGGAGGGGGAGAATCATCCATGACAAGGCATTGTTGGTGATACCTGTGTGAACCACATCACTGCATTGCTAACATAGCAAATAATTATATATGACACACAATGCACGATAATAATAAATGATGACGTTTTAGTTTTAAAATAAAGAGAGCAGGGCTATCCTGCTTTTTTGTTTGATTTCCTACATGATGTCTATATTACCCTTTATGCCCAAGGTGCTTGCTAGAAGATTCTCTGGCAGCAGTACTTATTAATCAATTTTTAAATCTTTAAGGAATCCTGAAGTTCAAAAAACTCCATCAAGTATTTCACTAGAATGCAAAATGTGATTTTTCCTTGAGGTGCTCTTTAACCACTGAAATAGTATCTGCCAGCAGTGCTTAGCAGGGTAGATATAGAAACAAAAACAGAAGCAGAAGAAACCATTTATATGAATATTAGTTGGTAAGTAATCATACAGAATTAACAGTTAAAGAGGTCCTAGGTAGTCTGTTCACACTCCTGAACTGGGCTCTCAGGTAGTCCTGACAAGGGAATTGTGAATCAGAAGTCTGGACACAGGTCAGACCCATGCAGGTGAGATTTCTTTCTTCCTCCTGTGGTCTTGTGGTGTCACTGTCAATAGATGTCACCAGTCAATAGACATTTTCTATCAAGTTTTGTTTCGGGGAATGGGAAGAGAGGACATCTGACTTATCAAGATTAGTTAGTGTCTAATTTAAAGGTTAGTGGAGCAAACATTACTATTAGTAAAGAAGAAAAATGACTGAGAACCAAGCTACCAAACACCAAGTATTCAAGTCAAACTGATCCCTTTCTTTGAGGTGAAAAAAATATAGGATTTCACGATGGATTTTAAGTACTTATCTCTTCCGTGCAATTTTAATTGTTTTATTTAATAAAATGTATGAGACATATTTTGATTGCGATTATACAGGCAGAAAGGATTTTATTGCAGCTTTTAAATTTTCTTAATCAAAACGGATGACTAGAGGAGGAATGATGCCCCGCCCCCACTGACTCCAGAGAATGATACTCTAGATCGTCCGCCGTGGCGTGTTTAAACACAGCTTCCACAGTTACCTTTTGGAACTTTTGTAAGGAAAATGTTTCTTTTACATTATTGCCATTTCAAATCGCGCCATTTTCCTGGCTTTGGTGTCTGGAGATTTGCTTTTGTTAGTGGTTTGCCATTTGGTAAGGCAAGCCAGGGTGAAGCAGCTGAGAACCTAGGGAACGGTTTTTGAGATGTGCTTATCTCTCTGGATTATATAGAATTATATAGAAGAGTGCAGGATGGCAAAAAAAAACCCAAACAACAAATTATTTAGAAACAGACATATAGCAAATGGAACCAATGTGAATAACTGTGTTGATTGATTTAGATTATCTATTTATTGGACTGAGACATGGCTTTTGTTAGTATTCAGGCATCTGCACTGGCCTGCCCTTGGGGTCCTGACAGGATAGTCCTCAGCTGTGGCCACTAAGAGCACCTCCTGTGCACATTTACTATGCTTCCTTTTAAAATGCTGGCTTTGTCCCCCCCCCTCCCCCTCTCTCTCTCCACTCTTATCATCAGCGACTGGTATCTGCTTCCTCTATGCTCCCTTTCTGATCTTTCTCTGCCCCCCTGCCCCTGTCTCTGTCCCCTTTTCTGCCCCTTCTCTCTCCTCTTCCAAGAAACCTCCCATGTGAGCCCCGTTGTCTGGAAGAACCTTCTCTTTTGGTGTTTTCAAAATTATGGCAGTTTTTGGTGTGACTTTGACAGTACTTACAGAGAAAAGCAAGTGAGGGGCAAGGCCCCCATCCTGAAATTGTGTCGTGCCATCCAGTGGGGTGGGGACCCGGAATGAATACACAGGAAGAGTCACTATTGTCGTTGTCAGTTCTTTCTATGTCAAGACATGAGTAAGCATCTTCACTCTTCTGCCCACAGGGCTGGAAGTGCTCCTGATACCATACCAGACAACGTAAACCGTTTCTTCCTTAAACTGCTGTGGGCCAGGTAATCTGAAAAGTAACTAATACAATATCCTTTTCATTTAAAACATGCGATTGTTAAAATATACTAAAGACACAACAAGGAGAACCCAAAAGAAAATGGCTCACCGAATTAATTAACCAGCGCTCATAGTGTTTCACAGAAACTAAACCCACACTCAGGGAGGCTTTATGCATCCAACCTAGGCCCTCTGAATATGTATTATGGTTGTGTAGCTTGGTCATCTTCTGGGACTCCTCACAGTAGGAGTAGGGGTGTCTTTGACTCTTTTGGCTGCTTTTGGGACCCTTTCCTCCTACTGGGTTGCCTCATCGAGTCTTGATATGAGGGGGTGTGCTTAGTCTTATTATAACTTGTTATGTCATGTTTGGCTGACATCCCTGAAAAGCCCTCCTTTTTCTAAAGGGAAAGGAGGAGGAGAGCAAATAGGGGAAATGGGAGGTGGGCGTGGTCACTCAGAGGAGAGGAAGGAAGGAAAATTGTGGTCAGGATGCAATATCTGAGAGAAGAATGAACGACAAACAGCAACAACACCTCTTAATATGTAAAATTCACATTTAAGTTTAATATTCACACTGTGGAGAATGTAAACGTGGGCTTTACTAGATCTGGTAAAGGTGAAACACGGTGACAGAAGTGCAGATGCTTTTGTGAATTCCAACTCCAAAGCCATAGAAGGTACTTCTGATTCCTGGGGACACGTGGAATCAAGTTAGACAAAGCTTTCTCTCCTTCACAACTAAGAACCTCATCTTAGAGCAGGAGAGCACTTCTCAGGTTCCTCAGACAGGGAGGGAGAAGCAGTATCCTGTCCCGACCAAGGAAGAGGGAAATCCTATCTTCGGAACTGTTATCTGTGCTGAGAGCCCGTGGAGGGTTCCCAATGGCAGGGGATTAGAACGATGAGGTTCGTTAGTTTTGTGCCAAGTATTGCAAACCCTCATATCTCACTCCTCTATCAGCATGCCTTTGCAGAATCAGATTTCTGGATAACTGGCCATGCTCCAGCTATGTGAAGTACAACATTCGTGAGCACCGGTGAGAGCGTGGATGGCGGAAATTGTATCCCTTAAGAATATCCGACCTGGAGAGGGAGAGAGGGAAGGGGGAGAGGAATGGGGGGAGGGGGAGGGAAATGGGAGGCCGGGAGGAGGCGGCAATTTTTTTCAATTAAAAAAAAAAAAAGAATATTCGACCTGAAAGAAAAATAAAATAAAATGCATTGTTTGAATGATGTGGATGCTATTTGGTTTGACTATCGGTAATTTAAATAAGCCTGTTCTATTAATAAGATTCAGAGAAGAAAGCATAATTGTTGAACGCTGATACTCTTCAGTTATCAACGAACAATATTTTCCTACCTGGAAACACAACATAGCTGTGAACTCTCTAGAAAACATAAGGCATAAATCTTGCACCGTGATTCGTGAAAATACACTGAATATATTCCTTTTCTTGGCAAACCATCTCCAGACCCACTGGGAAGTTATAACTGTATTTATTTTATTTTTCATGGTTGTCACCACACTCTGAGCAGCTGTGACAGTTTTCCGCTGGAACCACTCCATCCCCAAAATTATTCCTGTAAATTGAAGTCCTATTTTCCTGCCCCACGTGTATTCTTAATATTAACAGTTAGTAATTAGTCTGTCCTTTAGAGGGACTAAATGCGTCTGAATGGCATCCCGAACATTTAATCTGAACACTCACGATAAACTACAACAGTTCCTCTGATGGCTTTTATTAATTGCTGCTAGTGTTTCCATTTTCTCACTTTTAAAGAAATCCTTAAAGTGCCTAAGAATATCTTAATTTGTTCTCTCATTCCCTAATTCTTAAAGGCATCAGTGTGTATAAAGTTTTAGAAATACTAAAAACCTGGTCCTTTATTATGATACCATCTACCTCTTTTGACCCCATCAGGAAGACAGGTGCGAGGCAACTTTTGCTACTTAGTGTCAACCAAGGTAGTTACATCTACTATTTAGAGATTTTTGGCTCTAGACAGCAGAAACAACCATAGGTATCATTCAAATAGCACTACACTTGTAAAGCTAGTTCCTTAAAGTCTCAAATTTTTTTTTTTAAATTTATATCCTGTGAAGTCTCCTCTTCATGACTTCCCAAGGCTTCAAGTCATGTTGGCCATCCAGGCAGATTATTTTTATAATTGGATTCATTTTGTTTATGAGTGAATTCTGCTACTGAACCAAAGTACTTTAAACGACATAAAGCATTATAAATATTTTTTTTATTAAATCACAGAACAACATTCTGTTTCAGAAGCTGGTGGAAGGTTCTAGCAAGCTAACGGGGGGAGTAAAGGGGGTGCCAAGTCCCCCAGAAGTGATGTTGAAGGTGCGTGATGAGTGGGGAAAGCCTGAAGTGAACTTTCTCACACATGAATTTAGGAATTGAATCAATTATTTTCCTGATTTTTACAATATAAAATACCAGGTAGATTTTAGTTTACTTTGAATTCTCGTTTGATGTCATTATTCACCGACAGATACCATGCTCCTTTTGGCGATTTCATTTTGATAAATATTTTTATATCCTCATCAGCTCCAAAATTGACCAAGATTTATAAAAATTGTATAATTGCGCCATGTTGGGGATTTATTTACAGCTTATTAACAAGCGAGAGTCTTAGAAGATTGCTTCATTAAAATATGCCTGAATAATTAGCATGCAAACCGTGTCAGAACCTTAGGAGGTCACTGAGATGTACAGGTGTGTGCTCCGAGTTTGGACATACTTTCCATTTAGAACAATGGAATTTATGATAATGCATTCTTCTGGAAGTCCTATTAGAGAAATTTTAGGCTAGGAAATGTAGTAGTGAAATCGCCATTATGTTTACTGTATTCATGTATGCATTATCAAAATGGGTTTATTGACAGTAAATGAATATGAGCTAAGTAGGCAGTGTACAGTATAGATACACTGCTTCATTTATGCTTAACTCTTTTATTATTAATTTATTTGGGTGACACCAGCCACCCAGCGTGATTTTGACACATCTGACTGATAAACAGGCTGACTACATCCAAGCCTTCCAATGGTACAGCTGCTAACAACAGTGACTCTCCTGGTTAATCAGATGTTTGCCACTAGGGACTGCCCAGGCGAATTGAATATGACAGGAGTTTCTGCTTTACCTCAATGTAATGGCATAAGTGTGTCACTTGTTAGGGAACCCAGAAAAAATGCACATGGCAGACACCCTCAAGCAAGTAGAGCTTTTATCCAACTATCACCCCCATTATTCCTCTGGTAATAACTCATCCTTAAATGATTCAAGAGAGACCACGGACGCTTTGCATACTTAATAATACATATTTTCATTTTATATGCTCTCGTTTGAGCTATATGAATTTTAATATCTAAGGGCAGAGACTATATTACCGAAGATACCGTTTGGTTTGTTAGTATTTCCCAGAAGATGAGGGGGAAACTCATTTGTAAGTAAGATGTGAGCAGGAGCCCCAGTTCTTCCTTGTCCTAGAGATAAAGGGTAGAAGAGAACCAGACTTAAAATAGCCTTCAGATTCTTTGATTTATGTTTTATATCATTTAGCTTTTCGTTTAGTGTTTTTTTTTTTCCTTTCTGACTCTATGTCCTTTGATTACCCAAAAGCATGTTTGGAATACATGTCCTCATGACCTTCTCTATTGATCCAGATTATGTTCTGGGTGTGGTGTATCCCATGCATGGATTTCCTGCCGCAGATCCCCGGGGTTGTGTCGTGAGGACAACAGAAGCGGTGGGTCGGTGCTAGCCACAGGATTCTCGTGTTCGTTCAGTGAGAGCTATCAGCTGCCAGAATATTGACTTTCGTGCGGCAAGAATTGAGGAGGTTTGTTTTCATCGCTGTCCCGGGGAAGATGCTGCAATGAGCGGCTGCTGACAGTCCATTGTGCTATAGCACTTCATCCTCAGTAAGGGACAGGTGTCCACATACAGGAGAAAATGGACTACTGTCCTGTTGATGATATACAAGCGGGAACAATTCTTCACCCATGCTGGTGAAAATAAAATCCATGTTTATTTTGCCAACTTGTTTGTTCTAGGGGAAAAAAAAACCCTAATCTCCATTATTTTTATTGCTAAGGAAAGGAGTTACTTGTCCATCACTTAAAATTTAAAAAGAAACCTAAATGAAGCCCAGAATAGTGCAGAGGAAATGATTTTTATGTTCGCAGAATAGTATTGATGAAATCAGGCATTTTTAGAATAGGCAAGCAGTGGCATACAGGAAATATTATGTATAGCATTCTTCCTCTTTTCCATCAGTTAGATTGATTGCTTGCACTGACCTGCTGGTCTCCCCTGGGTCTCCACTATTCATGGAGTAATCTTTATGCAGGCATAACTAGGTCACCTTAATTACCTGTGGAAATCAGGTATACTTGTGAAAGTTTCACAGTGATAATTACTCCAAAATGCCAAAATAGTGTATGCAAATGTCGGAGCAACACGCTGGAAATTTCTGTACAGCCCACATCAATCAAACCATGCGGTTCTTTCTTTCCAATTCTTTTGCATTTTGCCACAATAGTTTTTAGCCTTCATGGGAAAAAAAAAAAAAAAAAAACGCTCCTTGCTAAGCAGTACATTGAGCTCACACCATCGAAAGCACTTGTTACCCTGCTTTTCTTCTCTCTAAACTGTTTTGCAGCGCTAAAGAAATCAACAGACTATTGTCAAAGAACAAAAGACCACTAATCACCAGTGTTGCTTCCCCTTAGTTATCTACAGTGATCGCGTGTGGAACTCTTTCTAAGCAGCATGTTTCCCTCGAAGATATCTTTGTCATTTTGTGAAGACAGAAAGAGGAAATGGGAGACTTCATGGTCTTTTTAAAGGCCAAGGGAATGACAAGGAGTAGCATTTTTCTACTTTCGCATGAATATTTAGAAAATGCTTTAATTACCTACTCGCTAACGTGCTTAAAGGAAAAATTCCTCATGATTCTGAAATGCCTGACCAGGGATAGCGTGGTGAAGACTGTTGGAGAAGTAGATTGACCACCCCCATAACTGTAGAATGGGAAGCGTCGGTGAACGTTTTGAAGGCACAGTCTGTCTATCTGACAGTCACTTCATACACAAGCCATTATTTTCAATAAGAACAGTTAAATAAGAGTCTTTCCATTGCTGTATGTCAGTAAGTGGGAGTTTATCCAATTAGGTCAGTATAACAGGAGGAATGCCTTTCGTATTTGTGCTGAAAGTTTTAGAAGTTTTAAAAAGCTAACAAATTAGAAGAACATGCAAAAAACTTCAGCTCATTTTCCCTATACCTAGAAAACCGCCGCCCCCAAACAGATGTTCGTTCTCAGTCTCTGCTAGAACCAACAATTTACTTCTCCCTAGAGAATAAACAGGGGTCCTATGCTTCCTGTGGGGGGGTTGTTCCATCAAATGCAATCATCCAATGCTTAGGTACCTAACAGGAAGTCACGTTTCCACAGAACGCAAGCAATTTCTTGTGTGTACTTTCCCATTACACGATTGTTTGTGAGATAAATACACAAGCATCAAGTATGTGGTGCTCTTCTGTTGTTGTCTACGGAATAAGGTCAAGGAATGAGTTTCACGTGTCCAGTTCAAAATCATCTTTGTTTTCAACTATTTCCTTTCTACGATTGGGGCTAATCATGGGCACTAAACTCATGGAGAGGGAGAATAGGCTCTTTTAACTGAGAACAGGAACTTTTTGGGTGAATAGGTAGAAAACAACAGCTTGGGATGCTGAGGAGCTATTGGATTTTTATCTCGGGCAAAGCTCCTTATGCTTCCCCACGCTCAAAAAGGTGCCTCCTGCATATTAGTCACATCCAACTGCATTTCAAACACTGTCTGAAAGCCTAGCCACACAAGCTAGAGCAACTTCATTCGTTTATTAATTTTGCAGTATCTATGTTTCTAGTGTCTAACTGTAGGGTACCGCCGCCTAAATTGCTATCT
Source organism: Microtus ochrogaster (assembly GCF_000317375.1). Classification (NCBI taxonomy): domain Eukaryota; kingdom Metazoa; phylum Chordata; class Mammalia; order Rodentia; family Cricetidae; genus Microtus; species Microtus ochrogaster. Next base: position 6,803,615 of record NW_004949106.1, on the reverse strand, counting down.
TAGGTGTTGGCACTTGCCCCTGAGGAGACAGAAGACAAGTGAACCAGATGCCATCACTTGTAAGAAGCCACAACTGCTAACGGTAATCGAATTTTTGTTGTGTTCTTTATTTCACCAGAGAAAGCTCAGACTGTCACTGCAACCAGCCCTGTCCTATTAGCCCTCTGAAACACAGAGATAAGAAATGAGCTGGAGTTTGCAAGGAGGGACTAGAATTTGGCCTGAAGTCTCGGATTCTAAGGCTCACAGTTTAGGCTCCAAAGTCAAAGCCTTCCAGCAACTTTTAAGTAGCTCTTGAGCAATGCCCAGACAAGCCATTTGCTTAAAAAAATCGGAGGATGCCATGTTGACCAAGCTCTCTGAGAGATGAGACTTTTTGTAGCATTCAAAGTGCTGTCTCATTTTCTCTCCCTTATCCCCACTAACAGATCCCACTAGAGGCCCAAGGGCTGGCACACCGATCATGTCAATTGCAAGTTTACTGAAGTCCTTCGATTTCTTTGCAGAATCTGAGTATCCCTCTTGCTAATTTGTCTCTGCTGGCTTCTAACATTGTGTTTGAAATCTAAGAACTGCACAGGTGCATCCACCTAGACCATGGGGTGGCTTGGTTGAGTGCATTGCCTCTCTCAAATCCTGTCAAGGAAACCCACTTTTAGGGATTTGATCTAGTCATACTGTATCATTTGCCTCTTTTTATAGAGTAGAAATTTGTTCATTACAATGTAAATTTTCCTAGTTCAACATCGCCTGCTACTTCTGTAACGCTTTTGACAACATTACCCCCTGGGAGCAGTCCAGCAATGCTATGAGCCAGGAGTTATTATTCCCATTTTACAGATGAGAGCTTGAAAGATGAGTGTTGCCATGATTTGTCCCAGGTCGTAAAACCAGCAAGTGGAACGCTTTTCGCCAGATCAGCACTTTTTCTCTTTATCACGGCCGCTGCTTTGCACTTGCAAGAGTAGGCTATGATCCGCGTTTTTACACCCGAGGCTGCCTGTGAAAAATAATCTCAGACTGTAATCCAGACACACTGAGTCGTAACCTAAAGTATTGGGTAATGGGTGTCCATACTTTCCTTAAAACCCCGTCAAAGGTGGGGAGCGGATATCCTGAGCCGTAAGCAGTTTCTGATTCAGTATAGGCTGTTGCTGTGACAGAGAATGCAAACATGGTATTTAATCTCATAGTTATTTTAAATATATACATTGGTGGTGTTAATTTTACGGTTGTTTTATTTTTGTGGAACATTTGCCTAGCAAGCTTTCGTTTTGCGAAACTGAAACTCTTTACCCTGTAAACACGTATCTCCTTCCCTTCCCTCTTGCGCTCTTCTAGAATAAACTTCCGATTCATAGGGACGTTAAAAGTGCAATGTGAAAATCTTTATTTCCCCCTTGATGGACTGGAGGGTAAATTGCAATCTATTTCCTGAAAATAAAAACATTTTCCTGTGTAACCACAGTACAGCCGTTCATGCCAGGAAATTAACACTGAAAAATTACCGCTATCCAATCCTCAGGCCCAGCTCAAATTTCTCCAGTTCTCATAGTGATGTCTATTAAAGTAAGAAGATCCAGTCAAAGACCGCACTTTGCCGTTGGCTCTCAAATTGCCTTCATTCCCTTCCATGTGAAATCGTTTGTAGGGATTCTTCGGGATTCTTCTGTCTTCCACGCATGACCCTGCCTGCAGGCAAAAGGACAGGGCAATTATTTGGCTGAATTCCCCTCAGACTTCAGTGATCTCTGGTTCCTCGTTTGAGAGCTGGGATTGCCCTGCAAGAACACAGCAGTGACTTTCTGTTCTTTGCAGTTTATGGTATCAAGTGGTTCACAATTTTGATTTGTTCCCTTATTGGTTATGTTTGATCACAAATTAAAATGACATTTGCTGCTTCCTTCGTGCTGTAAAGGGAAACTCTACATTTTATTAATTGCAATTAATAAATACTTGCCAGGAAGGCACTCCGGACTAAGTACACCTGCCAGTTTTTAACCACCTTGTACATTTCTTTCAGTACGCACTGTTTATTGCCTAAAATTACAATGGATTTGAGAACTGCCAAAAGTTGGTTTGGTGGCTTTAAATTTCACTTAATTTCATTTAATGTACTGGCTGACATTCTACTTTAAGGGAAACAAGGCAGTCTTCCTGACTGCATATTTTTTTCTTTGAATATATATGGCTTTTGAATTGCTGTTTAGAAATATATAGAAAAGCAGACGTGGTAATTAATGAATCGATTCTGAGTGAAGACGTGAATTGATTTGGGGACCCTATGCTTCTTTTGTACAGAGAATATAGTTCAATCCTCTTAAAATTCCAGAAATTTCTAATGTCATTGTCACGGCTCTGCATAAAGAAGATATTCGAAAATGAAGATGGGCACTCTGGTGTACTCCTTGCTTTAGGGAGGAGATGGGTTACTTTCCCAGGCCATAGTGCTGGACTCTTTTGTTTTATCTTCATTTGCATGGTTTAAAGTCATGCAGGCATACCAATGTTTTTGCTATAATCTCTATATGTATTCTAATTTGTCTCCAATAAGAGAAATATTGTTTTACTGAAGCGTGATCTACATCTTTACATACATTTACCCAGTATGGTAAGAGTCTTTGCACGTAGCACCTCTTCTGCCTCCACAGCCCTTACAATGGTGGCTTTGTTAACTTGGTGTCTAACACCATCAATGCACCAGGGTCTTCCACCCTTCACATTATGAACCATCAGTTTTTGTGTTCACGTAATGTTTTGGGGGCTAAAACGTTTTAGAAAACAATGAGAAAAGGTGAACGGGGAAGGAAGGGGATTGCTGGGACAAAGGATGAAAACCAGGAGTCTCTATACATCTTAGGAGCATGAGTCCTTGTGAGTCTGTGTGTGTGTGTGTGTGTGTGTGTGTGTGTGTGTGTGTGTGTGTTTGCTTGAGCACATAGATGTGTGCCCTTGCCCAGGTGTATGCAAGAAGAGGAGGGCAGAGATGGAATGTAGGTGTCTTTCTCTATTGCAAGCTACCTTATTTTGGGGCATGAGCTCTTTTACTAAAGCTGGAGCTCACCATTTTGATTTAATTGGCTCTCCAGCAAGACCCCAGGATCTGCCCCCATTCCCACCTCCCCAAAATTGGGTTCACTGCTGTACCCCATTTTCAAGTGTATGATGAGAAGCAGAACTTGAGGTCTCGGCTTGCACTGTACACGTTTTACCCACTGAGCCATCTTCCTGGGCTTCATGGATCACTTTTTTTTTATTGCTTGCGATGTTTGAGAAATTGACTTGCAAGTATTTGTTGACTTATAAATACTAGGTAAATGCAGAATGAATGAATGAACAATTACGAAACTTTGTCTAGAGAAACACGTTATTGATATTAATAGTGTCTACAAAGTACAAATCTGTGACTTAAGACAAATTATTTCTTTTTAATATCATACCAGGAATTGCTTTAGATGTAAAATATGGAAAGTTGAGAGCAAATTGGTGAATGAAGAGAAAGTAATTATCATTGTCTTAAGGTTCATAGACATCCAATGCTCAAGTAAAGTGAAGATCTTGAATCTATACTCCCTTTGTTCCTGCTAGATTGAACAAGACAATACGACTGTGATTCTTACCATGTAATATAATTTTGGAGAGTGGTAGCTCAGAATTTTGAGCTTTATAATTATTTGAGTTTATAAAACAGCTTTGATACTTTAATCAGAAGTTATTTATCTGCCAAACCATATAAGAATTGTTTTTAGTTTTGTGGAAATTAATCAGAAGTATTTTTAGTATCTCAAGGTTTACCAAGTACTCAATGATAAGTTTAGAGTCTATTCATGTGTTTATTAAACCTTTAAAACTATCCATTATTATTCATTAGACTGTTCGGCTACTTTATAGGTGTGTGACTATTGAATGTAGTGGTCAATTTTGATATTTTCGCCAATGGAATTTCTGTTCAGATGAATTTCATTATAATAGCATACTTGAATCAAGGAAGTAGAACCATCACTATGAGTTGATTTGCCAAGAGGTTTTAAAAAAACAGTTCTGAGCCAATATCTTAAAATCATTTCTTTGAGAGTTTGATGATAATTTCATATCTTGGCTTGGAGACCACGTGATGATATGAAAAAAACCAAAATATGTGCGTGAAGAACAGATACAGAAAGCACAGATGTAGTGATGCTAAGAACAGAAGTTTCATGTGAGGGCTCATCCTGCATCACTCTTTATACTCTGTGCAAATATTGGGTAATCTAATCCATGCTTTCGGATGCAAGCTTCTATCAACTGTGCTAGAAAAAAAAAGGGGAAGACTTTCCGAGCACTGAGATCTTTGGTATTTAACCCAAATCCTGGCTATAAAGATGTACTCAGCTAGTAAAAAGTCAACAAACAGCATTTGAAATGCCATCGCCTATTTGTAAATACTACCTATTAATAACTTGCTTTAGGAAAAGAAACACCACATATCCATATTCCATAACACAGGGCAAGTCTTCACTTGGCTGCACTTGCCTGTTTATGAGCATGCTATTTCCACTAAGGTGTGAAAAGGATGGTTAGTTGCTACATGTTTGAGATGAAACGTTTTTCAGAATATATAACAGAACTTGGGAGTCATAATTAGGAGGTGTTTTAATGGAGCCAAGGACTCGGTGCAATCTGCTTTGAATTTGGCAAGGTTACTTACCATCTTCACATTATCACGCCTTTGAAGCCTGCTCATCCTTAAGAAGCTTTACTGTTGAGAACACACTTGTCACGAAGATGGTCTCGTTCGTGTGGTTCAACAGAAGACATAAAGATCCATGACTATTGTAATAATCAATGTTAGTGTCTGATTTGATAAGTTTATGATTAGTAAGTGCACAGATTTTCAGTTTATCAGGACATAATTTGCCAAATACTGTGGCCTGGTCATACTAGCCTACAATGAATGGAATTTGTAAAGGGGTTTTACATTCAGAGTAGATTGCTAAAGCCAGTATTCTATACATCTATTTTTATGTGAGGTGTCTTTTTTACATTGATCCAGTTCATGCTCCTGATAATGTTGGTGGTGATAATTTTGTTTGTTTCACCTTCTCATAGGTTATTTTTTTTCAGGGACAAGGGTCATATCTTTATGAATCTCATCAGCTCTCATCCTCACACTAAATATAAAATGACATGCTTAACAGCTGCAATTATTTCATCCAGTTTTCTCTGGAACAATTTGAGCCTGAACTGGTGACTATGCTATGCCCGAAGGTATTGCTAAACATGGTTAATATTGAACTTTCCCTTATTTCTCTTTCTCTCTTGTGTACATATGTAAAATAAAACTGCATATAAAAACTGGGCAGCAGAATGGCTGCTCATAAAAGTAATTAAGGTGGGCATCTGGTTAAGGCATGTGTTCGATTGTTTTCTTCAGCTTCTTTCGAGCTCAGCATTTTCAACAATTCTGTATTTCTCTAGTGTGCATAAAGCAAGCCCCAGGCACATTTGTTTACCTCTCCAAAAATTTCTCATTATTATAACTTTTAGTGATGATACTTTCTGATTAATCAGTATATAAATTTCATGACCATTCTCAACTGAAGTTTGAGCTGATTTTTGTGTTGTCTCCAGTTTAATTAGATCTGCATGATTATATGCAGCTGAAAGAGGATAGTTATTAAATAGAAGTTAATGAGTTTTCAAATGTACGTATTGAATGGAGAGGCATATTATTGAACATGCTTATAGTAAATACTGATATAATACCAGTATTTTGTTGACTCATACATCAACACTCATGGATCTCTTCTCGAGTGATATTTTTGGGCAGTGAGTAGATCAAAATGGCATAAATAGATAGAAATGTCCTATATGCTTGGCCGTTACATTGCATGCTCTACACTTGGGGTTGCAATTTTATTTATTTATTTTTATTGAAAATAGATTCTATTCTCATACAATATATCCTGTCTCTACTTCCCCCTCCCCCCATCGCTCTCAGTTCCTCCCCACGTGCTCTCCGTTCTTGATTTACTCCTTTCTGTCTCTCATTAGGAAAGAACAGGTTTCTAAGAGATAGCAATCACACGTGACAAAATAAAATATAGTCCAAAGAAATAAAAGTTTTCATATTGATGTTTGACACAGCAACCCAAAAGGAGGAAAGGATTCCCAAGAGCAGGCGCTCTAAGAGTCAAAGGCCCATTTGTTCTCACAGTCAGGGTTCCCATAAAAATAACAAGCTAATAATTATGATATATACTTAGAACATTCAGAGGCCCTGGGGCAGACAGTCCTGGGTAGCCCCTGTGCTTGCTGCTTGAGTTTCTGTGAGCTCATGTGCTTCTTGCTTAGTTGATTCAGAGACCTGTGTTCTCCTGGTGTCCTCCATCCCTTTTTGACTCTTATAATACTTCAGCGTTTTCTTCAACAGGATTCCCTCAGCTATGAGGGGAGGGATTTGATGGAGAATTCAAATTTAAACTCTCTCTTCACATAATGTCTGGCTGTGGATCTTTGCATCTGTTCCCATCTGCTTCAGGAGGGAGCTTCTCTGACGATGATTAGATAAGCCACTGATCTATGAATATAGCAAAACAAAATTAGGAATAATATGTAGTGCTTATGGTTTTAGCTAGAGCAATAAGACCACTAAAGATCAAGATGGTAAGAATCAGAAAGGAGGAAGTCAAATTATTGATATTTGCCTAAGGGACCCTAAAAAGTCTACGAGAGAACAGCTACAGCTGATAAACATTGTCAGAGAAGGGATAATTACAAGATTTACTCAAAAAAGTAGCCCTCCTATATATTAAAAAAAAGATAAACAGAGTAAAGGCAATATCACTGCTGAAAGAATTTTAAATCTTTGCATGTTTCTCCTGCTTTTGCTGACACCATAACCTTCATTCATGCCTTAGTAGCCCCATGCTTATTACTATAACTGTTTTTATGTATGATTTTAATAGAATTTTGTGTTTCTAATTTTAGATGCTTAGCATTCGTTTTATTGTTCTGAAGTTTACTGCTTATGTATTATTGTATAGGCTGATAAATGTCATTTGTTCATGCATTTCAACTTCTACATTAAATTCTATTGTAAGAATTTACACTGCCTGCATTCCTATTTATAAACTACATAAAGATGATAAGTATTATTCTGCTTCTGTGTAGAACACGTATTTAGTGATAGCAACAGCTGTGTTTTTTTTCTTATTATACTTATATTACTTATGTGGGTGCTTTATATTCAATAATTTCATTCAAATGGTAAATGCACATCTGGACAAATACTTGTGTTTTACCCAATATTTGACCCGACGACTCTCAGTCTAAACTCTGCCAAGAAAAAGACAGTATGTAGAATGCAGATAATTTTAGATACAGCTTGGTAAAAAAAAAAAATTCTTTTTAAAGAAATGGGCAATTGGAAAAAAAATGTTAAGGGTTATCTTATAAGTTTAGGGCTCACCCATCAAGCTTATTCTTCAGAAAAAAACTTGGGGTAACAGCTGAAAAGCACAGAGACAGTCTTACAAAGACGTGTGGTCAGGACTTTAAGAAGAGACACGCAATAAAGGACAATTTGCTATTTCCATCTGCTTAGTGCTCCAGGCTATGCTTTTCCTTAGATGACCATGACTAAACCAAAAGCCAAGGGTCAGTGTTACCGTTCCTAACTATGGCCAATGGTGCATTGAAGAGGCTGGAGAAGGACGCTGAAGTATCTCAGCTCATCTAGGTCTAGCTTGCATTGCCCAGACACCTGGTATTTTCAGGAATATTTCATCTTGTCTATTTATATGTATATAATTTAAACTCAGTTCTTTATTTTTTTCTTAAGCCAGATAATAATAATGCCAAACAGGTCTTCATTTGGTTGCCGTCCATCTTAGTGTTCTCATTGTTTCTTCTACATACTATTGACTTGTTTTTCTATTTGCTCAGAATTTCAATACTCTACTTAACTGTTTTGAATATTTTGTGTGCTGCTTGAATACACAGTGTAGCTCTCTTCTCTGTTTGGGAGTTTCCTGTTTATGTAATTAATTTTGTGTCTGGTATACCGTTTTGAAAGATGGTATTCATTGTTTTTCTTTAAAATTAGAATTATATTTTAAAGCATGTTTAAAAATTGTTTGACTTTTCTTTTCTGAATTTTGTCTTAGAAACAACATGATTGAGAAATCTTTGTCCCTTTCTATACACAATCAATCTAGTATTTATCTTCTATGTTCAGGCCATTGCCTATTAGTCTTTGTTTGACCTAGCTAGTTATCTGGGATGATGGAAACTCAATTGAGAAAATGCCTCCATCAGATTGGCCTATAGGCACATTTTTGTGGCATTTTTCTTGATTAATGACTGCCGTGGTCATGACCAACCCACTTTAGGTGGTGCAAATCTTAGAGACATTGATCTAGGGTGCATAAGAAAAGCAGTTGAGTGAGCCATGAAGAGAAAGCCAGTAAGCAGTGTTCCTTCAGGGATCTAACTTCCTGTGATAAGGAGGTGTAAGCCGGAAATGGAAGCTGAATAAATCCTTTCCCCAGGTGGTGTCTTCAATGACAATGGCTACTGTCGACAAGT
>NW_004949106.1:6772207-6794821 GCF_000317375.1 Microtus ochrogaster | reverse complement strand
GCGTGTGCGCACGTTTCTGTCTACTGCTTGTGGATAAGATGTAAACTCTCAGCTACTGCTTGCCTCTCTGCTGTCAGGTTCCCAATTCTGGGTCACTCTCTGAAACATGAGCCTCCAAATTAAATGTTTTCTTTTGTAAATTGTTTTGGTCATAGTATCTTTTACAGCAACAGCAAAGCAACTAAGGCAAAACCATGTTGTTTTTTGTTCATAATGTCTATAGCAGCAGCAGCAGAGTAACCTAACTAGGACATTTGCCAAACCTAAGTCATTAAGTAAATTCAATTTGTTTTATCCACTTATTAGCTTTGAGGAGATGTAAATTATTGGTCATAAATGTCTATTATGTTAAGTTCCTTCTGCTATGTTAATAAAGTCCTGCCTCTCTTGCTGACACGTCTGCTTCTGAGGCAGCTGCATCGCATGCTTAGCTTGGCCTTGTTTCTCAGACACAAATTTGGAGTGAACAAACATGGACTTAGCTGTCGGGAACACATATTTATTTAGTTCCTGGTAATAAGTCTCCATGTCCAATTCTCTAGACCTCTATCTTCATATTAACACATAATTTATTATTCTTTTAGTCTCTAGTTCTGCATTACAATGGCTTTTCTTTTTCATGAACAAAGGGCTCCTATATAAAATTTCAGGTAATAATATCTTCACAAGAGAGCCCCTTAGATGATTATTCAATAATAAGTGACAAGAAAATGCTTCCGAGGTTCCTGGGTAGTAATAAATATCTGTTACTACCTCACCCTGATGGCGAGCCTCAATAGTCTGAAGAGAAAATGAAATGAGGGTAATAGCTTTTATTTCAGAAGTACTCACGCTATACCAGATGCAAGGCTTATCTGCACTGTCTAAATTAACTTAGCTAGCTCATAAGGGCAGAATCTATGAAGTTGCTACTGTGAATATTCACATTCAAAAGTTAAGACATTGAACTGAAAGACAGAGAGCTGGAGTCTGGATATGGAAAAGACTGGCACAATGGGTTGAAAATCGTGTGAGCAGATATTGGATGCATTCAGTCTGGGTACCTCTGCTCTTCCTTCCAGCACTGGAACCTGCAAGGCAAACGTGAAACAAACTCAAAAATAGTCAGTCTGTGTTTCACTCAGTACAATGGCTGAAATTTACTTCTACTGTTATTAATTTTACATGGTGAGTGATAATATTTTCCACCTATGAAAGTTAGGTCATTCAGACAAGCCTAAATCAAGTTTTAAGCTGGTCCTGACTCAATCTTTTCTCATGGGATTAGGATATCCAGTACATTTTTCATATGCATGCTTTGCTCATGTGTTTTATCCTGATGATTGAGAAGGCAGGCACTGAAGTCCGGATACCATGTAGACATTCTGACGATGAGGAAGGCAAATAGACTTTTGTTATTTAAGGAAAGATTTTGCAGTCCAAACTATCAAACTTCCAGAGGTTAAGTACCTACAGATATGATACAAATGTCATAGTCATTTGGAACTGTACGTTAATTCTTGTAAAGTATTTATTTTTGCAAGCCTAGACTAAATATAATCATTAAAATTTTAACAAACTTGCAAATCACTATAAATACAGCGCTGGAGGAGCAGCTCACATAATACCCATGAGCAATCATACATATCCAGGTAATTCTCTCAGACAGGTTTTCAAGATACTACAGTCCCTTACTAGCCCCCTAACCCCTGTGGTTTTTCTGACTGAAATACATAGTTAAAGCGTAAAGCTGAATCTACAAGTGAGACAAAACATGCCTTATTTGTTTTTTTTATTCCTGGGTTACCTCATTCAGGATGACTGCTTTTAGCTCTATCCTTTTACCTGCAAATTTCACAATTTTAGTTTTCTTAATATCTGAAAAATATTTCACAGTGTAAATGTACCACAATTTTATTATGCATCCCTTAGTTGATGGGCATCTAGGTTGGTTTCAAATTCTGGCTCTTCTGAATAGAAAAGCAATGGATGAGAAATTATTTCTGCAGCAGGACGTCAAGTTTTTGGGTATATATCTGAGATTAGTATAGCTGGGTTGTGTGCTAGATCTATTTCCAGAATTTTAATGAATGTCTACACTGATTTCCATAGCCCGAGTCCAAATTTGCACTCAGACCAAATATAAGCAAGTGCTCCCCTTACTCCACGTTCTTGTCAGCTTATACTATTATTTGTTTCATGCATGACCTTGGTCATTCTGAGATAACATCAGACCACTAGGTAGTTTTAACATATATTATGATGAATAGGGTACTCAACAATTTTAGAAAGTTTCTGAGCCATTTGGGTTTCATCTGATCAGAACTTGTGTTTAGTTTTGTACCCCATTTTTATTATATAGTGTTGTTTTCTTCATACTCTTTTTTTTCTTCTTTATATATTCTAATACCAAACCTCTATTAGATATATAAATGATCAAGATCTTTTTCCATTCTCTGGGATGTTGCTTTGTGTGAATGACATTGTCCTTGGCTGAGCAGACACTTTCTAGTATCATAAAGTTTCATTTATTATTTTTTTGGTTTTAGTACCTTTATTTTCAGTGTCCTCTTCAGAAGGTTCTTGCCCATGTGAATCAATTCAAATTCATTTGCTATTATCACTTCAGTCAGATTCAGGGATTCTGGCCTTTGCCGAAGTCCTTGATCTATTTGAAGTTGTGTTTTGTACAGGGTAATAAATGTAGATTTATTTGCATTATTTCACATGCCAACATCCAGTTTGATGAGGACCGCTTGAGGAAGATTCCGTCTTTGCTTCCAATGAATATGTTTGTCTTCCTTCTGAAAATTCAGGTGCTCAAAAGAATGTGGAATTTTATCTGGATCTTCGATTTGATTTGGGTTTATGCCCATGAATGGTGTAATTGTCCTATATTATAGTTCTAATTTTATTTAAGAAGCCTTCACACTGAATTCATAAAATGTTTTAATTTTTATTTTACTCATGTCATGAATTTCTCCAAAGTCATTTTTCTTAAGGTTCACATCTGTAAGAGAAAAAAAAAATAAAATCATTTGTTTTTGTTGCCCATTGTAGAAGGTAGCTTCATTCATCTTATCTTTCTTTCAATCATGGCATTTCAAAAGACTTTTACTGAAGACATTTCCTTACTTTGGTTGCTGGAGCAGTACATTGTTATGGCTGTGACAATAGTAAAGTCTAATGCTGACTAGGCAGTTTAGGGCTTTAACTTACCCTTAAAAAAGACTTTGAAGAGAATTATTGTTGCTGATCTGTATTAGTTATTCTTCTAATGCCGTGATAAAGCACCATGGCCAAGGCAACTCACAGAGAAAATGGTTTACATTGGCTTAGAGTCCCAGAATTATAGAGTCCCTAACGGTGGGGCAGAGGCAGCAGCAGGCTGCCAGGGATGTCTGGAGCAGGAGACTGAGTTCACATCCTGAACAAGCACAAGCAAAGAGAGAAAATGGAAAACAGCAGGCGGCTTTAAACTCTCAAAGCTTGCCTACGGTGACTGACTTCCTCCAGCAAGGTTGAATGAACCTCCAACTACCTGGCTCATAACCCCACAGTACCACCAGTTGGAGGCAAGGTTGTCAATTATATGCGCATACCCATTCACACATTCACACTCATTCCAATATATGAGCACACTCGTTCAAATTACCACATGATCATTTACGTTTTTAAAATTCAAGTGTATAACATTCACTCATTTTCCAAAACTGTGAAGCTTAATATATAAAAATAATATTTTCAGGAAAATGATCAAATTTCCATTTATATTTTTGATGAGTTTCTGTCTGCATGTGTGGGAACTTTGTCCCTATCTGCTGCCATGGAGATTAGAAGGGAATGTTGGATCCCAAGGAACACGAGTTACAGAGAGTGTGAGCTGCCATATACATCCTAGGAACCAAAATTGGATCTTCTGCAAGAGCAGTCAGCGCTTTAAATGGCCATGCCATTAAAATGTAGTTTGATTTCTGTTATAATCTATAACTAAAAAGAGAAAATTGTAAAAACTACTTATTCATTTTCTGGAAAATATAGATATTTTTAAATAGATTTTTTTCTCTTCTCCATAGAAGTTATATGTACCATCCCAATCCTTCCACAAGGGTGGAAGCAGACAGCCTCTTCTCCATCAGGAAGGGGTGACTTCTAAGAGATCTCTACCCAGAAATAGAATAAAAGTCTATTAAGTGATGGTAATGTCAGATATCTGCAGGCTGAATCAATGCGCCTCATCAGCATCACCCATGAGCTTGAACAAATATGTATTAATAAAGAACAAGGTTCCCATCCACACCACCATTGCTGGCATTAAGATGATGTTTAATGTAACAGTCCTGGGTAGAGATTGATGGAGACCAGATGGCAACAGAACTCTTAAGGAGCTTTTGAACTACAGCTGAAGCGGATAACTTCATGCAGAGAGCACACAAGAAACCCTTTAAAGATCAACAGAATTACAGTTCCAAGCAGTGCCCTCGAAATGCAGATGGATGGGAAACGTTGAAAATGGGATCATTTATTTGACCAGAGCATTTGGTTGGCGAGGTCTAAACCAGCCCTGAGACTAAGGGTGGGCTACAAGAATGTACTGGAACCACATGAGTTTAGATACATAAAGTAGAATACAATCATGATTTAAACAGTGTTGATCTTATATCTTTTGACATATATTTGAAAAAAAAAACACTCATTTCCTGAGAAGACAATTTTTAATTATTATTATTATCATCACTACTTTTTCCAGAAAAGCACATGATATTTATCATTAATAATGCCTTTACAATATCATTAACATTTTAAAATAACAATATTTCACCTTAGAATCATAAGTTAACGACAACCCTAGCATCAGACACAAGACACCTCATTTCTAGAGCTTGGTTAGGGTAGTATAAGTTACTATCAAAACCATATAAGCTATTGCTGGCTTTTTTTTTCCTCTCAGTGGTTGAAGGTCAGCCTCCTATTGCTGAAGATACTTTGAAAATAGTTATCAGGACTCAGTTATGCAAGCTGGATCTAACACAAAAGCTGTCTTCCTACTGTTTAGATTCCACAGTGTTGAAATAGGAGCGGCGGGGCTGAGTCCCCAGCACCCCAGCCACCTGGCTAGCTTATGCCCCGAAATAATTACACGGACACTGTATTCTTTTAAGCACTGCTTGGCCCATTTCTATCTAGCCTCTTTTAGGCTAACTCTCGCACCTGGACTAGCCCATCTCTAATAATCTGCTGTAGCCCACAAGGTGGCTTACCAGGGAGATTCTAGCCTACGTCCATCCTGGGTTGGAGCTTCATCGCGTGTGCCTCAGAGAGCAGAGCTCTCGCCTCTGCCCGCAAGAGTGGAGCATCGTGTCTCTCTGAGGCCTCTGCCCCCGAGAGGAGAGCTGTCGAGTCTGACCTCACTTCCTCTTCCTCCCACCTATGTTTTAACCTATCAGGGCAAGCAGCTTCTTTATCTAATTAACCAATGACCTTCCTCCATCACCACAGTACCAGAAAATACAATGTATGTTGTTAAGGTAGGGAAGCATTAGTAGTTGTAACACCCAGGGACACGACAGTGAGCAGCATGGCAAGATATACATACAGGTCATATGCGGCACTCACATGTTGATGATAATATAAGGCCCACAGTACAAAATTTTATTTTCTAAGCATAAAAACTTTAGTAAACTAAATGTGATTTTTAGAAGACAAATACACCAGTTGTCCGGTTATGTTAGATTCTGAGGAATAAGTTAGAAAATAGAATATTAGCTTAAAATCTGTTTGTTGGGGGAAAAAAAACGGCAAAGCACTGCTAAATCTCCTGATAGCATTTTTCCTCAACTGCAGAACAACGTTTTTACTCTAATGTATACAATGTGGCATTATGCAAAAGGGAGGTGCTCACGGATGTAAGTATCAAGTGACTAATGCACTTTTATTGGCTGGAATATAACGTGTGCCTTGCTCTCCCTCATCCCCAAGGCAATTCAATTTGTGCTTGATCCGAGGTGATGACGCATCGCTCTCCATCCGCTCGGGACTGTGCGGCTTTCTGGGATGGGAGCTGTTCAGACAGCATTAGCCTCATCAGGCTTCCCCTTCCTTCTTGCCTGACAGGAAAGAGGACACCTGCTTGTGCATCTTCAAAGTGTTGAGATGTCTTTGCTTTCCTGTGGTTACTCTGCATATTCTCTGGTGAATTAAATAAGGGGAAGGCATTATAGTTTTAAACTTTGATATTCCATTAAGATAAATATACACCCAGGGAGCCAAGAAATTACCCATACCGCTGCCCCTCTCTCCTCCCACTGGCAGTGAGCTGCCCAATCATGTTGGTAGTCTTTTGCGTTCTTAAACCACTGGCTATGAAATTTTGGCCAAGGACCCTATTTAAACACATGTTTAGTATATGCATTGTGTAAGCAATGAGTGCAACTTCAATTAATAGGCAAGAAAGACTGGTCTGTCTTTTAATAATGAATGTACTAGGGTTCTTTTTTTTTCAGTTTGGATGCAAACAGACAAAACCCAGTGGATATGATTTATAGCCCCAATGCTTTTGTGCCTGCCAGTGTTTTGTAATTCAAATAACTACTCTTACAAACACAGCTCACCAAAACATATAGAGTATTTTGAAAAACAAGCAATTTTTGTCACTTTAGTAACACTTGGGGTTTATAAAAAAAAAAACAACTGTAACATAGCAATTTAGGGCGAGTCAAATTTAAAATATGTCCTTGCTGAATAGGTCAGGTGACAGAGGAATGAAGCAATTTCAGGGGACAACACGGAGAGCCGAAGCCAATTATATCCCTGTGTTATTCAGGAACATAGCTACCTGCCTGCACAGAGCCGCAAATGCCCCCGCATTGTGATCTATGGTCACGGGAGGGAAGCTCAATTTTCTCACAAAGGAAACAGACTAACAAATAGTCGACAGAGCAGAATGCTGGTAGGGTGGAACACATGAAGAATCTAATAACTATGATGCGAATATTTTAACCAGCACATTTAATAATGTGTTTTCAAGCAAAAGTTGGGCTCTGCTGTAAAGAAATCATTGCGGGCAGCTTGGCATAATTATGCAGATATTATGAGCTGGGTTTCCTCTAAATGATATCTCTTGATTTCAATTTGTTTTCTCTTCTTCTTCTTCTTCTTCTTCTTCTTCTTCTTCTTCTTCTTCTTCTTCTTCTTCTTCTTCCTCTTCCTCCTCCTCTTTCTCCTCCTTCTCCTTCTCTTCTTCAAATGTTTTTGCACAGTTAAAGCAACAATAGCAACAACAACAAAAAACACAATATACTTAGTTGAGCATCACCCTTCTTTCTCAACTTGGTAAATTGATCTTAGTGGTATAGGATTTTGACTTCAGCTAATCAGTAGGCTGAGGCAGTGGGATCACAAGTTTAAGATCAATGCAGTCAGTTTAGTGAAAAACTTTCTCAAAAACAGTTTTAAAGCACATTATATAAATGTCTTGTTTATGGCTGAGGAATTAATAACTGCCTATTTTCAGTGCCTTGTGCAATCATAACTCTGCAGTAAAGGCAGTTTACTGGAAAGAGACACACTTCTGTTTAAGGTAGATGGTAATAATTGTCTATGGGTATAAACATATCTTTAAGAGCCAGTCTGATGCTAAATCAGTTTTAGCTAAACAAAATGATTAAGTTCCTTCCTAAGATTTATGACCTCCCTCACTTTCCTACCATGTACTTTTATATAGGTTTATAGTGCTAGGTATGGATTCTCTTTTATGGAATGGGTATCAAATCCAGAGGCCAGCTGGTCACACACGTAACAGTCATGGCAATGAGATACTCCAGAAAGAGTGGAAGACAGATGGAAAAATTGAAGGTAAGGAGAACGGCTGTAAAATATCATCTAGACAGGACACAGTCACTGTAATCACTAGCTAGCTCTCAACAACTGTGGATGACTAAATCAGATCTACATAAGGAATGGTCGGTCGGCGTACAGCTGTCCTTGGATAGAGCAGGACTACAGGAGCCCTGCCTCTTACTCTTTCCTACTGATAGAGTGGGGAGGAAATAAAAGGAGGTGAAGTCAGACAGACAGACAGACAGACAGACAGACAGACAGACAGACATACACACAGAGACAAAGATATCAAAGGTAATTTTAAAAATCAAAATTACTTATCTAACTTGTGAAAACCCTTAAGCTACACCTCTGAACCTATCACTATCACTAATAGAGTAAAATACATATAAAGAAATATATGCAATCCTGTGATGTAATTTTGTTTCTTTAAGCAAACATTTATCTTCAGCTATATATGAATACAGATTTATTTATCCCAATGAGAATTAATGCAGAGATTTTAAAAAGTCCATTAAACAGTATACATTAACTATCCAAAAGGGAGAAAATTCTTAACTCAAAATATGAGTTCATAGTTTTAGGATTATATCTCAAAAATGGCATAAAGTATATATAGCTAAAGTCTTCATCTCATGGAATTATAACAGCATGACAATATAATAAACTCTATTCATGAAATTTTACAGTGAACATTTTTCACGACTTTTAAAGGATTCATGAAAAGCAATGTTTCACAGTGTAATTATAATAAAAATGTAGATGAGACCAAATCATGCATTTCCAGTGAGAATTAATGAGACAAAATTTATTAGTTTCTTAAATCAAGTTTTCATGATCATGTTTGTTTAATATTAGTGTCTAAATTCACCAATAATTATGGTTGACAATTTATTAATAAATAATAAATAATAATTTAACTAAATTAAATCTATCCTGAATTTCAATTAGTGATAGAGCGAAGCTTTAATGCAAATATGTTCCCTATATTTAAAGATCTACACTGTTCCATTTTTTAACAAGTTGTATTGACTATCATGTTTTCTTCAACTAAGCTGAATATTATGGCCTATAGGGTAATACCCAAATACTCTCATTAAGATGCTCAACATTATTATGCTTCCTGGGAAACATCTGCCTTTTGTATATACTTAGTTGTGAATTCATAATAGAAGCAGAGCCAAAGTTTCTTCTTCCTATAATCATATGCATTTAGCTAAGCAGATAGCATCAAGTCATCTGAAATTTCAAAAGGGAGTCATAATATAATTGAGCATATTTTAGTCCCTTGCAACATTCAACAGAGGTCTTATTTTCTTTAGAAAATCTCTTCATTTTTATGTTTAGCTAGTGTCTTTGAAATAGTAACCATTCTATTTCACAGGCACAAACATCTGCAGTCTACTTTCTGCAAGTTCGGAAGCACAGTTGGTTCTGTCTTTCTGTTCAAAAATGCAACATGTATCATCTGTGTAATCTTTGCTTTTGAAATCTTGAGATCACTAAGTTTGATAGAAAAGTAAAGATTAATGACTTGAAGGGCATGATGATGGAAATTATATGTTCAGAAAAACTTTGATGTAGTTATGAATGGCAGCGACTTAACAAGTCATTGGGAGAATTTTTATTGTTGAGAAGAACAACTTGATTCTGGATGGCTGTTTTCAGTGTGCTTGTATAACTTTTATATTTTTTTATCTCAGAAAAATGTCTTAGTTATAGATATTAATGTTTCAAATATTTAGTTGGAGCAAATCAAGTTCATATTACTACATATTCCGTAAGATTCATTGTGTTAATCTGTGTGTCAAATTTTGGAAAAATGGACACTTCTACTGATTCAAGTTCCTTTTGAAGACAAGGAAAGCCTTCTACTTTGCCCTTGCAGTTATTCAACCCTTGGGAAAGTGTGACAGTAGAATTATGCCTGCATGTTGCAAGGACCAAATGAAAGGGATTCATGGTAGGCATGGGATTTTTTTACATGTTATTTTATGCTATATTTTAGTAGCTGTTTTGATGGATTTCAATAACACAAAAGAAAAAAATTAACTGTGGTCCTCCTTTGTCTTCTGGGTCAAATATAAGTAGAAGAACAACCATATGCCTCAATAATTTGACACAGATTCTAAAAAAGAAAAAAAAATCAGACTTTATACAATTTTTATGTGTGGAAAACCATTGTAGACTCGGGAAAGTAGGTGCAAAGGGATGCTGGACATATGCTTTTTGCTTGTGACGTGTCAAAGAAGACAAGAACCAACAACCTAGCAGAACAGAAGCAATAAATGGTATTGACCAGAAAGGAAGGCACTCTTATTTGGATATAACATTATGTCTATCTCATGTCTGTCTGTCTGTCTGTCTGTCTGTCTGTCTGTCTGTCTGTTTCTGTCTCTGTTCTCTCTTTTTCTGTGTGTGTGTGTGTGTGTGTGTGCACGTGATTGTGTACGCATTTCTAAGCAACACGTAAGATAAAGTTCATGGAAATAGTTTCTTACATACAGATATGATTGGAAACAGGGAACACGAGACATTAACATGAAAGACTTTGTTCATTTTGCTTTAATCCAAAGCACTTGGCTTCACCTCAATAGGATGGAGGAACTGCTTGATTCAAGCCCTAACAATGTGCTTTAATGTCACGAGCCGTGCCTTTTTTTTGTTCATTGGTATTCAGGTAAGAAAAATTCAATTCCGAAAGGAATTTGAATCCAGCGTTTCTAAAGTGTCTGGAAAAGGAGCTCAATTGCAGGCTGTGCCTCTCACATCCTAGTTAATTTGTAAGGACTCTAAGGGAGGCTGTGAAAGAAGCCTTCTGCGGCCATCACCACTCTTTTCCCCAATGGCTCCCTACAAATCATCTCACACACCACAGCAAGAGGCTAGAAGCTAAAAAAAAAAAAAAATGAATACAGCAGTAATTTCTTTCTGACAATGATTTGACACCCGGCTGATGGGAGAAGCTAACTGCATGACCTCCAGACTGTTAGCTTTGCCGACAGAGATTCACTTCATACACCCATGGGGTTATGGATTCCTGCTAATAGCAACAATAGGATGGATGATAAAATTATGGCAGGCAAGAAATGCTTTCTCAATTAATTTCCCATCATGTTAAGGCTATTATCACTGGATGTCATCTAGCAAAAGGAGGAAAAAGTGTCTAGTACCTCTGAAAGTTCCTTTTAGAGCAAGGCATGAGAGTTGATAATAGCAAACCAGACCCTTAAAACCATTTACCTTCAAGCCAAGCTTTTGTAATATTGATCGACAGGAACTGAAAAGTGAACTGGGTTAAAGTTATGCATGCCGGATTGGGGTAGAAACGCACATGTGTGAGTCTGGGAGTCACGGCTGAGATGAAGGAAAAAAATCTTTAATTACTTAGATTCTGACCAAAGCAGAAATACAGTGAACGCGGTCTCTGAGAGTGTTTATGCAGGCCGCTTGCTTCCGATAAACCATCCCTATTCAACTGAAAGCAATGAAAAATATCAGGTATACGTCCATACAAGTGAATTCTGCTTTCATTTTATATTTCATTTTTTCCACTAAACAATTGAAATCATTTTACTGCATTTTTATCCTGTTTATAAGCAGCTGATAGGTTAACCATTAATGTATATTTTCTCAACCCGAAGAGAGAAAGGATAATACTAAATAGAATTTTCCCATTACAGAACAGATGTCATGGGAGTAGAAATGTTCAGTGTGGTACTTCGCTTCCATGGTTATTTTTTTACATTCCCTTAAACATCATGTGGATACAAGGAATATCCTTAATTGTAAGTAGGCAATGAGAAGTCGTTCAGATAAAAATACAATTTCATTCGTATAGATGTACTTGTGGATTTGGGCATCTATATAAGAGGATGTAATTCTGGAAATAAAAAAAGAAGCTGATTAAGAGGTCTGAGTTTAGGACTGCATCAGGTTTCGTGAAGGTGGCAAGTTGTGTGTTAACAGTAGTGGATCCCACTGAAACCTAAAACATCAATTATTTCTCTCTCCACTGTCACTTTTTGTCACTATTTCTTGCTTGCCTGTTAACGTGCGATTTTGAATGTTAATCAAAATAACATTTATTTATCTGAATTAAGTATTCAAGCGACATAATATACACATCCGTAAATTAGTTACAATGTTTTTTTACCTGGATCATAGTTTCATTTAAAATTTAAGAAACGCTTATATATAAAAGATGCTTTCTTAAACAAAAACTGTAAAGTTCTTAAAGGTGATTTTTAAATCAGGGAAAATTGCATGAAATCTTTGTGAATTTTTATTTTATTTTATTAGCAGCCTTCACCAGCTCCAAACACACCATCTTTGGATGCTATACATTCTACATATTGGGTGCTTTCGCATGTTTCTCGTTCAGTCACACCCTGGAAGATATTATGAAACTGAATAGCATTTCTCAAGAGACACTCATTAGTATCCCAGTCCTGGCTTTTCACTTCTCACTAACGTGGATACATGCAAACATGTCCCTGAACTCTAGGACCTGATGCGAAGGTGCGTGACCACTCTGCCATTTTAATTTCAGTAAATTTTTTCACTGGCTCCTACACATTTGATACTGAGTTTTGAGTCGTGCTGAAACTCTGCCTCTGAAATAGATTTTTGTGTATTATTCAGTGTACTAAATTTCTTAGGATAATGTTTGGAGCTCTTCAGTTCAAAAAACGGAAAAGGCAAACTTGGTAGGTATCACTTGAGTTTGTTGGAAATAGAACAGAAACAAAGAGAGAGAGAGAGATCCAGTTCAATGTTTCAATGGAACTGTCACCTCTCACCCCAGTACCTAAGAGCCTATGGTCTATGAGCTAATATCTAGAGGAGTCATAACATGCTATTCCATCCCTCAGCAATCCCACTGAACAAATATTATGGATTACAACTGCTCTATTTTTAGTACCCAAGTATTTACCAGGTGCACATTATATCCCTCAAACACATGTTTAAATTTTCTCTAACTGTGACCTTAGGGCACACATTCCTAAAAGACAAGATGCCTCGAAATATGTGTACATTGTAATTATGGCTGGCAATTTCATTCCATAAATTTTCAGGGCCATATTTTCTTGAGACAAAGCAAAAAATGGTAATAAAATATAACAGGAAATTTACATTAGTTGTAATTTAAATTTTTCACAGGACAATCAGTACAACAAAATGCATAAGGAAAATCCAGTATCACTTGCTTTGGAACAATGAGAAGATATTTCAGAAAAAATAGAAAATAGGTGTGTGTGTGTGTGTGTGTGTGTGTGTATGTGTGTTTGTGTGGTGTGTGGTATATGGTGTGCATGTGTGCATATGTATATATGTGTGTGTGCATAAATGCATATAGTTTGATTCTCACAAAATCAAAGTGATAGTTAATTCAACTAATTAATTAATATAAAGATTTATTTATTATGTATACAGTGTTCTGCCTCCATGTATTCCTGCAGGCCAGAAGAGGGCACCAGATCTCATTACAGATGGTTGCGAGCCACCATGTGGTTACTGGAAATTGAACTCAGGACCTCAGGAAGAGAAGCCAGTGCTCTTAACCTCTGAGCCATCTCTCCAGCCCCCATTGTGAGTATTCTATTTGTTTCCAAATTCCTTTTATGAATCTGGTATTACCTTGGAACCCAAACCAGACATGCCTTACCAAGCAAAAGAAAATTATCTGCCAATTGAATATAGACACAAAAGTTCTAAATAAAATTCATGAAAACCTAATTCAAGAACACATCATGCATTTTATTTACACAAACACAAAAGTTCTAAATAAAATGCATGAAAACCTAATTCAAGAACACATCATGCATTTTATTTACACAAACACAAAAGTTCTAAATAAAATGCATGAAAACCTAATTCAAGAACACATCAAGCCAGGTGGTGGTGGCGGCTCATACCTTTAATCCCAGCGTTCGGGGAGGCAGAGGCAGGCGGATCTCTGTGAGTTCGAGACCAGCCTGGTCTACAATAGCTAGTTCCAGGACAGGCTCCAAAAACACAGAGAAACCCTGTCTCGAAAAAAAAAACCAAAAAAAAAAAAAAGAACACATCAAATGATCATTAACTATTATAAAGTCAGCTTTATTCCAGGACACATGGATGGTTCAGCATATGTAGAGTAATTGATTTTCTTAATTTAACCTTAGAGGAGTCAATTATGCCTCCCGATCATATGGTGAATTATTCACGTTTCTTTTTAGATATCTCCCAGTAGCTATTTCCAAATGATTATCCATTACATTTTCTTTTATCTAGCTCTAATTCATAGATGAACACATCCAGGGATGAACAACTTTTCTATATCATAAACAATTGTCATTTTCTCTTTGTTGCTTGTATTCAGAGGGTAATTAATGTATTGTACTTCTGACACATAAAGATTATTTCGGTTTAAAAAAAGTCAATTAAATCCTTTTATGTAATATGTAACCTTTAGATATATTTATGTGGCCACTGTGGGAAAATATTAACAGGAAGAAAGCTTTAATTTTACACATGCATAATTGAAAAGAAGTCATAATGGAAATATTACTGTATGTATATATGGACTCGTCACTATTTTGCTTCATTTAAACTAGGACCTCATTGTTGTATAAATGAACATTTTCCTTTCTGTTAGAGCCTGAGTTTCACATAACATTTTTAAATAATAAATGCAGAAGCATGAAAAATTAAATATTAATTGGTTGTTTAGTGTTATGTAGAGAATACAGGATCAAAAATTCAATTCAAGGATTATGTTTAAATTGTAAAATATTTATAAAAATTTCTGATAAGTTCACAGTAAGCTATGTGAGCACCTTTTGTTGCAGCCTGTATGATTTTTGAGTAGCTAGAGCAGGCCCAGAATAGAGAATATTTCTAGATGTCCGAGGAGCATCTGAGCTGATGACAGACAGACAGACACAGTAAAGTGGACTTCTCTACCAGTGCAGGTGAGCATCAAGCAATTCCTTGAGGACTGCAAAAGACAAAGTGTTAGAGAAACACGTGGATGAGACAGTTTCTTTTAATAAATCGATGTCTCCATTTTTCTCTGTTTCTCTGAGAAACCTAACGTAGTATTTTAAAACATCCTACCAGCAATAGCCTGTGTTTTCTGAACTCCCAAGAGCAATAAGTATCCATACAATACAGTGTCATATATACAAGGAAAGTTTGTTACATAGTCAAATAATACAGACTCAGGCTTGCTTCTGTGTTTTTGTTATTTCACACACTGACAAACTTCTCAAGCGTGGCGTGAAAAACAAAGGCAGGGCAGAGGGACAGAAACCTAGATGTCGTACTTATGGATATTTACTTCCATCTTCTTTTATTGTCTCCTGGAAAAAAATTGAGGTTGTTTTATGTTTATATTAAAATCACATTAGAGCATTTATAAAGAAAGAAATAAAAATTTAAGGAGGATAAAAGCTGGAAATTACTTGAGTTCATTTGAGTGATTCCTTATTTGGATGGGAATTTGTTTAAATTTTTTTTTGGTCAGCATAGGAAAAACTGAGGATCCCTATTGAAGACTAGTTTTGACAAAACTCATACGTTCCAGGGTAGGAGTTTGCGGATTAGAATTATTAAGTAAAAGGAACAGAGATATAAGAGAAATAAGAGACAGAAACACAGAACAGCATCGAGAGGGACCTTCATGGAATACTGAATCTGCCTTGTTTATTTTCCACACTCTTATATACTTCACTCTAAAAGGAGAGGGGGGGAGACAACAAACTTCATTTAAGAAGTAGACTTGAATTCTCTGACCTTGGGTCCAGGTGGAGGAGGTCCACCTTTATGCCCCAAATACTGATTAAACACACCCTCAGTCAGAATCTCTCCATTGTAGCCACACCTGTTGTGAACAGCTTTGAGAGCACAAATCAGCTCCAACTCTCTGAGCTCCCATCAGGATGGAAGAGGCTCATCGCTCTGTGGACCCTCACAGATGCTGCACCTCACTTTTGATTTGTTTGTAGAGACATACAGAGGTGAAAAGGGGGGGCGGTAGTGCAACAAGAGTCCCCGAGACCTAACCACTAGTTTAACAGCTAAAGAAGCCTGTATGCTCAGTGAGTAACTAGTTTGGGCAGCTGAATACACAGGGTTATTGATTCACAGAGTGGAGGAGTTTCGATTTCTTCGGCTTATAGTCCTTCATCCATTATTGAGGAAGGTGGAAGGTGTGCCTCTTTACAGCTAATGCCTCACCTCTCCAGCTCTTTGGATACAAGTGCCAAGTTTGCCATCCAGCTAAATTATGATTCTCTGCAACAGTGTGAGCTGAAGGAGAAAATACAAGTCTATAGACTCACACAGAAGGCTACCAGCCACATCTATCTTCAGTTTTCCCACTCGTCTGTTGGGAGTTCTTACAAATGTCAAAGGAGGATGACATTTTGCAATGTTTATATTTATTTTATTTTTTTGTGAATGTCTTCCCAGCATCTATGTCTCTTGCTATGTGCATTCAAACGCCGGAGAAATCAGAAGTTGATGTAGGATACCTGAAACTGAAGTTACAGATAGTTGCTGTTCTTCCAATTTGTTCTTCTTAAAAAAAAGAAATGCAGGGGTGTTCTTCTTGAACACGGGGCACAGGACAGACACACACGGCGGAACAAACACAGACACGACACGGCGGCTCCCACGTGGGTCCACTTTAATGGGGGAGGGAAACACAGAAGGGCGGGAAGGGACGTGCAGGACACATGCAGGACACATGAGGAAAGAGCCTCGTGTGGACCTGCCTTTTAACGGGGAGCGCAAGGGTATCTGGGAAAGATGTCCCATACCTGCGCGCAGGTGTGCGCACAGGTATCCATAGTCCAGGAGGAGTCTGGGAGTTGTAGTTTTTCAAAAGAACAACAGTTGCGAACCTCTATATGGCTTCTGGGAACTGGACCCAGGTCTTCTGCAACAGCACCAAGTGTTCCTCACTGCTCAGCCATCATTCCAGCTCAGGAGGATTTTTTAAAAGAAAAAAAAAAGTCTTTTAATTAAAGTACCTTTCTGTTAAATATGAAAAACACAAACAACAAATAAAATAGAACTTACTAGAGCAAACGGCAAACAATAGGTATTTACGGGTATAATTTCTTACTGTTCACAGTATAATACGATCCCAAAGGGCAGAGTCAGAAATTCATTTAAGTTCCTCTTACAACAACATGTCACAAGGCCAAGTTCTTGTTTCTCATCCAAAACAAACTCCCAAGGCCCTGGATCTTGCTTGACACACTGGAAGGTGACTAAGAGCATCTTTTTTGGAAACTACCTGCATCTGGAAATACGTCAGCAAGTCTGAAAGTTAATTGAAGATACCCAGCGGAATCTCCCCCTCTTTGTAGATGATGGAAGTGTGGTAAATGGTTTAGGATCAGCCGTCATGGAAACAGAGCCCTTCTCTGCAAAAACCTATGGGGGCTCTTCTGTTCTTTCTTTCTTGTAGGTCTCCTACCACCGCAACACTGTACAGCCAGTCTGGCGAGACTCAAATACATGCATAGGATTGACACCGAAATAGCGCTTAAATTGTTATGGTGCATTGTCGTTAATATTGAAAGTTATCATTTTGATAAATATAAGCACTAATCGATTCTTCTCATTTGCCTTCTATATGGTTTCACTTTGAATAAGGTGTAACCTGGTGAAGATGGTGGTTTTCTGCTCCCAAGAACCAATAGAGACAAAGAATATTCGCTCATGTAGAGATAAAGTCAGTAGGTAAGCACACACACACACACACACACACACACACACACACACACACTCCCAGCTTTGGATTAATCTTTATAGAGAACTCCTTTGCAAGAGACTTCATCACAAAATGACAAAGAGTGGCTCACTTTCAAACACATGAAAAATGGAGACTATCAATCTGTCTAAAGTATTCTAAAACATTTGTTTGAGCTTTCATTTCACAATTCTTTGACAGTTTTAGAACTTCACTTAGATTCAGAAGACTAATTAGATATGCATGTTTTACCAACTATTCTACCATTCATGAAAATAAAACTACCTATTTGAGAGTGTTAAAATACTTATAAAATTTCATCAAAATATGAAAATAGTGTTTTACCATATATGTTTGTGTGCGTGGTCATTGCCTAAGTGTGTAGTTACATTCAGAATGTCATCTACCTCCTTTAAAAGACGGGGTTTCATGGGTCCAGAACTCACCAATTAGACCAGAAGTAACTTACAGAAGAAAAGTTTACTTGGACTTATTATTCCAGAAGGAGAGTCCATCATGGCAGGTCACAGAGCACGGTGCTGCACACCTTTAATTCCAGCATTCATAAGGCAGAGACAAATTGATCTCTGTGAGTTGAGGCTAGTCTGCTTTATACAGGCAGTTCTGGGACTGTCAGAGCTCTGGGACACAATACAGAGACTGTGTCAAAAAAAAAAAAAAAAAAAAGACAGAGAGAGAACTGGAAGTCGGGTGACAGGGTAAGTTCTCAAAGCCTGCACCTGACTTACCTTTTTCAAGTGTCCACAACCTCAGCGTCCATGAAGAGCACCACCAGGGGTTCAAATGCACGAACCCATTGACCCCTCTCATTCAGCACCCCACATCTGCTGCCTCCCCCTGCACAGTTCCAAAGCTGCAACACTAACAGCTGTGCAGTCCAAGCCTTGTGACCATCGTTGACTCCATGTCATCTTCGTTCACTCGTGTGTCTCATACCGAAGTGAAAAATGAGACATTGCTCTACGGTTTTGACAACTAGTTATCCCTTCTCTGTTCCTCAGTTACGCCTTACTGATGAAATTTTGAGCATGTCCTTAACCCAATTTGATTTGCAACCTCCGTGCCTTTTGCTGTTTAATATTTACCCTACAGTAACTTTTTTTTTAAAGAAATGCTTTTGTCCTGTTAGAACTCATGGTATTCTGTGCTGGTTATGGGCTTATCTCTTGAACTTCACTCATCTCTGAAGTATGGAGAAAAGTTCTTAAAATTAGGTGTATATGTTTGGTTTAATCTTAAGAAAAGCAGCTCCGCCGATGCAAATAACTCCAATTAAACCAGATTAGACCCGATTAAAATGCCCGTGTTTAATAAATGCAGCATTCTTGGGTGGACCAGGAGGGCATGGCGGAGGAGAGGAGCCCACACAAACCTCGGAGACCACGTGGTTCCTTTTTCTGCTGGGAGCCTAACTAGCCTGTGGGAGTGGTCTTGATCCTCCCCCTGGGAGGGTTCAGCACTTGGCAGGCTGGGAGTTGGAGTCCGGACCAACGTAACTCCCAGGTCAGGGGTTAGGGTGACGCTTCCAATCGTTCAGTATATGTTTATGTTTGTGTGTATTCCATGTGAAATAGACATCGTATAAGAAAACAAAGAAGGAAGTGAATAAAGATGAATAGCATGAAATGACAAAGCTCCCATAAAACACAAAGTACTCAAGTGCTCTAGGAAAGTGGATTAGAGTTAGCGTGTATATTGAACCGGCACTTGGCTTTTTCTGTCATTCTGCCTTGGAGCGGGATGAAGGGGCCTAGTTTTTTGTTTTTGTTTTTGTTTTTGTTTTTTTCAATAACCTTCATATCAAACTGAAGTTCCAACATGTGTATCTTTGGGGGCCACATATTGATGCCACCAAGATAGCCTATTAGAAACGCATGTTGATTTTGATAAGTTCAGTATTCTTTAAAACACCGCTGAGAAAGTTGAACGAAATCCAGTTCAGTTTCAGTACACATGATAATATCTGATGTCTGCATGAGTGGTTATTAATCCTGACCACGGCACAGCAGGAACTTTCTCTTCTTAGTCACACAGTTCTGGAAATGCAAAGTAGTGACGAAGTCTCTGGGCAATCAGGAAACTCTCCAGAGCTTATCACTTGAACAGACAATAGCCTGCTTCTTCAGCTCTGATACCAGTATGCTACTGAGTTGGGTGAGTCCCATCAGAGTGAATGGCATGATAAATTTTGTGATGACTGAAGGTCAAGTAGGAAGGGATGTTATTAACCCTGTCAATGGTTCCCAGTATTTCTTTTATTCCACGCAAATCTATTAGAAAGATAGTACCGTGAATCTCCCAGGCTTGTCTTTTTGAAAAGTTTTTCAAATAAAAATGAAGAAAAGAAATAGAGCATTTAAAATAATAATACATGATTAAATAAACATAGTGTTTAGCATTTGAGGCAGATAAGTGTTAGCTGCCTCCAACATAAACCATATACTAAAAGTCACACCTTAAAGTTTTCATCTGCTTTTTTTTTCTTTCTAAAGAGGCTTTTATTGTTGATGGAGAACCATCAACTGTAACAACAGCAACTCAGGTGTTAGGTTAATCCAGTCAAAGTCAAATTGGGCGGCAAAAGTGAAATGTAGTTGATTTTTCTGGCTTTGTAAGTCTATTTGTGTTTGTAACTACTGTAACTCAGAGTTCTGGTTCATCCTCAGCCCCCTGAATATCACCACATCTACACACACACACACACACACACACACACACACACACACACACACACCAGTCTGTCTTTACTCCATTTTATTCATTTTCTGTTAACATAACACCATCCAAAACACTGCATTCACAGTTTCCTCCCTGATCCACATGTCAACCTCTGCTTTTGTTCTTTGAGATTGATGTTTCTCCAATGAATAAATCTTTTGGAGACAATGCATTTGTACTGTATCTCACACTAAATTCTTTATAAAGACGCATGCTCCATATTTTAAGGACACTTCGGCCAGGAACAAATTTCACTTTGAACTAGCAAGTAAAAATGAGTAAGGTAATTTAATTTGTTTTTACAAAACAGAAGATTATTTCGGTGACCTTTATTTTCTAAATATAGGGATTAAGCGTTCAAGAAGGGGAAATAATGGCACTCCCTTTCAGCCTCTCTCTGATTATACAGCAACACTTCTTTAAGAAGTTCTAGGTAACAGGAAGGATGTAGAGCCAGACTGAGAGACTTGTGTAGAATTCAAACAATGTTGTTGCTAAATCAGTCCTGCATAAATAATAGTGAAAAAACTTAAATGGAAGAAAAGTATTATTGTCTATGCTGAATGAGAAACGACATGATGGTGTTCATCTTCTAATTGCCTGGTGTTTCTAAACTTTCCTTGTCTTTGAGATTCACTAGTTCACAACGTGAGATGAAAGATAGCAATACAAATCATTCTTGTCTACAGACATGCAAATGAATTTCTCTCATCAAGTACAATTGATTTCCTTTCTTCCCCTTTAGGAGATACATGCTTTGCATCCTCCAAATGAATTCCTTTTAGGGGACTTAATTGCCTTTAAAAATGCCTGGTCAATTGGTGTCTGTTGAATGGCTTGTTATATCTTAACAGTACCCTCACTAATTGATGAGTTACATAGAATCTTTGGAACATATTCATTCCAAACTTTTTTGAGTTGTAGGTTTTAAAAAATCCCACAACATTTCATATTTCATTCATTTTTGTACTTCACTGTGTGTCTGTGTTTCTTGTATAGAAATGCCACGGCCACCATTTCATTAGTACATGTGTTCAGGAACATTATGTTATCTTCAGCTTCTTCTTCCACTTTTCTCTTAGCTCCCTTATCCAGACCAAAGCTGTTCCTGATGTGTGCTGTGCTTGTGCTACTATTCAAACACATCTGCTCTTAGTACTGGGTCCAAGTTTCTGACAGAATGTATAGCTTTATGCCACAACAGTTTACATCACTTTATATTATTTATGTAATAAGACGAAATGGGATAATAAAAGATGTTCTGAATAAATAGCAGCATTTGATATAAATATTCGCAAACTTGATCCGTTACTCTGTTCTAATTCCATCATTATTTTCATTGTAGTGTAGAATCAAGGAGTTGGGGCGTTCTGGAAAGTGACTTTTTAAAAGAGAAACTAAAAGAAAAATATCTCTGATTTTAGTGAAAATTGGTATGGACTAAATATATCCAGTTTTATGACAGGACATTGCCTGCTTCTGCTAGAATTTTATGGATCTGTACATGAGTATATATCAAAAAGTGTTTAAGACTCTACTCGGCTGCACGAACCTGGGAGGGCAGGGCCTAAAAATCAAATGCAATGAAGTCTCATGAAGTAGTCAGCTTCATTCAGAGCACCAGACAGCCTACATTCCAGAAGTTAAGAAGAATCACGTGCGAAGGGGTTTAATTACAAGGACACCATATGTGGCAAAATCATGTCTTTCCATAGAGACATTTGAATAACAGCGACTGAGGTAAACTCATGCCGATTCGCTACTCCTGAGGGGAGCACGAAACACATTCGGAGAACAATTCATTTTGAAGAAACTGAGGTCCCGGGACTCTTGTCTTGTTTTTCTGGAGTGTTCTCACAAGCGTTCAGAATTCTGTTCACGAGACTCCATTCTTAGGCCGTGTTCTGACAGAATAAACAGAAAAGAGAACTAGTGGACCTCTCAGTGTTCGATCGAAGATAAAAACTCTCTCCTCCATCACTTCAGGAGCACATAGGTCTTCATAACAAAAGCCAGGTGTCTGTATTACTTATTATCACCATATACTGAACAGGAATATGCTTCATTTGATTACTCTGACAAAAGCCAGGCCCGTCAAGACACAGAAAACAGGGAACCACTGTCTCCATTTGGCTGCGTTCTTAAGACTAACCAAATGCTTTCTGTTCTGAGAAGCGCACACAATGGCTTTAACTACTCCAATGATCCAGACTTCCATAAATCTTCCTGCAGATCTTGCTTAAACTCTTAAGCTAAAATTGAAAACTTTGCGAGCAGCCAGTACGTTAGAGCTTACGATTTTATCTGCT
>NW_004949106.1:6769750-6771429 GCF_000317375.1 Microtus ochrogaster | reverse complement strand
AGCCCAGGGTAACATTTTAGTTATATAACTACAAAAATCGCGTAGAGTTCTTCAAGTTAATTAAATGCATCTATATTGTTACACATTGTTAGTAAATATTATTCGAATAGAGCGAATGTTTCAGCAGTGTGGGTAATACCTTTGAGTGAAAGAATTACTGTGAAAGGGTTTCTTTCGAAGTAGGTCTATTCTGAAGCTTGTGTTTTCGTAGAAGAGATAAATTCCTGCTTACTTGTTTATAAACTTTTCTCGTCACTCCCCATCTGAGGGCTCTGATTGTGTGTAGAAAACATCCACAAATTACATGCGTGAAAAAGAAGCTACCTGAGCCCCAGACTCCCGTGGAGGGAGCTTTTGTGACCTTGTTGAGAAAGGGAGCAATCTTGGTCCCCAGGCAAGCAGGACATTCCTTCAGTGAGGTTCCTGAGACATTTTCCCCTTCTGTGGTGCTCAGACCAGGGGAGAGCTGAGTCACCGCTGTCCTTGCCAAACATGCATCTTGGTGAGTGAATCCATCGAAAAGAAAACTGACTGTTTTCTTTATTTGTTCAAAGTCTCTCCTGGGAAACAGCTCCATTTTTATGGACATATCCCCAGAAGTGATTCAGAAAAAGGATGCAAAGTCTGACCTGCTGTTCTTTCCCTGATAGCCAATTTCATTGTGCATGAAGGTAATCAGGCCCCCTGGAGTTCAGCTTTGAGCTGGATTTGGGGTTCTTCAAGGCCTCTGTCTCTCAGCTGCATATGGTTATTAACATGGAGGGAGGGATGAGCTCTTGGGTGACTGACTTTTATTTTGCCATCACCTTATGCAATATTGTATGGTTGTTTTACCTCCGTTTATTGTACTTTGGGAGTTCCTGGCCCTTGGCCTATTGTGCCAAGAATAATGTAGCCATGTCTTTTCTGACTGTTCCTGAATTACAGCGCTCCAAGAGTGACATTGAAAATGTGCAGCTATGTTATGAGAGAAATATCATAAGTACATGCAGTATTATACACTTTAACCCTTTTTCTAAAAGCCTTGAATTAAACATCCTTATAAGAAGAACAGCAAACTTTCCGCTTTTCTCAATTTTAAGCAACAAGAAATAGTTAAAAAAAAACAAAAAAAATGAAATTGAAGAAATCTGATGTTTGTTTATGTGTGAGATGATGGTTTTAAGACAGTGCTAGGTGTGGAGTAGAAGCTGCCTGCAGGGGGCGCTATAATCCCTTTGACCCCTGGAGTTGGCAATCAGCATGAACAAGGGCATGGGGCTGGGCAAGCATCCATGTTTCCCCTTTCAAATGTTCTCTCTTGCCTCTAAAGGTCGTTGATCCATAGAAATAAAAACGTTTGACACATTCTAAATGCAGCAGAACAGAATAGGACTGTGGGAGTTAATTACGGGGCTGGAACCAGGAGCCGGGTTCCCCAAACACAACCTGAAAGCTCAAATCCAGGAGACTCTGCTCGTGGTTGACCTTCGCCTGTTTCAATATTTGTCCTCCCCCCTTTTCCCTCCTGCATTAGCAATTCTCAAGGCGAGGCAATCTGTCATCTCAAGCCCTCGTAGCCTTCCGAATGTCACCATCCCACGCTGCTCATGTACTTACACCCCTATCATGCCTTGTCTTTCACAGACAAGGCTTCATAAGACCCAAAATGCATGCTGGTAAAACCTATATCCTGCTAT
>NW_004949106.1:6764870-6769035 GCF_000317375.1 Microtus ochrogaster | reverse complement strand
CCGGCTCGCATTGTTTCTTAAATTAATTATAGAGCCGATCCAGGAGCGAAACATTTTTGGGTGTCATGATTTGCTACCTGGACCCTATTTTAGCACTATGTACCTACGAGGGATCCCCATTAACACGTGACCTCCTGCATAAACCGGCAGATGAGTGTCTGAAATCATCTTCAGTTACAAAGGAAGCTTGAGGCCAGTCTAGACTTCTTGAGATCAGGCAAGAAATATTTTGCGTTGCTGACTTTCAGATATCTTTATTTTATACATCATAAAGATCTTTCAATATACAATTATCTTTGAAATAGGCACATCTCGTTTTTTTCTCGGTCTTCACGTGTGTCCCTTTACGTGAAAGGCTCCTCAAGAGTGATGATCAGAAATGATCCGGGGTTGCAGTTAAATTTCTGCGACTTCTGCTCTGTCTTTCTGAAGTTATTGTGTACCTTTAGTTTTAAAACTCACTTTATCTTTTTGTGTACTGGCTTTCTACGTTTTCCTGATCCAATCAAGCATATAACTCATCCCGCATGCAATGCTTTATTTAATATTAGATGGGCGTCGGCTTATGTCTCTAACCAGTGGTTCGGCTGACAGAACACACTCCAATAGACAGTCCTTTGTTTCCCTTTGATCTCCGCTGCTCTTACTCCTGTATGGGAAGTTGCTATAAATACATGGACATGACCCTGTTATTTGCTGAAACTTTCTGCTTTCTTGTTGCTACCCCAGATATTTCTCCTCCAGTATCCGGAGGGTGTGTGTTCACACGAGATGCATGCTGTTTGCTAGCAAAATTCAAACAGGGCCGGATCCTTAGAAGAAAATAACCTGCAAGAAATTGCGTGCTGCAAATTGAAGGTAAGAGGCCTCCAAGCACCTCTTGTAAATGCGAAAGTACAGCTTTCACACAGAAGTGGGTAAGAGATGGTTGATTCTGGAGCCAAATACGAGTGGCTATGGCCTAGCAACACAGATTCAGCATATCCAAAATGCCATGCTCCAACATGCTAATGGGTTCGTGATTCCAAAAAACACAAGCAGAAAAGAAAATCATAAATCAAGACACTGTTCAAATTTATTGGTAGTCATATTTGCTACGCAAGTTACATGAAAGTGAGAAAAATCTCAGCTCCTGGCCCCAGATGCTATCTGATGGAGTTCTTAGCTGTTTGGCTAATGGTCTGTTTATACATTCCAAAGAATTTACCAAAATATTTAGAAATATGCTAGATTCCATGCAATAAATGTGATAAATTACTATGATGGAGACATGATAACCTAAAAGAAAATTGTGATTAGGCAAATCTTCAGGTTTTTAGCCTTTCAGACACTGTAGTTATTCTAATCAGCCTGCAGTCAAGCAGGTGTATCTTTGCTCTGTGAAGCATTCAGTCTGGAGGTTTCTTTAACATGGATTCGTGCAAGTAACTCATGCTAGGTAACCCTTTCAGCATTCCATCTACTGGATAGCAATTACTTAAGCAACTTCACCTCTGAGCCATTCCTGTAAGAAAAGTTAACACACTGAATTATTCAAGATAACAGCCAAATCAGAAAATAGTTTAGCCATGCGGCGGTCTCCTCTGACTCAGAATGTGGTGAATATCACCTCAGTGTCGAGGAGATGCAAAGGCCAAATCACAGGGGGAGGACGATGGCTCCCTCCCTCCTAACGGGGCTGTTTCACCCTCGCCGCCAGCATCCTTAGCAGCAGGACAGGGTTTACGGGCTGCTTCTCGTCACTATTTATAGAGGTGCGGTGCCTGGAGCATTTCATGATCGTTTTTATTTGTATCAGTCAACCCTCATTAGCCTACTTTCCTAGGACAACAGAATTATAAAATCACGGTGTCAGGCTGCCCTATCCTTTTTCACTAATAACTTCTGATCCCAGCGGCGAAATCAACCAGCTCTGGCAGAGTGGCCAAGGACTCAGTGTTTCTGTTGCACAAAGCCAGACACAGGGAAGTGTGGCAGCCCACACCCCATTGCCTCTCCATAGCCCTCGTCAAGAGACAGGTTTAGCTAAGAGGCCTAAAGTATGTAAATCAATTAGACATACATTTGCTGGGAAGTAATCTAATTTAATAATAGGTACTTAATGGAAAGAGTCTGATGAGCTATAGTTAATGAAATCCAGGCCCTAAGCCCTCTGCACATACTAAGCCAACAAAATGGTTTTTATTAGTTAATAAATACAAAAATTCTTTTGAAGACCATTTTTCTAAACTATCTACCTCAGTTTTGTCTTTGAGCAGATGATTTATTAAAAGCTATAATTATTATTAGTATGAGGTAGAAAATGAGGTAGAAAGGAATATGTTTATGCATAGTTCACTCACCGGCTTTTAAAACTGTTTTGATATTGTTAATTTTAAAAAATTAGCTATAACACTAGTTCCTCACTCCTTATGCATGCTCCTTTGTGTGTGTGTGTGTGTGTGTGTGTGTGTGTGTGTGTGTGTGTGTGTTTTCGAGACAGGGTTTCTCTGTAGCTTTTTGGTTCCTGTCCTGGAACTAGTTCTTGTAGACCAGGCTGGTCTCGAACTCACGGAGATCCGCTTGCCTCTGCCTCCCAAGTGCTGGGATTAAAGGCGTGCGCCACCACCGCCCGACTGCATGTTCCCTTTTTCCGTGTGCCTGTTCCACCAGCCACTGTGTTTTGTCCAAACAGCTTTTCTCTGTCCTTGTGAAGCAGCAAGGTGAGTTCTTCACATTTCAAGTTTCTCATCTTTCTAAGACATATTGTGGTGATTCTTGTTCAATACGCTGAACGCTTACTTTCTGAGAAACTCCCAAAGTTCAGAAATCTTTGTATGTTTTATTATTTTTGTCTTTTGTTTGTCCTCTTGAAAATTATATTTCATGCCTAATAATCATCTGTAATTAATCGACTATTTCATGGCAGTGGATAGTATCTACTTAGTCCCTTTATCTTTTCCACAGAAACACCGATTTAAAAAGGCTGCGGTTATAAAACTAATCTCACACTTTTAAGGGCAATAAGCATGCCTTACTTACTTGAATTACACTTGAACTTGAAAATACACTGCTCCAAATTGCAGGAGGGGTTTTTTGTTTGTGAGGCAAAAGAATCTCACAGAAGCAGTCTCCAGGGAACCGTATCATTTCCCAGCATATGTACTGAAACACTCTGGAGATGGATGCGTTCTTAGGAAGAGGCTGAACTAATGTACTTAGGACACATGGAAGCAAAGGTTGTCCCGGGGGGAGGGGGGGAATTGATGGAAATGCTGATCAGTTTTTAGAGTCTCGAAGTTCTTCAAGCCTGCTGCATGACTGAGATAGCTTCTACCAGGGCTAGTTGCCAAGAAGAGGTCATGAAATTGCTGAAATAAAAGTCAACAAAGAACAGGAAATATGGTTGATCCACCGAGGACTAGAGTCCCAATGGAATTATAGTCCTGAGACTGTCGTAATCCTGAGGCCCCAACTCTTCCTGACCCCAGTGTCCTGTCCTTACACACATATGCTTTTGGGGAATGAGTGTGTTGCAATACTGAAATCAACATTGCAAATAAGCATACTGAGAAAAACATTATTTTCTGTGCATAAGGGGCTACTGTGGTGAGCACAAAAGAATCAGTGCTGACGGTTCTACAACCCAGAAGAAGGAACACCTCTTGAACCACAGAGGTTTGTTCCTTAGGAATTCACCATGTCTTATCACTACCACGCAACCCCAGCAGCATGTGGCTGGTGAATCTCCTAGGAAGGATGGGGACTTTTAGTTTGTTTTTTACAGTTTTTAAAAATCTAACTCTTCTGTGACACTGATCATGGTGGTGCAAGTCCAACTTTAGGTATACTTGGCTGTTGGAAATAGAGGTGATGTATTCCAATGTTCAATGACCAGGGAAGAACAGCTTGCAGAACATTCTAAGTCCATCTCAATATTCTTTTATTATTATTATTATTATTATTATTATTATTGAAAACTTTTAGTTGTATATAGTAATAATACACAGTAATGGATTTCATCATATTTCTATAAATCTGTTTAGTATGGTTTAATTAGATTCCCCCTCATTGCGTTCTCCTTGCCATGCCCCTCCCACAACCTACCTACTGAAAACCTTTGTCCCTTCTAGAGTATCTTTGGCTTTAATTTCTTTGTTTTACAAGATAGAAAGGGGTCTGAACT
>NW_004949106.1:6759803-6761163 GCF_000317375.1 Microtus ochrogaster | reverse complement strand
CAGGCATATAGAACTAATTAAAAATATATCATTTAGTAACAAGTGGGCCTGCGAAACGCAGCACAACAGAAACCCAGTCATACATAATTAATATGTAGTTTTATCTACCAGGTTGCATCTCCCTAAAATGATTGATGCAGCTACGTATAAGACACAGGAAAATCCTGAATATGAATCAATATTAAAAATTGATGCCCCTGATATGAGCCGAGGTTAACTTTGCCCCATAAGATGAGGGAGGATGGCAGGCATCCATGGTGCTGCTCGCTTTTCTAGGCAACAGCATCCCTGAGTGTGTCTAGGTGCTTGATTTCTCGCTCATCGATTCTAATTATTTCTTTCCCCCCACTCAGGGTTAACTATACCTTAATGGATCTGAAATCTGCCTGACAAAGTGGTTGGCATCGAGACTCATCTTACTCACGACGTACAATTATTTATTAATGAGGGTCAGCTGCGTAAGAGGCTCGCCACTCCTCTGTGGACGAAGGGAAATCATTGCAGGCTGAATTATGCAGAGTAGAACAGGAAAGAGTACATTTTATTAGGACCATCAAGATTTCCTGTTTCCAAACTAATTGCGTTAACTCTTTCTGTAGTTTAAACAAATTGTGTTTATGACTTTCATGTTGCTTCAATTTCCTTCGAGCAAATAAAATGTCTGTGTCTTTTCATTAAGGGCAATACGCTTCCTTCCTGTAACGGTTAAGTTCTGCTCCGGCTTCACATTTCTCCTAGACACTGTCGGGTGGGGGTCAAGCAGAGGGTGCGATATCCATCTTGGGAGCCGGAGTCTGGTTTGGCAGCCCACAGGAACCCGAAAACAGGGACATCTCTCTAGTCCCCAGTGCTGTTTCCCAACCAAAGACAAACGCCGCGTGACATGGCAACAATCAACTGACATCTCCCTCTTCTCCTTCGGGACCCTTTTTTGCGCCTGATCACATTCTGGTTATCTAATCTTAGCTGAGACTTTGATTTGGGAAGGCTCATCTCATGAGAGAATTCCTTTGAAGTTTGAGATCTTATTAAAACTAAGGAGGGCTGATGACCCGAGCTCCAACTAACTGAACTGTATCACAGGCCAGATGTGCAGAGTCACTTGGAGAAAAGACCGGCTTGAAAAATAAAGCCAAACCAAACAAAATCACAAAGCCTTGAGCTTAATAAACTTGCTTGTTTCCACTGGGGATATCCCCATTTTCAGATGCATTCTTAAAATTAATATATAACATTGGCTTCCTTGCAGAAGCTCTGAGTTAGCCAATGTTAGGGTTTGTTTCCCTAAACAAGATAAAAGGTTGCCTCCCAAATGTGACATTAATAGTATTAAGGATCTTAAGGGTGGGGTGGGAGGGGG
>NW_004949106.1:6756938-6759013 GCF_000317375.1 Microtus ochrogaster | reverse complement strand
AATAAAAAAAATAAAGAAAGAAAGAAAAGAAAAGAAAGAGGGCGAGCATTATGTATGGCTATGACATTGAGAGCTTTTGTCTTTGAGAACTGATTAGCATTTAATGAGGCTACTAAGTAAGATTTCTGGTTGCTTTGATATGTCAAAGGAGTGGGATGATAGCAAATCTTGGGCATAAATAGATTCACTTCTTTTAGTCATGTGACATACTGCAGCCTGTCTCAGCAAGAAGACACAGAATATTAACATAAATTGAAGCAGGATTGTGTGTGTACATATGTATGGTACATATAACTAATGGATATATATATGTATATACCATTAGAAATAAACTATAGCATCAATTGAGAAAGAACTATGTGCAATCAATTTCTTAAAGTCTGGGTTGCTAAATAAGAGATGTATACTTGTTTCTTCAAGTAAAGAAATATCCCTTCCTCTCTTGTCTCCTAAATGGTTAGAAGTTGAGAATCAGAGCTCGCATTTTTCACTTGATTTAGATTGTAGGTTTCAGAATTCTTTGTCTGTAACTTTTGTTAAGATTTAATCTCATTTAAGTTTAGCTGATTAGGGTGAATCTCAAAATGTAAGTTAATTTCTTGGTCACCTTACAGAATAGAATACTAAGTGTTTATCTCTTAGAAAAATCAGAATTCTTGGTGGGCTCTAAGGGTAATTGCTGTATGAAATTGGCTGGTTTTGTCTGTCTTTTTATTTTTCTGTATATTTTTTCTCATACACTAAATCCTGAGTCTCATTGGTGGTTCATTCAGGTTGTTGCCTGGGTGAGAAGCTCTTTCTTTTTGCAAACAAAATGAACTGAACCAGAACAGATGCTCTTAACATGTCCTTAGTACACTTCAACATATATCTGCTTGGGGATTTTGTTCTAGAGACTAAGGCATATAATGCTTACATCAAAAACACGTAAAACTCTTCATTTTAAGAATGTGAAGGACAAGAAACTTTAGAGAAAGAATTTAAGGGCACTTCCATTTTAATCTTCAGGTTAGAATTTAAACTCATCTTTCTGAAGAGCCAAACTTTTCAATGCTTTCCTCTCTGCATTTGAACATTACAGTTTAATGTCTTTCTTCATCAAAAGAATGGTATTCTTTATAAAACCAGTTCTGCTCTGAAATAATATCCAAACCTATTACAATATTTGTGACAGAGTCATTGCTGGAAATATTTATTTTTATGTTTTTTAGTGAACTGAAATAATGGTTATTAATTTTCTTGGAAAATGTGTATGCATTTTATATTTATTTAATTAAATTTTTTGAGACAAGGTTTCTCTTGTGTAACAGCCCTCTCTATACTGGTTACTGCTAGCTCTTGTAAACCAGGCTGGCCTCACAGAGACTCACCTTCTTCTTCCTCCCGAGTGCTGGGATTAAAGGCATATGCTACCACGACCCAGCATTTATGTCTAATCATGAATAAAAATCCTTGGTCAGTATTTTTCATATCTTTCATGGTTCCTGAAAAAAATATCAGTAGACAAGGGAACAGTTCTGCAATACTAAAATCTCAGAATAGAGAGGTGACTGTTAAATTAACAATTAGGACATATTTAATATATTGAAATTTAAGTCTAATGTTCTGACAAAGAGTAACATGTATAGTATAAAGCTTGTATTAACACAGACAGATAATTTGAATAATTGTTCTTTGTATAACAGATTATAGTATTTTTATGTTTTTTAAGTTACATTTATAGATATGAGTCATTTAGCTAATAAACAGCATTATTAAAATCTTGGAAGATGTTTTCACATAAATTAATTAATTATTCTTGTTTTGATTATGGTTGTTGTGAAGAAAATAAACAAAATAGTAGTAGAAATTTATCGCCTTATTACAAAGGAGCCTTTGTGAAAATGCTTCTGTCTCTGATTGTGTTAGATGATGTGTGTGCGGAAATGGTTGAGGCAAATAGTAAACATTTTTTATAGTTCATACATAACAAACATGAAATAAATATAACATTTCAACATACATTTCTGATGAATGAATGATGACAGCAATCAGTGTAAAGCCATAGATGATCTTTTTTTTTTTTTTTTTTTTTT
>NW_004949106.1:6752746-6756838 GCF_000317375.1 Microtus ochrogaster | reverse complement strand
TGTAGACCAGGCTGGTCTCGAACTCACAGAGATCCGCCTGCCTCTGCCTCCCGAGTGCTGGGATTAAAGGCGTGCGCCACCACCGCCCGGCTCTAGATGATCATTTTTATGACACTATTGTGAAGACTGACATAGACTGAGTGTGAACTCTGTGGCGTGTGAGGATTTAGAGCCTTCCACTCACACAGCGTTTTAGTCTGTCATTGTTTATCTTGCTAATGACGCTTTCAACACTGAAAAAAACATTCATTCAGTGAAGAAAAGAGATATTTTAGTTTCCACCCCGTACCTGAGATGTACTAAGCTTGAGAAATAGAATAAGGACAAAGAGGACACAAATCCATCCTTACTTAACCTAGCAGAAATGATGGGATAGAGAGACAGCGAGAAAAACAAGAAGTGGAGGGGGGAACTCAGTAAACTGATCCAGCATGGCCTCGGAACTGTTTCTCCTCACGGGAGAGGATTTTTGCATAATCTTGACTTCAACAGAAGGATGAATGATATTACGAGCTTGGGATGTAAAGGAAGTATAGGCAGCATAATTTCTGCACATGGAGACAGCAGGAGTAGATGTGACGAGAGAGAGCCCCAAACAGGCATCTCGATTCCAGCAGAGCACAGGTGTCCTCGTCATCAGGAGAGCTGGGCTTTGTGTTGAAACTGCCGTTGAGATCCTCGTGAATCAGAACTGAAACAACGTGAATTGGACTGCGACAGAAACTCAGAGCGGTTGCTCTTAGCGTCTACAAACTGTGAACAAAGTTACAGACGAGCACATGTTGACTTTAATCACAGCCTTTGTACGTGAGCTGAACGTTCGCATATAGGTTTAAATATTTGAGAGGAAGATAAGAAGTAATCTTTCCACATAAGAAACCTCCACATACATATTTCAGCTAAGAATTTTATATTATAAAAGCTGTTTCCCTAAGATTTCTTTGCATATTGCCCACACAACTGACTCCAGATTCATCTTTTCATGTAAAAAACTCACTAAGTGGATCTGAGAATCTCTAATTAGTTCTACGTACACATTTTCTATCACATACACGCATGAGTACACACACACACACACAGGCACACACACATATCACATATACATGCTTTTCATATGAAAACACATATAATTTTACTTAATTCACGCTTAATTTTTAATTAAAGGTGAGGTCACCTGTAGTTTTTTTTTTTAATCTTTAAATTATCATTCATGCCAAAACACTAACCACATCCCAATTCAAATTGTATTTCTCATGGAAATATATTCTCAACAAATTAACTTGAATAACAAAATTACAAGCCACATTTTTCTTAATTTCAATGTATGACATAAAGCTACATTAAGACAGTGGCATAAGTATACAAATGGGTAATAGAATAAATGCATACATACCTATATAAATATGTATATATGCATATATGTGCACTCATAAACAGATATGTGGATAGTCTCTTCAATGTAGTCTTGTGTTTACTGAATATCCACCTGAAAATAATAAAAATTACTTATGGTATACATACAAAAAATCAAGCAAAGCTGGATAAAAACATTAAACCAGAAAATACCTACAGAAAAAAATTAAAAAATAAAATCTCTTAGTGGCTTAATGACCATAAAATCAAAATAAAAAAAATATGCCATTGAGACTGAATTAATAGAGACAGTAACATATAAAACTACAAAAGCAAAAAGTCATATATAAATTTAAAGAGTAAACTAAAATAAGGTAAAATTATTTTTATATGATCTCATAGGTAATCAGTATACTAAATATATAAGGAACCATCCAACTCAATAGCAAGAAAAACCAAAATAAAAGAAGGCCCTTTAGGATCATCACATGAAAGGGTTCTCAGGGGAAGAGAATTAGGCAAAAGATATCAAAAAGATGAATAAGAGATGTTTTTCTGGGAATAAAGGTCCAAGAATCTACCTCACAGTGTCTTCAGTCCCAGGAAGCAGTGACAATGTACTGAAGTAGGACATATAATTCTAAACTATATATCAAGGTCCGGTGTCCCCAGACTTTTGTAAAGGAAGCTACAGAATCTAATGAGCCTAGACTATACCAGCAATATATTTTTAGTCTTGATAGAAATAAAACAGTACAGAGGAAAACCTTTTATATAAATATCACCATAAGAAATTAAAAAGTAGGATTCAATCTGCGCCCCAGCCGACAAGTCAGAGCAGATGATTGAGGTTTTTATATCAGAAGGCTCACTTTGAAAGTCACCCATCCAGACTGTGGATGTTTATGGCTGCACAGAGACGCCATGATTGTAACCACACAGCCATAAGATAAAGATCCTAATCTCTGTAAATCCCGAGTCCAGGACATTGTGTGCATGTCTGGGATACACCTCCCCATCAGTTCCCTTTTTAAATAATAGTAAATGTAGCTAGGGAAGGTATTGTATATCACAAGTCAGGTAGAACAGATAATTTCTGGCTTGTTTTTCAAAATTAAAAGATTTAAAATAAATTTACTGGGCATAAATAAGTAGCTATTTCTTGCTTTCAGTAAAGCATCATGAAGTTCTCGTAAGTAAAAGACAAAATTACTTATGGGCTACCTTAAGAAAGCTGAGGTTTCTGGATTTCATATCATACTCATTTAGCTTCCATTATATTCAAACAAAAAAAAAAGAGACAAACAGAAACCTCAAATAAGGAACATCAGTACCCCACACACCATCTTGCAAAATGTCTACTGGACGATCAGGAGGGAATTCTTGTAGAAAATGCTGGCATCAAAAAGCAAACAGGCCAACAGGAGGATTGGTTCTAATGGCCCAGCCAACTGTCAGAAGGTGGGAAGAACTTCTGGCCACTGTAATAGCCACTTGCGTCACCATTTCTTGTACCTGCCCTAGCTCTTGGATGCAGGACAGACTCTGCATCCCAGCTCATGTAGCTCTGTCAGGGGCCACATCTGGAAGGACATTGATATCAGCAGGGGTCTCTTCTAGTGGTGATTAGAAGGCGTTAAGCAAGATATGGAAGAGAAGTAGAGAAGCATTCAAGAGAACCAGCGACGGAGCTTGGCTGTTTCTATGTATTTCCTTTAGCAGACAATGTGAAGTTTGGGACTTAGGAGCTCAACCACTAGACCCAGCCGTATCAGGAACTTAACTCTGATGTAGAAATTTTATTCCTTCTCAAATTAATGTAGAACTTAATTGGGAGATATTGTTCATTTTAAAGAGATTTCTTTGAACATTATTGTACATAAAATGCAAATTAACTCAGGAATGCATGTAAT
Organism: Microtus ochrogaster; assembly: GCF_000317375.1. Lineage (NCBI taxonomy): Eukaryota > Metazoa > Chordata > Mammalia > Rodentia > Cricetidae > Microtus > Microtus ochrogaster. The sequence goes on along the minus strand of NW_004949106.1, from coordinate 6,753,572 downwards.
TATTCATTATATGCTAAATTAGGTTATTGGAAGGACAGCGATTTTACATCAAGCTGAAAAGATGTAGCATGAAAACAAGCAGCTTCTTAATGTTTCTATCACTGAGAGGCGCTGCTATGTGCTGTCTATTCCCTGTTTACTTTTATATAAAAGTGGGAAATCAATGTAAATCTATGCTAATAAAGAGTTTGTATATTTTAAACCTTCCAAATTCAAAATCTTGAGTCTTGTCCTTCTTTTCCATCCATACAAATTGATAGGTTCTGCTTTCATGGTCTGCAGAAACTTTATAGATTGCAAAGTGGACACAAGTCAGTGGGAATATTACTATTAGCAAATGAAATCATAGCTAGAACATAGCTAGCTTGAAAACATAGCAAGCTAGCTTGAAACATTTGTCAACGAGGTATCTCTAGCTTCCAGATATAAAGGAACTATTAAGACACAATATGATTAAGCTTTTATCTTTAATTTCATTTATTACTCTTTTCTGTTATTTTCCATATTCTCTTTGTTTTTAATTAGTCGTTGTGCTTCTAATACTTTTCTTCATTTTCATTAGATAAGGTTAACTCACATACCTATCTTTGAATAAGCCAGTATAACTAGAATATGCCACGTGCTTATAAATTGAGACCTGGTTTATAATCACACACAGGTGAACATGGGTACACAAAAGATTGGCACACAGGATTCACGGAGGTAGGTATGTAAGACTCCAGACACACACATGCAATCTGCCAGAGGCAAAGGATGAGACTAAGAACCTTACTTCTGACATCAAGGCCACATTGATACACAACCCACACAAAGCTGTCATTTTGTC
>NW_004949106.1:6749632-6752646 GCF_000317375.1 Microtus ochrogaster | reverse complement strand
CTAAATGGAAATTAGCAACTACTGCCTTTTGTTTCCTGGAGACATTTACATTGTAAACATAAAAAAAGAAACAGACAAAATGACACATTGCATAAATTTTCAATTAATATAAGTTACTCCATTTTCATGATTTCTGTATCAGCACCAATCACAGATTGTTTCTATGTTCTAAGTTTATCAGGCTTCTTCATTGAGTAAGCTCACTGTTAACTCTGACTACTATTATTTTTCCATTGCTTTTAATTTAGCTCTTGTAAATAACTTCTCCCAAATGTGATTGCTAAACCAAAGTGTGAACTTTGCCAAATCAATGAATACAAACACACCAAAGTCTTGAGAAATGAGAGTACGTTGAGACATAGCAATTAATTTTAAATAGCAAAGTTGAATTCATCTTATAAAGTCATTGCAAGAATTTGGGGTTGGTTTGCAGAAATAAAGAATTACAATTAAGAAAGCTATAGAATTCAGAAAAGAATGGGTATCAAAGACTTTTTTAAAAAAATTTATCCATTGAGATGGGTTTTACTTTTACTACATAATACAATTTGGATTGTGACAAAAAATTCTTTCTTCAGTTTCTTATGACTAATAAATGGACTAGTGTCTAAACGGAAGAGCATTTTTTTAAATGCCTTCCATCTTGAGAAAAACATGACTTAAAATAGATGAATCTTATCATTTCTCATTCTCTTAAGACACAACTCGGTTCAAACTTCCTTTCCCAGCACCTAATCTGAGATATGCTTTGATCTCAGTCATTTTGTGAGCAATGTCAGGGGATAATACATGCAAATGCACCATTTAAACTATCAGGAATTCATTCTGCAAGATCAGTTCCAAGAAAGTGCCAGCTGAACCTATTGATTTAGATGTGGCATTTCTAAGACTCTTGACGCATCTTCTGTTTTGAAATTCTCGTGGAGTTTGTAAGGACATAATTACCAAGCAGATTAACTAGATATAGCCTGCCCTGTGGCTTACATTTTAATATTTACAATTTAATTTAATTCGTATTTCAGAATATATTGTCCAGAATTCATACATTTGTATTCAAGTAAGGTGAAGGCAAGACTTCAACTACCTGGTACAAATACAAAAGAATATGGGTATCAGCACATTGTTATATGTTGGGTTTCACTTTCCTATTAAAGATTTTCATACATAAGATTAGCTACCGAAATAATTAAGCTTCATTTAATATATGTGACAAAAGAGGTAATAATATATGGTTTTAATTATAATATTGTAACAATAAGTTTCCTTTATGACATTAACATCTGTTGAAAAGGATAAACAAAGCAATGGGGAGTAAGTTTGCCTCATCCATTACTGACAAGGAAAAGGATGTTTATAGAAACATTTTAATCATTTAAATTGTTGATCTAGTCTGACGGGAAACTGTCTCACTAAAACATATGTTTTTCATTGTCTGACTCATAGTTTTTCTTCTCAGCAGGGGATTAACTTGAGCTGATATTGCTATAATAATAAAAGAGATTTACCGGTACTCATTTCTCAATAAACAGATGTTGATTTCCATAAAGGTCAAAGGAAAAGGTATCTATAAAGTAAATTTCAAAAAGCTCTGGTAATTGCCATCCAATTTCAACAATTAACATAACTCAGGATAGCTGTTTCATTGAAACAATTCATTTTATATATAGGTAGGGGTATAGATAGATAGATAGATAGATAGATAGATAGATAGATAGATAGATGGGTAGGATCAGCCCAATTTCCTTTTCAGCTGTAGTCACCATTTATGTCTAATCTTTCATTCACTGAGTTGCCTGAAAATGGTAAGTGCACAGCATCAAAATACTCATTCCCAAAGACTTAGACATGACTATTTTAAAACTATCGCGAAATGAGAGCATCCCTCTCCTCCAACTTCATTGCCCAGATGGAATGTGAAGCTTCCTGTGAGAAGGCCAACACACTTGGCTTTGCCTGGACCGTTATGTGGATCCTTTCATCATCAAAAGCGTCTATGAAGTCTTCATACATATAACTTCTGTCAAGCAACTGAGCCAAGGGATTCAATAGAAAAACTGCTCTTAGCTAGAAGTAGGCTACCTATGAATTACTGTCACCTCTGAAATCAATTATGAAGGTTTAGAGAGAAAGCTTTAAAATAGTATACCTGCGAAGATGTCAAATTCCCACCAAACTGCCAGAAGAAGGATGTATGGCAAATATAACCAATATACAGAAAGTCGTACCAGTATGAAATTAGACAATATAATGGCTGATTACTGGTATAAGCATGAGTGCAGTGGAATCCCCTACCTGAAGTTGTCAGAAAAAAATTATCTTAAGTCAGGCTGAATTTACATACGCTAATGAATATTCATGTACAAATTTGGATGAACAACAGAAACCAGGCCAACACAGATGAAGTAGGAAAACTTGTCTGCAGAAAACCAGGGTCTTAGAGAGATTTATACACATTTAAGTTCAACCTATTGTGAATTAAATTTGAAGTAATTGCCTCACTTCCCGGAAGGAACCCTTGCTCGGTCAAAACATTTAGAACTCTTTTTTGCAAACTACCCCACTTTGCCATCACAGGATTTCTGTTATTTCTTGTATTTTGTTATTGAATGTGCTTCTTGATAATTTCATGTGGGCACATAATACATGCCGGCTACTATCCTATGCCATTTCTTCTGGTCTTCCTTCCACACCTGTCAATCAGTTCCTTTTTGACTTCTTCCCATTTCTCACATTGTAACGCTACAATTCTAGTTAAATCCAAGACTCTTTCTTGGTTAAGCAAGACAGTGTTTTCCTCAAATGATTTCCTTTAGTTTCTTCCCAATTTTCATCCATGGCCTTTGCAGGGAAAGATGATACATTAAAATCATATACATATGCATGTTTACAGATTGGGGCAAACCATTATTCATGTTCAAACACTTGAATGTGTTACACTTACACTAACATCTAAAACACCCGATCCTGCCTGTCTGATTCACTTTATTTCATTTCCTTAGCACGCCCATGTTGGC
>NW_004949106.1:6722147-6748991 GCF_000317375.1 Microtus ochrogaster | reverse complement strand
CACACACACACACACACACACACACACACACACACACACACACACGGCAGGGTAAGACAAAGATAAGGGGGGAGAATAGCTTTATTGTATAAGCTAGGCTACATGGTACTAGAAACTGAAAATTCAACCATATACTATATTCAATATACAGCATGATGGTCTACAATATAAAAATAGAAAGAACATTACTAAATTCTTTTTATGAAGCCACAATTACCCCATTGCTTCAACTACATAAAAAACCAACAAAGAAAGACAATTAAAGACCATTTTTTCCTATGGACATAGTTGCAAAAATTCTCAATAAAATAATTTCAACCCTCATCCAAAAATATATACTATCATCCACCATGAACAAGTAGACTTCATCCAGAGATCCAGGATGGTTCAACACATATAAATTAATAAATGTAAATCCACCTTGTAAACAAACTGCAAGTCAAAAACCATAAGATCATGTCATTAGATTCAGCGAGACCATTGACAAATTGAACACCCTTCATGACAAAAGTTCTAAAGATATTAAAGATAAAAGGGACATACCTAAGCACAGTAAAAGTGATTCATAGCAAGCTCACATCAACGTAAATGGAGAGAAACTCAAAGAAATTCCACTAAAAACAAGAACAAGATAAGGTTGTCTACGCTTTCCATACCTATTAATATTTCAATACAGTATTTGAAGTCTTAGAGTGATAAAACATCTGAATGAGATCAAGAAGATAAAAATAAGAATGTAAGAAGTCAGAGTACCTTTATTTTCAAAGTATATAACTGTATATAAATATAAATACACACACATGCATATATATGTATATACACACTCATATCGCCCTAAAACTTCACCGGAAAATTCCTGCAGCTGATGAACACTTTCAGCAAAGTAGAAGGCTACAAAATTAGCCCAATCATACAAAATATCCTGGAGGTAACTTTTAACAAAAAAGGTAGAAAACTTGTGTAATAAAAGAATTATAAAACTAAAGGAAGGAAATAAAGAAGATACCAGAAGATGGAAATGTTTTTCGTGAACATGGATCCTTAGAATTAATATAGTGAAAATAGCCATACTACCACCATCTGCTGTTGGTCAGAATGCAAATGCATACAGGCAATATGAAATTAAGCATGCCAGTTTTGTAGAAACATCAAAATAGATCTTTCTCATGCTCTGGCTATACCACTCATGGGCATATGCACAAATGCACAAAGAACCCTATATTCTACTACAGAAAATATGATTCATCCATGTTCATGCTGATCTGGTAGCAATAGCTAAAACTTGAAATCAGCCTAGATGTCTACCAATAGAAGAATGGATAACCCTGGCTATTGTCAAATCTATCAGTTGTTCTTCAGAAACTTACAGTAAGGCCCTGTTGTTGAAGACAACCACTCATTAAACACAGAGACATCTAATTTTTGCCTACCATGACCGTTTGCTCCTACTGACTAATGTTTATTGTGCTAGAAGGTACTCCTCATGCTACCAAAGGAGAAAAGCAAATAGCAACCCAGATACAAACCCTTCAATTTACAATGATGACCTACCTGCAAGACACACTTATGCAATAGTGGCACAAAAATATGGGAGTAGCCAAATAATATATGATTGCATTCAAGGTCCCCTCCATGAGATGAAACCTGTGCTCAACACTGGCAGCTGTAGGCTGAGACCGCTCCTTCATTTCCTGGTCTCCCAGAGCCGAATAATAACACAGAAACTATATTAAATACAATACAGTTTGCCCAATGACTTAGGAATACTTTCAGCTAACTCTTATATCTAAAATTAAGTTATTTCTAGTATTCTGTGCATTGGCATGAGGTTGTGACCTACTGGTAAGATTTTGGCTGGAGGCTGGTGTCTTTCACCTTTGGCAGGTATATGGCATCTCCCTGACTCTACCTACTTTCTCTTTATTTCCCTGTTTGGATTTCCTGCCTGACTTTACTCTACTAAGCCATTACTCTAATAAGCAATTGACTGAAACAGCTTCTTTAATAATCAATGGTAATAAAACATATTCATAGCATATAGAGGGGAGTCTCACATCAGATGATGATGCAAAAATGGTAATACTAGATAGGCTATAGACCCATAAGGAAAAGCAAATAGTACTGTTCTTTTTTTTTTTTAAGTAGGAATAAAATGACTTCTAAAGACATTCTGCTACACTCACAGATCAGTGCCTTGCTCATCCATTATCAGAGAGGCTTCCTCTGGCAGCAGATCGGAACAAATACAGAGACTCACAGCCAGACATTGTGCAGAGAGTCAAGAGACCTTGGCACATCCAGACCTAAAGAGTGTTTTTACTAAATCCTTCCCTTCAGAGCTCAGGGAACTCTTCCGAAGAGGGGTAAAGAATAAAAGAGTCAGTGGGGAATTAAGATATCAAGTAAATAAGGTCTTTTAGACAAAATAGAAGTGGTGCTTATATAAGATCACAGAGACTGGCAGACTACACAGAGCCTGCACAGGTCTAAGACAAAGAGTCCCTGCACTGAAAAGGAGATAGACATAAGGTCCCCTACCTAGCTCAGAAACTATCTCCAAGGGATAAATACTCATAAAGGTAAAATTAATTTTTTCCAGTGTAATTTCACTGGAAATTCAAACAACAGTTAAGGGCAGACCTCATGACCAGCAGTAGATAGCTCACATAAAACAGAAACAATGAAAATTGTGAAGGGTTTTGTTTGTTTGTTTGCTTTTGTTTGTTTCATATTCCTTTGTCTTGACATATTTTTCCTTCCAGTTCCTTTGCCTTTATAGTATGGTTTCCAGCTTTGTGTATTTATGGAATTCCTGTCTGTGCCAACATGTGTATCTCTGTGTCTATATGTGCTTCTCATGCTTTTTCATTGCCTCCTTTCCCCCCTTCTATTTGTTTGCATTGTTCCATTCTATTTTTTTTATTTTTGTCTTAGTAAAATGATGATCACAATATATCGTGAGTAGAGAAATCTCTTTCTTTAATAAAAAAGATACAGCATCATGGAGGCTAGAAGTTGTTAGCATGGCTTATTCTAAGAAAGAAGATCTGAGACCCAAGATGCCAATGAAGTAATTTTCTACTCGATGGTAAAGCTGTGCCCAAGGGTCTGGGAGGATTAGTTCTGGAGTCCAGGGATTAGAACAATGAAATCTAGATGTTGATAAACAGCAAAAAGACATTAGTGTTTCAGACAGAGCAAGAACCACTTTTATCTTGAAATTCCATCTGTGTGTGACTGAATAGATATCGCTCATATACACTGAAGGTGGAGCTTCATCATGAAGTTCACTGTCTGGAATGCTCTCCTTAAACACCCTAAGAAATTCCTGAGTCTTTATTTCTAGCAAATATCCTTGTTTCTTTGTAGAAGAGGAACTGGCTTCATTTCTATGGAAACACTGACAAAAGATTATGCTTGCAGTTGCCCGGGTATAACTAGATCAATTTGTTTGCTATCCTATATCAACCAAGGAAAGATGTTTTGTCAACTTGGCACTAATATACATCACTGTAAACTTTACTAAGCTGCTAAATAAAGACAACAAAATGATGACAGTTTCGATTACTACAATTCAGTACAAACGAACCTTAATCCTTTATCAAAAGCAGAGGCAATGCCCTTGGTGTGGGAGGTCCTTCTGTCTATGTGGTGCTTTTATTGGTTAATAAATAAAGAAACTGTTTTGGCCTAAAGCAAGGCAGAACTTAGCTGGGTGGGGAAAACTAAACTGACTGCTGGAAGAAAGAAGGCGGAGTCAGTTAGAAGCAATGTAGCCCCATTGGGACAGAAGCTGGACAGAATTTTATCTGGTAAGCCACAGCCTGGTGGCAATGCACAGTTTATTGGAGATGGATTAGTTTAGGATGTAAGAGCAAGCCAGAAATATGCTTAAGTTACTGGCCAAATAGTATTGCCAATAATATAGTTTCTGAGTGGTTATTTCAGGGCTGAGCTTCTGGGAACAAACAAGTGGCCTCCCACAATACTCCCTTGAGTAATTAATGTCTACACATGTGCTCATTTGTCTCTCAGATCATAGGCATAATTGTGCAAAACTGACAATCCTACATTGCTCCTGTTAAGACAATCATCAAGATGAAGAGTGGAATCTAAAGAATGATATTGGGTGATACTTTAGCATCATATATATGCTACCTTCTCACATGATGGCTTTCTTTATGAATTTCACAGCCACTGGTGATAACTTCAGTTAATTGTTTTTATTGAGGCTGAAAAATGTTCATTTTGTACTTATGAGCTGAATTTTTTATGAAGGTCTTTTTTCATTGAAAAGGGGTGAAAAACAATTTCACCTTAGAAATAAAGTATACGTTTAATTTGCTAGTCTATTGCATTTTTACCGCAAGGGGTGATATAAGCTCCGGGGCTTGCAATTTACTTCACTCTCTCTGTTTTCATAATATCTCCATTTGCTCATGAATAAGTGTCTACTAAAAGTATGTTAGTCTATAATAATCATTATTATTTTTAATACTGCAATGGTGATGAGGATGGGAAATGGAAAGTTTCTTCAAGGTGGCTTTTTAAAGCACATTCTCGTCATTAATACTGTGGTTCTGCACGACACACTGTCTTGGATTTGTTTTCTAGTTTGCTTGGGTCAGACTGAGAATTCAAACCAATTCTCAAAGAAAGTTTGATTTAGATTGGTGTTAAATAATATTTATCAATGAAATTCAGGGGATTAACTGTGATTTTTGTCACTATCAAGTCATTTCTTTTAAGAACAACCTTAATCCAGTATCAAGTATTAAACTCTATTCATACTGTTATTTCAGAATCACAGTGAACTTTTGTTTTCCTCTTAGTTGTTCAGATTTACATTTTTGTTATCTATAAGTGATGCTAAAATACTACAAATGCAACTACTTTGGTTTATTTTACAATTAGTGGAAAGTATTTTCTAAATTACCAAATCTGCTTTTCCTAAAGGGAAACCATTGAGGAACACTTAATATGTATTTTTAGTTACTCATCAGATGAATCTAGTCATATCTATGAGAACTTGTCTTTCTACTACAGTAACACAAATATATCCATCGACTCGATTTAGTTTTTTCTTAAAATGAAAATATTATTGTATAGCTTTTGCTTTCTATCAATCTCATATATACATATATAGGTACATGATACATATATACATAATTGTAGTTGATTTTTATTTTATTTTATTGTTTTAGTCTTTTGAGACAGGATTTCTCTATATAGCCCTGGCTCTCCTGGAACTAGCTGTGTAGACTAGGCTGGTTTTGAACTCACAGAGATACCCCTACCTCTGCCTCCTGAGTGCTTGGATTAAAGATGTTTGCTACCACTGCCTGGCTATTTGTAGTTTTTTAATGGAGTTTTGTTGTGTTTGTATGTCATATTTAGTTTATCTCTTGCTTAATGATGTCTAAAATACATCATAGGTTTTGAGAATACTTTCATATTATTATATTCAATATATTAATATATAAATAATGTACTTTATAACATTCAACATATTATATTCAATATGAATTTTGTCTCTTTTAAGTAAGTAAAAAATTAAACTAACTAAATACAGATGCTATGAATAAAATTATGAGAATTTAGATTGCCAATCATTAAAGATCAAACATAATCCATCCAAGTACTGACGTTTAGTATTTACTTCAACATATATATACAGGAAAAAAATCTTAACACTGAGTAAGTTGGAATGACTATATTTTCACAGAGTCCTGAAATTGTACATAAAAATGTACATATTCCATAAAAATCCCTAACATTTATTAGAATTATTTTGGCATTTTTGATAGAGCTAAAACATTCTGAAAATAATGGGAAACAATAAAAATTTTTTAGAGGATGTATTAATTTGAAAAATGAATAAAATTATAGAAGTCACAACTAGTGACTTGGAAAAACACTGTAAATCTATAATACTTACTACATGTAGCAGTGACTTAAAGAACTATATACCAACTAATGAATGATAACAGAAGTCCCAGAAATCATCTATGCATATATGATCAACTGTAGAGCAGGCTTACCTGGGTGTATTATCCATTAAAGCAGTATGTGGTTCTATACTGCCTGTGCTTTGTCTAAAGTTTCTGTCCCCAAAGTCTAGTACTCTTCTCATAAGGCCTGATCACACAATATTGCCAGGACATTGGTACAAGACCATGACCCTAGCTGTAAGAGTTATTTCGCAGTGCTGGGTGGGCTAAGGTGACTCCTATTTAGTCTGCAAACCGCAAGGCCAGGATGCTCGCACACCCACAAAAGAGAACATTTTTTTGGAAATATGTTCATAGACCATGAAAATGGCAAACCTTAGTCATCCCCATAAAAAAAAAAAATCAATGGAATCCTGCTGCTTCCTTAGTTCAGAGAATGCTTTCCCTTTTGATCAGTGCTGGCTCCCTTCTGCTAAAAAGATGAAGACTCAGTAAGGACTCCTTGGCTTTCTTGGTTTCACTACGTGGCAAGAGGCCTACCCCTGATATCAGACAAGCTATCTTCCCTTGTCACTTTTTAGCCATCAACTGTTGAGGACTAAAGTGTGCCTTGTTCCAGTAACTGTTACCTTGAAAAAGAGTCTTGATGCTTGAGTTTTCATTTTCCAAAGAAAAACAAATGCACCAGAAACCATTCCCCTGCCATCAGGAACTCCTGAGGGTCTTGTGCTCAGAGCAGCTGTAGGCACTCAGATCAGGGGAAAACAAGTTATTTCAGGAGGAGAGGTTCACAGCTCCCAACAGTTTGTATGTTCTAAATGTATTCAGCCTAATTTTTAATTAAAAATATTTCTTTCTCTTTGAAGTAAGAATATGGGGATTTTTGTTACTATCAGTAACTGCTTTATGCCAACTTGACACAAGTTAGAATCAGCACAGAGGAAGGAACCTCATTTGAGAAAGTGCCTCCCTAAGTCCTGGCTGTGGGCAAGCCTGTAGAACGTTTTCTTATTTAGTAATTGATTGAGAAGGACCTATTGTGGGTTGTACCACTCCTGGGCTGATGGTCCTGGGTTTTAGAACAAAGCATCCTTGGGAGTTTTTCTAGCACCAGATTTTTTCCTTACACTATAATGGCTCCTTTTATCAAGATGTCGCCTTGCTATCCCTCTCTGTCCCTCTCACAACTCAACCTTCAGAATTGGGGGTTGGGTGAGGGAAAGGTGGGGGAGGAGTGTAAGGAGGGGGGAATGTGGTCGGTATGTAAAATGAAAAAAAAAAAACCAAAACTTTCAAACAAAAAATTAAAAAGAAAAGAAAGCTGGGTGGTGGTGGCACACGCCTTTAATCCCAGCACTTGGAAGGCAGAGGTAGGCGGACCTCTGTGAATTCAAGGCTAGCCTGGTCTACAAGAGCTAGTTCCAGGGACAGCTAGAGCTGTTACACATAGAAACCCTGTCTCGAAAAACAAAAACATGAAAGAAAGAGAGAGAGAGAGAAGGAGGGAGAAAGGGAGGGAGGGAGGGAGGGAAGGAGGGAAAGAGAGAGAGAGAACCAAGAAAGCCCAACTGAGCAAACCATGAGGAACAGATCAGTACTTGACACCTCTTCATGGCCTCTGCATGATCTCCTCCCCACAGGATCCTACTTGATATTTTGCCCAGGCTGCCATTGATGATTAACTGTGATATGGAACTGAGTGAAGATAAACCCTTTCTTCTCCAAGTTATTTTGGTCATGGTGTTTCATCACTGCATTAGTAATTTGGATAGCTGTTTTCAATTTCTCTTTCCAAACTATCTTTTATCAGTAAGAAAAATGAGGTGATTGTTGGAGTAAATGATTGGTAAACACAAGATCATTGCCTAGAACCTTCTTAAATGCAATCATGTTTTTCATATTCTTTCTTGTCTCATGACTTTCATAGAGGCTGCCTGATATGTACTTGGTTTCAACAAATCATGGGGGTGTATATGAAACCACAGTTCAGACTGACTCACAACGTACCTGATATCTAAAAAGGGGGGTTTTCAGTCTTTTAAAAAAAATTCAAAACCAGTTATCAGCAGGAATGAAAACAGAAACAAAAGAACTCTCTTGGGACAGCAACTTTAAATGGCCTGGAGAGGAAGGCATCTTCTCAGCAGGGAGAACTCCTCCTGCCTTCTCTGTGGATGGAAGACTCATGGTGTTTTCAGTGCACCTGGGGCTCCACAGGTTCCCTCCTTCAACCAAAGGACCCACAAGCCAGGCACTGAGCCAACTCTGCCTCTGACAGGATTCTGTGAAAATGCCAAGCTTAGCCTCAATACCTCTCTAATTTTCCAATCAGTTTAACAGCCTTGAAAGTTGGACTTGAAAATGTCAGTTTAGTTTTTTTCACCAATCTGTTCTGTTCTTGGTTGCAGATGCAGGTGAGAAGGGAAAGTATTCTTCTCAATTCAGATTAATATGCTAAATAAAAATTCCTTTCCTCCCTCCCTTGTTCCCTCCCCCCCTTTGTTTTTTTTCCTTCTTTCCTGGCTCCCTTGCTCTTGCCCTCCTTACTTCCCTCCTTCCCCCACTTTCTTCCTCCCCCCTCTATGTTTCTCTCTTTCTTTCTTCATAACAAGACCATAACGGACTTGGTAGTCATGTGCCCTTCTAACTTAGAGATTTCATGGTATTTAATATGATGCTATTAAATTGGAATAAGTGATTTGGTTAGACTGGGATAAATGGTTTTATGGAGAGAATCTCAAAGAACTTTCTTTATTCTTCAAAGATGGAAGGGTACAATGAGGACAGGAACAATAATGAACTTGGAAATGGATGGTGAGCACACACCAATGCTCCTGGTACTTTGATGTTGGGTATTCTGGCCTATGTAACTCAGGGAAATCAGTGTTTTTTTTTTCTTTTTCTTTCTTTTGCTTTTTGTGTATTTTCTGTTAATAAGCTAATGAGCCTATGACATTTGCTGTATCAATCTGCATTAGGAAAACAAGACTATTTATATTACTGCTTTCTCTCTTTTTTCTATTATCTTTCTTTCTTTCTTTCTTTTACTATGTTTCTTTGTTTGCTTATACGCAGTCTTAGTATACAGCTCAGGCTATACTAGAACTTCCTATGTCATTGAGGGTGGTCTCAGACTAGAAGGTTTCTTCTAAACTCCTGAGTGGTGGGATATGGGCAAGCTTGACTAGCCTTGTCTTTAACCCTTCCTTTTTTCTTCGTTCACATTTTCTTTTTCAAAATTTTTTTTTTAGTAAAAGCATCTTTTAATGCATGACATATTTGACTATTTATTTACTTATTTTTGGGTGTTTTGAGACAGGGTTTCCCTGTGTAGCTTTGCAGTCTATCCTGGACTTCACTGTGTGGAAAGGCTTGGCTTGGACTTCCCGGAATTTTGCTTCCTTTTCCTTCCGGGTTGTTGGGTTGCCAGTCTTGCCCCCCCCTTGGGCCCTTTTTGCCCTTTTTTTCCTTTTTTTTATTTCTTCCCGGTTCTTTCTGACCTTTTTTCCTTTTTCACTTTTGGGTTTTTTTTTTTTTTTTTTTAAAACCACCGGCCATTAAACCCCCATTATTCTTGTTTGGATTTTCTGTTTTAAAATTTTTTTTCATTAAAGTTCCCCTTTTTTACCAATTGAAACCCCAAAATTTAAATTCAAATTAACCATTCGTTTGCTTGTTAAACCGTTGAAAAGTTGGGCCAAAAAGTTTTTTAAAACCCCACTTAGGTTATTTTTGGTTTACCCACTTCCCCTTGGGCTTGGCCTTTTCTTTGGGGCTTGTTTCTTGCTTTTTTTTGCCGGCTTCTTTTTTTTTTTGGAGGCCCTTTTTTCTTGAAGTCATTCATTCTATCTGAATCCTACCATCTTTTTGACTTTCCCCTCATAGATCTCTGAGCCTTTAGTAAAGGGTTTTGATGAAGATGCATCATTTAGAGCTGATTGCACCAAAGTTTCTAACTCTCTGCACATTGTCCATTCAGGATAACTGTTTTAGCGCCTATCTTCTGCAAGAAGCAGGTTCTCTAATGGAGGTGACTGCTTCACACTGGTCTATGGGGATAGCAGAAGGTCATTCGGAGTTATTTTATTGCTATGTCTCCTTAGCAGAATAATAGCATTTTGTTTTCTCTTAGGATTATGACCTATTTAGGTCTAGGTTCTTGGTCACTTTAGGAGCATCAGGTATGGGTTCTATCTCTTGAACTGGGGCCTTATATCAAATTAGAAGGTGACTGGTTACTTCCATAACATTTGTGCCAGTATATACCTTGCAAACAGGTGACTATTACAGGTCATAGAGATTGTAGCTAGGAGATACTAATGATTATCTTTCTCCTCTGGTATCTTGCAGAGTACTTTCCAGTACAATGAATGCTAATTAGTGGAGTGAAGCCTCTAATTAGATACCAACTTGCCTTCTCTTAATTTGATGACGTAGGTAAGTGTTGCTTCGGCAACAGGGCTTTACCATCAGGTTTTGGAGTGTAACCAACAGTCTTGAAAACAGCCTGTGATGACATGGGTCAACCTTTTCTTGATCCATTATTTCTCCAAAACTGGAGAAATTCAAGTTGTATATATTTTATAGAACATATCCATTTTTTAAAATTCCACGTTTACATTAGTTTTGCTTAAATATACAATGTAAGCAAAATTAACAAGTGGCACACATTTCTTGAACCAATGTGTGAATTTTCCTGTAGAGTTTACAAGATCTGAAAGCTCCAAGGTCCGATTAGCTCTCACCAATAGAAAACACAAAACAAGCCAGTTTGGCATTTCCAAAAGACTTGTTAGAGAAGCACTTAAGTATCATATCAAACTGGCAAGTGTGTTCTAGCGGTAAGAAGGTGTGCTTTGAAACAAACAAGCTCATAACTGTCCAAAATTACAAATTGAATAAAGTGTTCTTTTCTGTCCTTATAGTAAGAAGTATGATTTAAATTGGGAGAGGGAACATCATTCCTTTCCACTTGAAGTCTGGAATATCTATATATCTATGTATCTCTCTCTCACACACATTTGTGGATACACACACACACACACACATATACACATATATTCACACACATCATCATCATCATCTGTCTATTTGCATCCTTCTTTTTCTATTTGGAAACTGAAAAAATAATTCTTACAGATAGGAAAGTCAAGAAAAATCTACTACGTCTATGCAAATATACAGTAACTTAAAAGTTGCAATTCATCACTGCAAAAAAAAAAAGGCTAGAGAAATGCTTGCTATATGGCATTTATCAAACTCTACTTTTGAAACTCTGTAAGCTGCCCTAATTCAGATATGTGGCTTTATCACATTTGATAGGGTGTGAATGCAGACTGATCTCACTGAATTATAAAGCTCTCTGCTCCTATGTTTTTTTGTCAACATGTCTATTTCCACCTCTTTCACATTGCTTTTGTTATATATACTTTATATCAAGTAAGTAATTGAAAAAGGATGTGTTTATTATAGCAATCATGAGATGCTGTCAATACCAAATCAGAAGTAATATTGCACCTGTATAATCTTCTCTAATTCAAACATAAAATCCGCATGTTTGTCAGAAAAAAAAAGAAAACAATAAAGATAGATGATTTGTTGCTATTTTATTTAGGTTATTGAAAGTCTATATTATCATGAATATAATTAATGCAGAATAACTGTGTTCTTATTTCCATACAAAATCAAATGAAAAAGAATGAGAATAAATTAACCCCACACTAGCTCAGAATGAAGTATAATAAAGAGTTCATTGTTTATTTAAGGGAGACTCACAGGTTTCCCATCACATCCCCCTTTTATCTAAATAACAGAGTTACAAACCCAATACAAAACTGTATACAATAAGAACAGATAACCAAGTATGAAAATAAGAATTACAACTAGCAAAACAATATTAAGCAAGAAATATATGCTAAAAGTTTCAATAATTATCTGATCCTTAGGAACCTAAGTCTTGTATTAGAAATGGCTTGGCTAAATCATAAGAGGAAAGGCTAAAGGAAACCTCCTTTAGCCAATGGCCTTTGAGAGGCTAGACTAGGTTGGGCGTGGCCTTGGGTACCAAAAAGGTGCTTGCTGCACGCCCTCTCTTTCTCTCCTCTCTTGCCTAGATGCTGGATCTGGTTCCTGCTCTCTGTTGGTGCAGAGGACTGTGACTTGTGAGTCCCCATTAAATAATAATAATAAAAAAAACCCTTATTATACTGAATTCTGAGTTAGTGTGGGATTGATTTATTCGTGTTCTCCTTCAATCAAAGATATCATAAATCCTCATTTCTGAACTCTTCTGTCTGCTAAGTCAGCTCCCTTTCACATGCACTGAAGACCCACTCTTCCAAAGTTCATTCAGGTGATTCTAGTGCACACATCATCTATCCTTTTTGGTCTGTTCCTTCACGTTTTATGACATGAGTACATTTTCCTAAATTAAAGATTCATTTCCATCTCTAGACTTTAATGGTGGTATTTTTATTTGTCCTTTTGCTCTGTTGCTTTGAACTTTCTTCAGAGATATGTCTTAGGTCATCTTTCTGACTTATTTTCTGGATAGCCTGGAGGAGAAGTCTGTCAACCTTTCCTGTCACAAATGCCTTGGCCTTGTAGCATTATTCAGTGGATCACAGCTGTTGAACTCTGCGGTTGTAAGGTGAAGCACTCATTGACAATCTGGAAATCAAATAGTGTGACTCCTTTGCAATACATCTTCATTGACAAAACAAGGACTGGCCAGATCTGACCCATGGGCCACAATTAGCTGACCCCACTTTAGAGTAAGATATTTGCTTCACCATTTTAACCCATGGTAGTTCAGAAAGATTTCACTTTTATATACAAACTGAAGTGGTAAGAAGCCAGTTATGGAAGTGCACATCTGTATGAATCTATTAGGAATCCCAGCTAACAAAGGCATGAGCCTACCTGGTCAGAATGTGAATACTAAGGTAGGCACTAATTCTCTTATTGTATATTTTTAAATACTGGATCACAAACATGATGCACAAACCAGAATACACTGGATTGTTTACCACAAATACAAGTGCTAAAACTGGCACAATTCATGCTGCCTCAAGTAATGTGGTCACAGCAGAGAAGGTCAATGGGGCAGGAAGGGGGGGGGGACTCTTTGGAAGAGTCGCAGTTGCCAGGCCTGGCTGCAGCAAAGAGCTCTGAAGGCAGAACCAAGGTAGGCTCAGGAATGGTACTATCGTTCTACACAGACCCAGAAAGCCAGTAGTGAACTCTTACCAAGTGCTTGGGAAATTAGATACACAAATACTTCGCAGTTACTATTACTTATTACCTTATTACTTGCTTTTGTTTTAGTTTTTCTCTTGGTAATGCTCCTTTTTAGCATCGTGTTATTTTAAATCCTACTCAAACATGATTCCACTGAAAGCATCGGATGTTCTCAATATCTCAGAATATCCCAGCCACATGTGTAGACCTGAATAATTATGCTGTACTGTTGGGGATGATTGATTCTTCTCATTGGTTTAAGGCATAGCCTTTTCCTTCCTATTTTAATACACACTTCCTTATTAAAATTACCTATATCACTCAGGCATATGGTGTCTTAAAAATAGGCTCTTACCATCAAGTCTCACATGACAACACCTCCCCTGTAGACTCAGGTATCATTGCAGAAGTAAGAGTGGAAAGACTTTGAGAGCCAGAGATAGTAAGTACCTACAGAAAAACATTTGTTAATGAACATGATGGGGGGGATATTGCACACACGAATTTGCAATGGTGTGACTATGTGCACAATACACAAACAAGATGATATCAGAGAAAATTCCAATATAAGCAGGGGGAAAGGAACATGAAGCCAAACTCTTGTCTGAGAAGCTATTGGCAGTTGATGGCTGTGAGAGTCAGGTTGTTCTTTAAGGGATTCAACTCCTGAGAGAGTGCCCATGCTTCGGTAGATGAATGTATACCCATGCACATACAGGTAAAACTAAGCTGACTCAATAAGTTTAAAAAATAGAATGGACATAAAGTTGAAATGGGAAAGTGGTGGAAGGGATAGTAAGAAATTGGATGGGAGGGAATCAATAGTGTAATTGACCAAAACATGTTATATGCATAGATTATATTCTCAATAAAACCCCTAAATTTACATATATTGCTCTAGATTTCTACTAGAAAACTTTTCTTCATTAATGCTGTCACGGCCACATTTAAACTTTGTTTTCTGTTTTTTATTAAGAATTTTTTCTTTTTTTTAATTTTAAAAATACATCCTTTTCTCACTTTCCTTAGTTATTTGCATTCCCACTCCCAACCCTCCTCCCATTCCCTCAAGTTTCCCCTCATCCCATCACTTTATCCACTCCTCAGAAAGAGTAAGTGATGTGGGAGTGTCGTATATCAATCTGTTGATTTCATTGGTTAAGTAATAAAGAAATTGCTTGGCTGGCCCTCATAGGTTAAAACATAGGTGGGAGGAGTAAACAGAACAGAATGCTGGGAGGAAGAGGAAGTGAGCTCAGACTGACAGCTCTGCTCTCTGGAGCAGAGACGCCATGCTGCCCGCTCCCGGGCAGACACACATGATGAAGCTCCGACCCAGGATGGACATAGGCTAGAATCTCCCTGGTAAGCCACCTCGTGGGCTACACTAGAAATGGGCTAGTCCAGGTGCGAGAGTTAGCTGAGAAGAGACTAGATAGAAATGGGCCAAGCAGTGTTTAAATGAATACAATTTGTGTGTTGTTTTTTCTGGGCATGAGCTAGCCAGGCAGCCGGGGTGCCAGGGACACAGCCCCGCCGCTCATAAGGCTTCCCATGGGGAGTCAACAAAGTCTGACACTGTATGTTGAGGTAAGACTAAGGCCCTCCTCCCTGTATCTAGGTGGAGCAAGGTATCCCTCTAAAAAGAATGTGCTCTTAGATGCCAGTTCAAGCACGAGGGGTAAATCCTGGTCCCGCTGCCAGTGGCCCCACAGATTGCTCAAGCCTCATAACTGTCCCCCACATTCAGTGGACTGAATTTGGTCCTATGCAGATTTCCCCGAATCAGTCCAGAGTCAGTGAGCTCTCACCAATTCACGTCAGCTGCTTCTGTGGGTATCACAGTTAAGGTCTTGACCCCTTTGCTCAAATTATCTCCCCCCTCTCTCTTGAGTTGGTTTCAGGTGGCTCGGTCCAGTGCTTAGCTGTGGATGCCTGTATCTGCTTCCATCATTTGCTGGTTGAAGGTTCTTTAACAATTAAGGTAGTCATCAATCTAATTACAGGGAAGGCCAATTTGGGCATCTTCTCCACTGTTACATAGAGTTTTAGCTGGGGTCATCCTTGAGGACTCTGGAGTTTTCCTAGTGCTGTTTCTTGACAGCCCTTTAATGGCTCCCTCAATCAAGAAACCTCTTTCCTTTATCTCCCTCCCTGTTCTTCCCTGTTCTTGAGCATCTCGTTCCCAATGTTTTCTTCCTCCCTCCCCTTCTCCTCTTCCCCTCCCCTTCTAACCTCCCTTCTACCCACTCCTAATTTTCTCAGGAGGTCTTATCTGTTTCCCCTTCCCAGGAGGATCCATTCACATCTCTCTTAGGGTTCTCCTTGTTACCTAGCTTCTCTGGAATTGTGGGCTATAGGCTGGTTATCCTTTGCTTTATGTCTATTATCCACTTTATGAGTGAGTACATGACTCAGACACAGATAGACAAACATGATATGTAGTCACATTTAAAATTTATAACACTAGAGCCCACCTTTTCGGGAATAGAGTATTTGTTCCCAAGTTTAGCACCCGTGTTTTACTTAGTGATGTTTATTGGCTAAATAAATTAAAGGGTAAAGACTTCTTTGTCATCTAATCAAATTCTAGAGCAAATATCTTACCAAATTTACACTAATTTTGCTTTTTTTTCTTAGATAATACATCATTAACACACAGAAAGTAAGAGATAGCACATTAAATATTTGGATCACAAAGCATGTTGTTCACGTTTATAAATTCAAACTTTTCATTTCCATTTTGTTAAAGTACAAGATTATATTGGCAAATATATTATCAATATATTACAATTTAGGTGACAGTCTTTTTCCTTAGTTATCTTTTCTTTCGCTCATGGTTCTCATAGGAATGTGCTTATCACTGATTATTCAATCCTAAAACCAATACCTTGTTTTATAATTTATCTGGAATAGGGCCTTTTATAATATTTCAATTTACTATCAAGTATCCATATGACCTTAATAGCATGAATACAAACCTTTATTGTATAGCAGTGTGTCCACGGATGATGTTGCAAGTTAGGAAGTGAAGTTGGGGGGGATCATACCGTAACATGTACCAACACATTCCAAATCCATGCCATATACCAAGCGATCAACAAATGCCATGGCAAGCTTACACTTCACTATACAAACATTTCAAAATTTTCTGCGTGTGCATCATCCCAATGGCCACAGCAAATCACACTGTTCAACAAAAATTGGGGATGTGTGAAAATATAACTTTCCCTAGGGGATGAAAGAAGACAGGACATTATGGAAGAAATATCCAACTTAAAATATGGACTTATTTTTCTTTATATTTGTCTTAATCATAAAACGGTAAATATAAGTTGTATTAAGGATTTCTAATGTCAAACTAAAGTATAACCCTTTGTTACGCTACTGTATTTCAGGGCATGTGTATATTGTAATAAAGATGCATATTCTTTTAGATTCACTTTAGTTATGAGAGGAGAGCAATGTCACCATTTATTTCATTAAGTTAATAAGGACATTCTGAAGAACACTATAGTGAAAATAAGATTTTTTTGGGGGGGCAGATACCTTTACAAATATGTCCATGGACAGAGAAATCTATGTGAGCCCCCTTGTAAAGTTATTAATGATACAACTGCTGCAATTAATATGAAAATTAGTTCTGCATTTGTTTCTGAATGAGATCACAGTGTAAGATCGCATCCATCCTTTTCTATTGAAAACTCTCTCTGGCTTAGCTCTCTCTCCACTGAGAAATTCCATTAATATAGTCATAGAGAATCAAAACTTGACTCAGAATTATAGAACAAGGAAACCTAGAGAAATTGTAATTATCTCTTTTAAAAATTCATCACTTGATTTGTAGCGATTATATGTCATCTATGCAAAACCTTAAACTGTATGTACTGTTAAAGTTCAGCTAAGTAGAATTCATCAGGCATACGCAGAAAATGGGGCTGTTTAAAAACTGTCTTCCCCTATTTTGTTTTAACAAATTTCGATTAAAAATCTAACAACATAGTTTTAAATACATTTTATTTATTCTTTAAGAATTTCATATTGAATATTCATATATTATATGGCAATATGTTTTAATCAAATCCATCCCTCAGTTCCTCCTCTTCATTTCCACTGAGATCCCCACCACCACACATCCATTCCCTGTTCATTCACACTTTATTATAACAACAAGCTCGAATTGATGCTATGCCTGTGATCTTGGGCAGTGGAAGACATCATGAAGAACTTCAACAAAATGTCAGAGAAGGCAATGAGTGAACAATATCACCTGACGTAGCTGACAAGATAAAGTTGATGCTTGAGTCTGAGGAGAGGGAAGTAACAGTGAAGAATCTCTCAAAATCTCACCACTAATCAAGAAAGCTTCAAAAGTGTGTTTTTTAGGTTGGGGCCAGTATTGTAAATGTTGGATCAAATTTGGTTGAAGAAGGTTTGGTCCCTGGATGCTCTAGAATGTAAATCTTATTACAGTAAGTATCATAACTTTTGCTTATGGTTTATATGAGTTATATATGATAATGTTTGGCATGTAATCTCAATTAAGTCACTGCGGTCTGTTGTATGGAGGGCCACTTGTTTGTTTCCTGGCCACCCAGACTCCCAAAATGACTACACAGAAACTGTATTAATTAAATCACTGCCTGGCTCATTCACTCTAGCTTCGTATTGGCTAACTCTTACATATTAATTTAACCCATCTCCATTAATCTGTGCATTACCATGGGAAAAGAAGAAAGGGCCAGGCCATTATAGCTGGAAGAGGGAGAAGGTGCATCTTCCAATGTCATCCTCCTGAGTCTCATTAAACAAAGTGGAAATAGTTGAAGAACCTGCTGTGCACTAGAGTTGCCTACCATATATTACACACATCCATCCCTAGCTTTTTATTCTGTCCTCTTAGTCACTGAGAAGGGTGTGACTTTAGTCAATAAGCTCTCCAGCTTCTTTACATCTTGGGACAGTTGAAAGGTGGAGACTCTGCTGATGAAAAGCCCCACAGACAGACTACTACATAAAGGTCAGGAAAGAGGGTCTCTCTACCATGGACAAAGACAGGTTTAATCTGATCAGTAAAAACATATCCCATATCCTCATTCACAAAAATAAAACAGAAACACTATGCAAGTTAAAAATATAAAATTTAAACACATTTTAAAATATAAATAATATAAATAAAGAAAAATGAAATATAAATTTAAAAAAATACACCAAGATTATCCAAGTATCTTTACTGATAAGATTGACAAGAACATGATTAACAATTAAAAATTAAACGGAAACTCACAAATTAACACTAAAAGGACTACTCAAAATATTGAGTTAAGAAAATTCATACAAATTGGAGTATGTTGAGAATACAAAATTATGCCATTTTCAGATGAATATCAGAAACAACCAAATACAAAACAGAAACAACACAGAATTTACACAAGTAAAAGATACCATAAAAACAAACAAACAAATAAATAAATAAAATAATAAAAAAGTTTTAAAAAAGATTTAAACTTTTAGAAAACAAAAGACATGATAGTATATGAAAACGATTATTTTGTCTAAAATGGATAAGATCATATTTAATTGTACAACCAAACAACCTTGGCAAAAAAAATAATGATTTTAATGGAAAAACTTCACTTGTTTCAAGCTATCTCAAAAGACACGTTCAGTCCAAGAAGCAATGAAGCAAGAGTGCTCTGAGGTGCATATCTACTAAGAATATTCTACTCAGCCAAGAATCTTACTCAATATTACAGATGACATAAGACCTTCTCCAGCATGAAAACCAGGAGAGAATTTCAGGGACCATATATCTGCAAAGTGTTTCTTTTCTCTCATGAATGAGAATCCCTCTGCGGTTTTTAGGTACTGGTTGAGTATTGGTGACTTTCCTCCACACTGTGGGAGGAGTCACACTGTGGGAGGAGTCACACTGTGGGAGGAGTCACAGTGTGGGAGGAGTCACAGTGTGGGAGGAGTCACACTGCTGGAGGAGGTGCTGCTGTCTCAACACTCACCCAATGCTGTTAAATCTTGAGAGATGCTCTGCTCCATTCCATCGCCATATAGGAACAGTGGATCCTATGGCCTAGAAGATGAATTAACACTATATCAGTTTTACTTGAAACTCTGGATTGTCCTGACACACTCTCCATAATGCCAAGACTGTAAGCAGATGTCCTGTCCTTGTGTCTCTGGGTGCGTCTTTCTTTTAAACAAACAGAAAAAAAAAAAGTAAAACTATACTTCATCACTTCCTTTTCCTTCTCCATCCTTGTTGCGGGAGGTCCTCCCGCTCCTCCAGCCTATAGCCGCTGAGATACCAGCCCATTGGGGCATGGTCTCTCTCCCTTTAAAAAGGCGGCCACTTTCCTCTCCTCTCTCTCTTCACTTCCTGCTCTGCCAGCGACTAGACTCCCTTCCTGGTTGCGCAGAGGGCTGGGACGGTGATCTGTAAGTTTTTTTCCCCTTTTAAATAAATACCACCCTATTAATCATAATTCCAAACTGGTGTGGCATTGTTTGTGACATACGCCTTCAGTTGGCGCCCAACGTTTGGTGTTAGGACCTCTCCTTCCCCATCCTAGCCTTCCTCTATCTGTAGCCCCCCCTTCCACTTCCCTATAATTCCTGGTCTTTTGTTCTTTAATCATTGGTGTTAAAAATACAAATGAACATTTAGCACATAAATATATCCTACTGAGTCCCTTCAGTACTGCCTGCAAGAATGGTTCTGGGTCTGATCACTTGGCATTGGCTAATAAATCAGTGGGCTCATCCCTGGGAAAGAAGAATTCTTCGTCTTTCAGCAGTAGGTTAATTGCTTGTAGCTTCCCATCTGTGTGTGGGTGTATGTGAGATCTCTCTCACCTATGTTGGAATAGTAATCAGTGCTGGAACTCTACAGGTCTTGCGTAGGCTGTCATAGTGCTGAGATTTCATAGGTGTAACTTCCATGACATAGCTAGGAGGCACAATCATATCACAGATTTTTGTGGTTCTCTGGCTTTTACTGTGCTGACAATCTGCCCCTGCATTTATATTTCCTGACCCTTAGGTGTAGGAGTGGGTTGCAGATGTATCAATTTGGCCACGACTACCACGGTCAGTTGTATTTTGCATTTTGACTAGTTATGCTTATCTGGAATGAGCTCTTTCTGCTGCAAAAAGAAGCTATTTTGATGAACAGTGGGACCTACACTTTTCTGTGATATAAGGGTAAGTGCTTAGACTGGAATTATGAATTATACTGGTTTAAGAAAGCAACACTTGTAGGTTCCATCTCTAAGATACATGACTTCACTTGTGTGTTTGGCAGGGTGTACAGTCCTAGGCATAATTTCAGCCCTGTTAAACAGGTCTTGAGACTAATGAGGTAGCTGTTAGTTACCAGAATATAAGTGTCATTATTTATTGCACCTCTTGGGAAACTTTCCCATGCTAGTCATGAGAACATTGCTTCTAAAAACTAAGTTTCAAAGAAGATCCCATACATGTCTGCAGCAAGTCAGGATAGAATACATTAAATATAGAAATCTTTGTCATAAAATTTATTATGGTAATTCAATCTAAATAGGAACTAACAGAAAGCTTCTGGATATTGTAAACTTAGAAATTGAGACTGATGAAAATTTAAATAATGTACTGATTAAAAGTATCTTATGTCTTCAAATAGTTTAATACAAGCAGGTGCAGATTTCTCTTCTCTTCTTTACTCTTCCCATGATAAAATCATGCAAAATTATAACACTGTCCAACCAAGATTTGGCGTCATTAGAATACTATTAAATGTAGGTTGCTACATTGGGAATGTATGCACAACCTCTAAAAATAGTGCTAAAGTTCAATCCACAGTTGGTCTTTCAGTGGTGATTGAGTCTAGACTACATTGTTTCCAACAATGACATGAAGTCTAAAAGGGTTTGCCTAGTCCTGTTCGTTCCTTTGGAGGGGGTCTCTCCTAGCCTTGTTGACATGCAATGGTAGAGGGCTTTGCTTTATTGGATGCAGAAGCAAGACATAGTCTCCAAAAATCACTAAGCAGTTTTCTCCAGAAACAAGACATGATAATACTTTCATTTTGTATTTCCGGATGCAAGAAATACCTTTGCATTTCATGTGAATTACCTCATGTGGAATAGCTTGTTATGAAAACACAAGCAGAGAAAAACAAATAAAATTCAGATTTTTCTCCACGTTTGTTCTCTTGGATGAGTATCTTTGAATTTAATTCCAGGAAAATGTATGACATTTTAATTCCATATGAACATCATTCTCGGCAAGATGAAAGATCTTCCCATCCCTCCATCTCCATCATTCTTGGGATTGTTCAAAACTGGAGCCCTACAGAATGTAACCCTTTGAGAATGCTTCCTTTTGGCCTACCCCAGCTTGACACACATGAAATCCTTCCAAGTTATGACCTCAATAGTTGGATTCACAATATTTCCTTTGGCTGTGTTGTATTACACCATAAATGTACCACAGCTGAAAGAAATTTGAGGCGTGTCCAGTTCTCAAGATAAATTTTATAGATAAAATTTCTGTGAACATCTGTGGGAAAGATATTGTGGCAAAGTAGGGTTCACAGTTACTCCAACACCTGTAAAGCCCATTTTACCAAGATGTTCTGGTCTTTTCCAAAGTACCTCTTCCTGATGAAGGCCTTGGAGTCTTCACCCATGTTCTGCTGACTCGCAGCACAGCATCTTAGCTCTCCCTGCTCTCTGTACTAAATCCCTTGGGTAGTTATCTTCAGTTTGGTATCTGAGTTATGTTATTTATTACCATTCCAGCCATTACAGCCAGGGTTGGATCAGAGTATTTATTTGTAATGTTTTTATATGTTATGCTTTAACATGTTGTATTCTTCTGTGCTATCTGCAAGTGAGAACAGTCTACTGATTTGGGCTTTTGTGTAGCCAGGGAATCAGCAATCAATGCTTGCTTTTCTCAGATGAGGCAGTTAGTAGCTTGATATTGTAAAAACAGAGATCAAGTCGTCTTTGATAGGACTTTCTGGCTTGCAGAGGCTGGGAATGATCTGCCTAAAACAGGGCATCATTGTGAAGACTATAAGCTTGTTCTGGGTGGTCACTAGTTGAAAAGCAAA
Source organism: Microtus ochrogaster (assembly GCF_000317375.1). NCBI lineage: Eukaryota > Metazoa > Chordata > Mammalia > Rodentia > Cricetidae > Microtus > Microtus ochrogaster. The sequence continues at coordinate 6,726,689 of NW_004949106.1, read as the reverse complement.
AATTAGAAAAGTTGTTACTTACTGTCAAGTGCTGTCTCTTTGGGACTGGCTCCTGCAGCGTTTAGACTCTAGATCTGTTTACTATTTGCTAAAGATTGTGGGTGGAGTCCTATTTTATATGTCATTTGGCTCTTGATCATTGTATTTAATTTCACAATTGCATGGTGAGAACTGGAGATGTGGGAATATTGGTTGGCTACCAAGGAGAAGGAAGGAATTTTTCATATTTCCATTGCAGTGGTAGTTACTATATATACACGTATTTGCTAAAATTGTAGAATCATGTCTGAAAACATTGACTGATCACATTTTATAAAATTTATAACTCATAAATCTATTTAAAAATGAAATTAGATATATACACGCTATGCTCTCACCTGGAAAATGTCAACTCTTTCTATTTGATTATTAAACCATGTAAAACTTTCCATTTATGGCAATTAAAATGGATTGATAGAGAATCAAAGGGATAGGAAGAGTTTATAAGGAGAGCACATGATAAATCTCAGCACCAAGACTGAGCAAAAATAAAATCAATCTGGGTAGACCTTGATAGATGTTTATAAAGATTCCGGTCAATTCTTCCCTGCAAACTAGCTCCTTACTCAAGACGGGAAATTGGGGGCCTGAGATAGCAGGGAAACCAGTGATAATGAAACCCAATGGTTGAAGTTGTGTTGCAGATGAATTTAATCTAGAATGCTTGCTAGGTTTGGCTATAGTTTCCTTTAAGAAAACTAATAAAATAGAAGTATAATCAATATATCAGCCCCAGAAAAGTATACAACGATGTGAAATACTTGCGTCAGTGTCCAATGGCATGTACATTTCATCAGAATGGAGGCATGAAATATACTTTTCAGAGCTATATATTGGTAGAGTATTTATCCACATGGTTCACAATGAAGAGGTAAAGACCCGAGGAATAAAATGCCCATTAGTGTCATACATATCAATATAAAATAGTTTTCCATCTGATTTAAAAACAGAGTGATAGAACACAGAACGGACATTTATTAATACAGAGGTAAAATCAAGTTACTGTATTTATGAGGTAGCTGACTTCTCCAAAGAAAGTCTTCCACGGTATCTAAAGCCTTTAGCAGACAATCCGCTTTTAGGCTTGGCATGAAGCCGTGGCTGGGAAGAGAATGAAGGTGCATTTGCTGGTCTGAAAAGAACTGTGTGTCTACCTGCTTCTTTCGGGCCTCTGAGGTCATGTTCCATTGTTCCCAATCCTGGGCTTTCTGTCTGTGTGGAGTATTGACTCCCTGCCAGGCACCTCCTGCTGTCTTTGTCCTTTTCAGTATATCTTAATCTGCTAAGCCCAACTCGGTCCCCTATCATCTGTGGCACAAATTCGGCCATTTATCAGAAAGACAGGTCCAGGCAGAGAGACTGGAGTAAATGAGGAAAGCATGGGAGAGCAACCCCTTTCACCTTCAGTGTCTTCACCGTAATTTCCATGATTCTGGTTCTATGTTTTCTGAGCAGACAGTAGAATGATTGGTAAGTTCTCTCTTGTTTTCATTTTGTGAATTCTTGATACACTGCTGTTAAGGAGCATGCACCCAAATCTACCTATATAAAATTATAAAATGTTTAAATATGTAACCAAGACATTTATCACCATTGTAAATGTAGATGAAGACATTGGAATGAAGGCAGCATTTTGTCCTTAGTAAATCACAAATTGTATGCACAGCAATCATGTCTTTGCTTCCAGATATAATTTGGAGACTTAGGTCTCTCTGTTAATAACTAAAATGTTTCTAATGCATCATTTGTACCCTCTTCCTATCCCCTCAGCCCCTGAATGGAACATGGAAGTGAATTTTGAATAGTTAAAACAAAGTTGTACAAATAGGAACAGAAGTTACATCGAGCTGCATAGATGATTGTGGATATGATAGCAATTTGAGGGCATGCAGCTCTACGCATGTGACCTTACAATGCTACAGTAAATGTTTCAGCATTGTGGTAGCTTATTAGTACCCAATCAATAAGCAGAAAGAGAAAGATCCTCTGATGGGGTGAATATGCATACTTTTAATATTCAAGGCATTAAGAGAGCTTTTGCACTAGTCTCTGGAAATACAGCTTTCTGTATCTCAAATTAATTATATTTCTCACTCTAATGAGAGCAATCATAATTTTTTTAAAAAGAAAGGTGCTTCACCTTCCACGAAGTAGGCTGGACCGTAAATTTATTCTCAAACAGAGATGCTTTTTCTGCTAACTTTCCACAGAACAAACACAATATCTGAGTTCCACAAAATGCTCTTATAATTCTAGGTACAGAAATTCACAGTTTTGCTAACTAACACAAAGAAAAGAAAGGAGGATAAAACAGAGAATTTAGAAGGAGAGAGAGAACAGCAAAGGTTTGTGGGACATGACACATTACCATGTAGTGTTGTCTTCATGTCTCATCTCATCTGTCACTGAATGTCACAGAACATCATAAAGCTGAAAGATTGTGAGTCAGTTCAATCCAATTTGGACATATCCACATGTGATTGGTCATTGGTGGCTATCAGAGGTGAAACAAAACTAAAGGTATCAAGCTATCAATTTAATTTGACAGAAGGACAAGGAAAAATCAATACATGACCAGGATCATGTCCATTGTGTATAGGCAGCCTCTGATACATTCCCGATCACGTCCATGTATATACGTAGCTTCAGATACATTGCTGGAAGAATATTCAGGTCTACCTAACCATTCCTATCATTTTTGGTTCATCTCAAATGTGACTATTAAACTGTTAGTTGAAGTATAACTTATTATACTTATAAAATTTTTAAAAATCTTCAACATTATGAAAAGAACTCCATTGGACAACGCCCCAGCTTTAATCTATTAGCTTATTCTGAGAGTAAAATTTAAAAAAAAAAAGAGAGATATCGGGATGATATTTTCATTTAAAATCATATGAGTCTGAGTGAAGTCATTCTTAATATGAAATTTCAGTTCTGCAGGGAAATAATTTATGTACTGTCGTTAGTTTTTAAGCGACTTAATGTCCTAATTAAAGAATAGCAATAAATTAATAGTTTAGACTGGAAAGTAGAGTTTATGAATTGAAATAATTATTTTACAGTTAAATTTCTAAGCTAAATGACATGATTATATAAAGTATAAAAATGACAGGGCCTTGAAGTACACCATTGAGCGGAGAGACCAGCGGGAACTACAGTGTGGGGTCCTGGAGAGTCTAGGCACTTACGGAGACTTTCAAATTTTAAGTAAAAAGCAGGCTTAAGGCTTTAACTCAGCAGTAAAGTGTTAGCATAGCATAACGATAAGGCTCGGTATTCAGTCTCCAATATTCTTCCAAGTTATTTCTAGAAAACCCAAATCTCTACAATTAAAAGACTGTCGTGTTAAAGATAACACTCAAGCAAAGTATAATCAAACGTTTCAGTGTAGGCCATGATCCTTTAAGATGTTTGCCCAGTCTCTCGTCCCAGGATTCTGTTAGCATGTGCTTGATCCTCTGTGTCTGATATTTAGGGTATCACTGCCTTTTTCATGGAACGAGCATAGAGAAGTGCAGTTTCTAAAGCAGATCCGGTATCTCTCTGCTTTGTCATTTAGAAAAAAACTGTTAGTTATCTACAAAAATCTAGTAGGCCACCCTTTCTATATTATTGCTTCTATCAACCACACCATCTTCATCTGAGTAGGTGGCTTTCACGTGATATTCTTAGAGAGCTATGGCGGTCAATGTACTATCGGGGCGGTGATGTTCTTGATCGTTTCTCAACCTCCTCTTCCTCACTTGGCTGACAATTAATTCCGTGCATCTGCCCCAAGCTTCTTAATTTCACACCCGCAGCAGGTGAGAGAGCTGGCCCCGAGCCCACAAGAATGGGAGAGCTAACCCTGACCCTATCAGCTGCAGTGCATAAGAAAGCTGCATCTGTTTCCCATCTGGGCGGCGTACTAGAACTGACCCTGCTGTTGAGATGTGAAAACAGGAGCGCTGACCCTGCCCTCGAGTTTGACCCCTAGAGTAATCGAGAGAGGGGGCCCTGCACTTTGCCGGGCAATACGAATGAGGGGGATGCGAATCTGAGAGTCTAAAACCAGAAAAACTAGTCTCGCTCCTTGCTGTAGATGGCACTGGGTGAGCTCCATCAAGATAGAGACAAAGAGGGAAAGCACGCAAGCTGACAAACCCAGGCCCAGAACCAGGGCTATGAGTTGGCCCATCCCAACCTCCAACTCATCTATGAACTATTACAACATGGGAAGGGGTGAACCTACAGATCCGGCTGTGGGTGGTGTAGCAGAAAGCAGACTCGTTGCAAGTAAAGAGGAATGTGCTGGAGGGTAAACCTTATCATTCAACAAGGCCACACTACAGCTTGCACAACAAGAATTTTCTCCTTTTTTAATTTTTTTTAGATTTTTGTTTTAGTCTGATTTCTTTGTTTTGTTTGGGTCTTGGTTCTTCTTCTTCTTCTTCTTCTTCTTCTTCTTCTTCTTCTTCTTCTTCTTCTTCTTCTTCTTCTTCTTCTTCTTCTTCTTCTTCT
>NW_004949106.1:6718850-6721998 GCF_000317375.1 Microtus ochrogaster | reverse complement strand
AGACAGAGTTTCACTGTAGTTTAAGAGCCTGTCCTGGAACTAACTCTTGTAGACCAGGCTGGCTACGAACTCACATGGTTCTTCTTTTAAATTTGGCTTTGACCGGGGCATGTTGCAAGGCCAGAGGGTAAACGCAAGATGAGGAGATGGGAGACACATGGAATCAGAATGCATGACGTGAAGTCCACAAAGAATCAATAAATTTTTAAAAAAGCATATTCACAGCACACATTTCAGGGCTGCTTTAACCCTCTGGCCCCAAATTCTCCCATCCCCTACTCTAAAGCAAGATTACATGGCTCAGTCGTACTTTGGCCAGTATGTTTCTGGTCAGGTGTCTGCAGTGGCCTTAAGTCTCCTTTATTCACGATTTCACCATGACATGGAGCCTCACATCTCTGGGCCTTTTTACAGGCTACTTTCTCAATTTTAAACATGCTTTGTGTGATATATTCAGCTGCCCAGTTTGAATGTCAGTTTCTTTTTTTATCTTACCTTGCTATCATTGCTTTTGACTAAGTTTCCTTTGAAAGCAAGGAAACATTTTTTTTCCCACATTAAGTAACCAAATTAGCACCAAAAAAAGACTAGTAGTTTCTCAAAGACTTCTATTCAATTAAATCAATTTTAACAACTTTGAGTGTTAATGTTTAAAATTAATTTAAAACCTAATGTTTAAAATTAATTCTAAATTCACAGAAAAGGGATTAAACCTGCTACTTTCATTTCTCTCAACCTTGTGTCATTTCTTATACCTGTTATCTCAATAAAAAGGATTAAATACAATTTAACCAGATACTTTAAATAAATTACAAAATATTATTATGCAACGCTAGGTAACTAATAAGTGATTTTATATTGTCCTAACTAGTTAAAAACTACCACAGATTCCATCTGTTAAAAATATGACAGAGATTACTAGATAACAAGAGGCCTTAAAGCATTTCTTTTCTGTGCTGTCTCTCAACTGGAAGTTGACACACGGCCTCGGGCATGCAGGGTACCAGAGGCTGACACATGGCCTGGAACATGCAGGGTACTGGACTTTGACATGGCCTTGGGCATGCAGGGTACTGGAGTTTCGCTTTCAACTTTTCCATCCATTTCTACTTTTATTTTTTTTAGCAGAAAAGTTGAAGCCTGTGGCTTCTGGGCTTAGCAAATATAAACAAATGAAGACCAAAATTTCTTTCTGTGTCAAAATATATATGCCTCTTTAACTCACCTTCTTCTTGTAAAATTTTAAGTATTCTATATTCAGGAGATAAGTAAATACCAGTTTCCCATCATAGTTCCTAGAGAAATTCACATACAGAGAAATGGACGCTGTGAAACCCTGTGACGTCAAAGGAATGTCGTCTCCGGCACTGTGGCCACCTTGAGGAATATTTTCATCAAAGTTTTGAAATAATACTCATGCTAACCTTCATTGTTTAATTTTCATCAAATAAAGGACATATAAAAAGCACGTGGGGAAGAAAGGGATTGTAGCCATCTTAGAGTGACATATCACTAGGGCTTTGAGATATAATAATATTTTATGGATTTCACCCATTTAAGAATGATGTATCACAAACGTCTGTAGCTATAATACTATTTTATGTAAGGCAAATTAATGTCATATTCGATGTACATATATTTATGGTGCACGTTCTTCTCACCCTTTCCTTCCCATTTTTCCATAGATGTTTTTACATCCATTCTTTATGGGTTTGCCCCTGTACTCAGACAGAGGGAGATAATTGGCCACTCTTAAAATAAGCTGTCCCAAGCCAAGTGACAGTTAAAAACCAAATGAGAAGGATGTCAAGTATTCTTGATAATACTTTCTGGGAAAGGTAAATGAAGCCACACAGATATTGATGTCAGGTTTAGAAATAGTATTTATATTTTAATGTTGTTTCCCCATATCTTTATATTTATCATCATTAGGTACCAAAATATTAAAATAAAAAGTATCAAGGAAATTACCATAGTATTTTAAACTCTCAAGGATTTTTATGTAAATTTTTCATTAAGTTAAGCTGGTGAGATTTACTGCAATATTTAAACTTTCTAGAAAAAAAACACAAATTATCCCACAGAAAATGTGTTTTCCTCAATTTATGGGTAAATTATTTTTCCATTTTCCTTTCCTGTATTTTTGTCTTAACTAAATTTTATTTCTTTTAGTCATACCTAAACAACGTGAAATAAATGTTTGGTCTGCTTACAAATGTCAGTTGGGAAACCACTAAGTATCCATCTTCTCAAACTGGCATTAAATGGATCACAATTACTGAAACTGAATTTTGCTTGTTTTATCTAAATGTCAGGGAAAGGATTTTTTACCATCTCATTTGTCCAGTGTCCTTTATGAGTGATTATTTAACCTTTGAATTCACAAGATTGCAATACCAATGAAAAACTTAATACAATTTGGATTGAAAAATGTATTTGCTATGGAAAGACCCCAAATTAAAAGCCTGTTTTAGGTTAAACGTTCAGCTGTAGATAGCATTCTTGAAATGTTAATATATAGCCTTTAAAAAATGGTGTTATGAATGGCAGTTCACGTAGCTTTCCAAAATTCATATTTAATCCCTATGGAAAATGAGAAATTCGATGTAGGACTTCTGTGCATTTAAGAAGAAAGGGAATTGTCGATTTTAATTATTCTCATTTTCTGCCAGGGGGAAAGTAAGTTCTGTTTTAGGAAAATGGACATTTCTCTGTGTATCTTCAGGAGTTTCTGAATATAGACATTTTCTAAAGTGAGACTTTAGAGAATTTCGATTGACGAATATTGATTGTCAAATATCTTTTTCTTTACTTCTTTGAGATGTTTGACCCTTTATTTGCAAAATAGCCATTATGTAACATAGTAAATAAGATATAGGGAGAAAACAAAGGCACATAAGAAAAGACAGACTGAAATGAAAACCAGATGATTGGGCAAAGAGATCACAGACAAGACGTGGATGTACTGAAATTTACTTGCAGTCTTACCTACAAAGAAGGACATAGTTTTAGACTCCGATATGAAGAAACCCAAACATTCTTTCCTCTCCTCTAGGTCATTGCAATAATTGCCCTTGAATTACTGGATACATTTGTTCATATCAAATATCACAGAAAACATTCTAAGCCAGAATGCCACTGAGGTTTC
>NW_004949106.1:6716409-6718750 GCF_000317375.1 Microtus ochrogaster | reverse complement strand
TCTCTCTCTCTTTTATTTTGGGGACTGTAATTTAATGACAACATTTCTTTCTTCCCTTTGACTGTCTCCAAACAATCCTGTATACTTCACACTCTCCTATAATTCATGGCCTCCTTTTTGTTAATTGTTTTTGCATGCCTATCTCACAAATTTTAGTGGTCATATCTCCCACAATTGTGAGGAAAATACTTATTTTTATATTTTATAAGTTTTAAGTATATATATATATATACACAATATTGAATAAACATGAATCTATTGTTAAATAAATCCAAATAACTTCCAATAAAAAAGATTTCAATCATTGAAATCTTACTTTGCATAGTATTTAATGAAATAAATTAAGGTTTTATGATATATCAGGTGAATGCTATGATATATATTATGAATATGTGTATGTGTGTGTACATTTGTATATGCCTGTGTGTGTCTGTGCATATGTGTAATACATGTGTGTGTAATCAAAATCAGAAAAATGTCTATTTGTTGGGATTTTACATATATTAGTGTTACCCATGTAATATTCATATATAAATATACATATATATGTATACCACAAAAACTTTTAAAACATTTCAAAAATTGTAATAATTATTTTCTACTATGAGATTTTAGATAGTCAAAATTCAGTGTGGGATTACCCTCTGTCTGCTATGAATATGTCTTATTACCATTGGTTAATAAAGAAGCCACTTTGACCTTTGCCAGGGCAGAATATAGCTAGGTGGGAAAAACTAAACTCAATGCAGGGAGAAAGAAGGTGGAGTTAGGCAGACGCCATGTAGCCATCCAATATGTAAGGTAATAAACCAAGAGCCTTGTGGTAAAATATAAAATAATAGAAAGAGTTTAATTTAAGATGCAAAAGCAAGCTAGAAATATGTTTGATCCATTGGACAAACAGTTGTAATTAGTATAGTTTTCGTGTGATTATTCTGCTTTAGGAGGCTGGGAAATGAAAGCAAAGTCTCCTTTTACAATTTTACATACATTCAGAGGTCCCTAACCATGTAGTATTTACATATGTGAATATATATATATCTTGTAATATTCATATGTATGAATATATACACATATACATGTATACATATGTATATACATATATAACAAAAGCCTTAAGGTAATTCAAAATTGAAATAGTTATTTTCTACTATGAGATTTTAGATAGCCAAAACCCTCTTTAAACACTTTTTAGTTTAAATACTGCATATATTATAATATAATTTAATCATATCAATTCTTCCTTCATTGCTATCTCTTCCGGGGCACAGCTTTTTCCACACTTTTTTCCTCTTCCTCCTCCTCTTCTTCCTCCTCCTCTTCTTCCTCCTCCTCCTGTTGTTGTTGTTGATGATGATGGTAGTGGTGGCAGTGGTGATCATCATTTTCCTCTTTTTCCTCCTCCTCCTCCTGCTCCTTTTCCTTCTCCTCCTCTTCTTCTCTTCCTAGAGATTAACTCGTCCTGTCAGTTGTGAAAGAATATAGGGTTATCTACTGAATTATCCACTATATCCTCAAAAATAAACTGACCCTCCTTCTCCCAGCAACCATCAACTTCCAATAGCTTATTATCGACCCATATAACCTGGACAGTCTAGGCATTCTAGGGTTTGGAATGCCTAGTTCTTGTTAAGGTTTTTTGTCGGCAACCACAGCAGCTGGGGTTCATGTTTGGACATCACTACTCCGTAGCGGTCTTCTTCAGCCTCATGCTCTTCTAAAGCTCTGCCACTTCTTCCACAAGGGACTGTGTGGGCATAACGTTAAATGTCTAAAATGAACTTTGACACTTTGTCCCTTTCTAACATAATAGTAGTAGGTTTTGCTCTGGGTCTTATGATATACCCATCCAGGCATTCTTGGTTTTCTTTACAGTATCCGACAAGAATTGCAAAATGTGTAACAGGTCTTAAATGAAACCAGAGAACTGTTGGTCACCCCACAATTTGACACAATTGTATCAGGCATATCTTGCAGTAGTTACTACAACTTGCATGTAGTAGGAGCTGCGGGCTGTGTTCCACCTGGCTCCTGGCTACCTGGCTAGCTTATACCCCGAAATAACAACTCACAAACTGTATTCATTGAAACACTGCTTGGCCCATTAGCTCTAGCCCTTACTGGCTAATTCTCGCACCTGGACTAGCCCATTTTTAATAACGTGTGTAGCACCCCAAGGTACGCTTACTGGGAAGATTCTAGCCTACGTCCATCCTGTGTTGGAGCTTCATCGTGTCTGCCCCAGAGAGCAGAGCTATCGAGTCTGAGCTCACTTCCTCTTCCTCCCAGCATTCTGTTCTGTTTACTCCACCCACCTATGTTCTAACCTATGAGGGCCAAG
>NW_004949106.1:6701168-6716309 GCF_000317375.1 Microtus ochrogaster | reverse complement strand
CAGGCATATCTTGCAGTAGTTACTACAACTTGCATGTAGTAGGAGCTGCGGGCTGTGTTCCACCTGGCTCCTGGCTACCTGGCTAGCTTATACCCGGAAATAACAACTCACAAACTGTATTCATTGAAACACTGCTTAGCCCATTTGCTCTAGCTCTTACTGGCTAACTCTCACACCTGGACTAGCCCATTTTTAATAATGTGTGTAGCACCCCAAGGTACGCTTACTGGGAAGATTCTAGCCTATGTCCATCCTGTGTTGGAGCTTCATTGCGTCTGCCCCAGAGAGGAGAGCTATCGAGTCTGAGCTCACTTCCTCTTCCTCCCAGCATTCTGTTCTGTTTACTCGATCTACTTATGTTCTAACCTATGAGGGCCAAGCAGTTTCTTTATTTTTTAACCAATGACCTTCCTCCATCACTTGCAAACCTCACAGATAGGTTAAGTTTTTTTTTTATCTACCAATAGCCCACATAGTACCTTTAGAAAATTAGGCAATTGGTGGCGGTGGGGGAAGCTTCTAGGTCAGTACTAGTTTGTTTTCTCCATGAGCTAATAACCCAAGTATGTGGTATCTTCAGCAATAGTCTTACCATCAAGTTCTGTAGTGTAGAAAATTAAGTCCTGTCAGGAAGACTCCAGGTTGACTCCTCTCCGTATAAGCAATAACAAGAGTGATGCATTTTAATGTTTCAGTGGTCTGTGGGATTCTCTTGAAAGCACTTGAAATGAAGCACCCATCCTTGGCACTGGGCGCTTTGTTTGATAAACTGTGGCATCTAGAAGAGGCATTATCCTTCATATAAGGTGTGTATGTGTGTGTGCCTGAAACTTTTAAAATTGTAGGTTTTTGTGAACTTTTCAAAAATGATCTCTGCTAGTTATTTTTCTCTATGCTGCGTGCTAGTTATTCTTCTCTATGCCTTTTCTTCTGTCCTGGGCTCCCTTCCCCTTCCCTAGTTAATGTTCTTCCTCAATTATTTTCCTAATATCTTCCTTCCTATTTCTTATGTTCCCCTCACTCAAATTACCTTTCCCAACTTCCCCTTTCTAGATTCCTGTATTCTACATGTATTCCAATTCAAACACATTTTCCACGTCAAATATGTTTTATGCAAGCTTTTCTTAATGTTCGTTCCATAAAACAGACAAAACTTCCATGTTAATAAGGGGATCCATACGATCTTGATTCAACCTTATTCAAAGATCGAAGCATCAGATTCCAGTCTGTTCTTGTGAAGTTATTATTTTCAGTGAAAAATAAAGGAAAAAAACAGTTGTTTTTGCCGGCATGTGCATCTATGCACCGCTTGTGTACATGGTTCCAGCAGAGGGCAGAAGAGGATACCTGTAGCCGGACTTTTCTATTGAGCTTTCTTTGGACTGCCAATCCCCAGATAAAGACATGGAGACTTATTAGTTAGGAAAGCTTGGCCTTAGTTTATGCTTGTTTCCAACTAGTGCTTATAACTTAAAATTAGTCCATGTCTGTTAATATATATTCTGTCATGTGACTCTTTACCTCTCCTCAGTACCATGAATTAGATTTGCTCTCAGTCTCAGTGGTGAAATACACAGACCTAATTCCTCTCTTTGCTGAGACATCCCACCTGTTGAGGCCTGAACCTCCAACATAAACTAACTCTCTGGACTTGCATGGAGGCGAGGGAATCATTGAGACACAGTTTACACAGCAGTAATGAAAGAGAATCTCGGGGTTCATCCAAATCCTGAAGATCACCTGCGTTTATTTTTCAAACATCTTTTATCCCCCAAGTTAAACTGAGGGGGAAGTTTATTAGCATTGTTTCTGGGGTAGCAGGACTAAAGTCACAGTCCACAGATCTGTCATTAGCTTGGAATCGACATGTCGTCCCAGGTGATCGCCATGATTACAAAGAAAAGAGCAGAACAACATCAGCATATCCTGAGCTCCAGAGACAGCCAGTCTAAAGATGCTTTTAGCGTCTCTGCCGCTGTTGTGGCTTGAGAGGCTGGTTGCTGACACAATGCAGAAATATGTGGCCTGTATAAAATTGTCTCACACCCTCCTAATCTCCTTCGCCTAGCTATTGGCCCATTCAGTGTTTTATTAAAGCGATCACAATGACACATCTTCACAGTGAACAAATATTCTGCAACATTTCCCCCTTTTCTCTAAATAAAAAAGAATGGGTTAATTCTGTCACAGTAAAACTACATACAATAAGAACAATTGCCAGGTAGGAATCATATTTACGATGTCCAGTCCATTATTATTTTGGAAATTCAGAGAAAATGTTCTCTTATTTTTCTTGAGAAAGCCAATATTTTAATACCAAAACTAGCTTCTATCATAACTGCATTACCAGCCTAAAATATCCTTTTAAACCTTAAAATGTCTCTCAATGCTATAAACTTTACATCTTTCTTGTAAGTTTCATTGCAAAATTTGGCAAAAATAAATATAAACTATTTAGTAGTCAACACCATCAGAGACTCAATAGAGTGAAATATTACCTGAATAAATAGTAACTTCAGAGCAAGTAACTTCCAAAACCAGAGAAACAACAAAGACAGCTAGCTGCCTGGACATTCATTTAAGTTTCCTCTGCAAGATTTGGGCATCCATCTTTAGCGTACAGGCCTAAAATAGTTGACAGACTTTTCTGTGAAAAAGGAATTTTAAAGGACTGACCTATGTTTCTTGTCAAAGTTCGTCAGTCAGCTTCTTTTGTATTCAGTTGTACAATTTGTATGGTCTACTGTCAGCAGTTGAGGTAAGGGCAGTTTCTTGTCCAGTGGCAAACTTCACCACAATAAAAGAAAACTCCATATGGAGGTTCTTTGATGCCCATCATTCTTTTTTGAAGTATATTTGTGTTGGAAGGAACAGATGTATCTCATTCTCATGAATAATTTTATATTATTAAAACATCTTAGATGTCATATTCTGTAGATCTCTGAAGTATTTTTAGAAAATATATTTATCTAAAATAAATCTCTGACTTTGAAGCATAACTAACGTAACTAAAGTTTGATTGTTATATATGACTAACTACTAACCTGTATTTCTTAATTATCCTAAATAGTTTAATAATGATAGCTTTCAAGGACTAGGTAGCACTTTACTTTACATTTTAAAATAAGCTGTATAGATACAAACCCCTTTTAATAAAAGTAGAAACATATATACAATATGTTAAAACAAAAATAACCTTAAATTTATATCAATATACAGAAATCCATACAAATGTAAAATATTCCAGATTAATAATTGTTCTGTAGTTAAAAAGTAGATTCAGTAGTCGACTCTTTTTTCCTATTGTTCCTATACCCCTCTTTCTTTCTTTTTTTTTTTTGCCTTTTCAGAAAGAGATCCCTGAATTTAACTTCCTTTGCTTAGTTTCCTTCCTGACCATGGCAATAACAATGTGAAATCAACTCCCCTAAATGATGATAAATATCCATAATCCCCTGAATGGCCAAAAACCATTCACTTCACCTCTTGGGAATGTGGCCATAATGTTGATAAAATTACTTCCTACTTTCTAGGGGCAATGACCTCTTGAGAGTACCCTGAGAAAATAGAAATAAATGTCATGTCCTGGGAGATTTAACTGTTATTATTATTATTATTATTATTCAAATATTCATTTTTTAAAAAATATTGTATTTTCAACAACTATCCATATGTTATAGAAAACACAGTGTTGTGGTTTGCAATTCAACTACCACACCCCAGATGGGTCACAGTTACTTCTATGGTGGAATTTTGTAGGAGGGCATTTGGGAGCAGATTCTCACTGGCTGAAATGGACGCCGCAAGCATCCCGGAGGAGTTTGTAATCCATTGCATTTCCTCATGGCTCTTCTCACTCACTGTAGACACAAGCGACTGCTTCGTTTTTCCTGCCACCATTCTCTGTTCTCTCTCAAAGTGTGCCTGAAGAATTTATTTTTCTCCTACTTTTCTTCTTCCAGCTTCTAGGTCACTGAAACCAGAAAAGCCAGAGTAGACAACTAACTCCAAGAATCACTCACGGTGTCTATAAGGCCAGGGGCATTTCTAATGAACTAAAGGACAGATGGCCCTGGGTGGATAAACTAGTAACCGCAATGCTGATAACAAACTGAAAAGGAGCAAACAGGCTAACATTTAATGAGCGATCAGCATTCCAATGATATTATGAATCTCTTTCTATCAGCTAATGATCATTATTTCTATTTTAGTGATTTTACACTTCATCCCCCGTCGTTGGATTTTTACCATATAAGTCTCTTCCAGCTATCTCTATGATCTAAACATCTAAAACATCTAAAATATGTTATAAACTTAGTATCACAAATCAATGAAAAGAATTTCATCAAAATCACAATATTTAAGTGGTGCATTTCCATACTTGAGTAAGAAATGGTTTGGTGAGTAAATCAGAAGGTGTCTTTCACCTGCTAAGCCACCAGGGCCATGAAAGGCGAGTCCACGGTTTCTTGCAGGGAGTGCTTTTGATTAAGTAAACACTGGATAGTTGCTTGTGATTGTACATATCAAACCCTCTCCCAAAGACTATGCTTCTGTTCCTTGCAAATAATTAGTAGAAACTTATGTATGAAAGATCCACTGTGTGACTTTAAATTTCATCCTGAAGCTGCAATTTTATATTTATGACAGCACAAGGGTGCAATTTCCAGTTACCAAATTGTCAACCTGTACATTGTTGAACAAACTATTATAGTAAATGAACATGAAACATCCATCAGGTTTGTAGCAAAACTTTTTGGGCCCTTTTGGTCTAAGTATTAAGATTCTTGTTTGTTTTTAAATGAGTGATAGGAGACACTTTCGGGCACTGATTTCTTATGCTGGTTCTGCCAATATGTCAAGTAGCATTTCTCCCTTAGACTGTCTTCCATATTATTTCTTTGGATAGCACCCTTACCATAAAATCATCTTTGTAATCCAGCCATCTTTAAAAATTGAGAGAAGCTTTAACCTCATGAGCTCTTGACAAAAAAAAATTAGTAAGTAAAGAACATTTTGAATAAAGCTCTTTTATTATGAAATTCTTCATTTTAAATATGGAGTTAGAATTTTCAAATATACCTTCCACAATACTGCTAAAGCAAGGTTAGGTATGTCACAACAATTCTCTCAAAACCTGGTACCAATTTCTGTCGTATTTAGGATTTCGATTGCTGTGATAACACGTCATCAAGCAACATGGGAAGAAAGAGCATGTTTAGTTTAAGCTCCCCACACCACAGTATATCATGAAGGTTGGGTCAGGAGCTCAAGTGGGGCAGAAGCCCAAGCAGGAATGAAACCTAGACGATGCAGAGGCCACAGAGGGGTGGTGCTTATTGACTTGCTCATTATAATTAGCTCAGCCTGTTCTTATAGAATCCAAAACCAGCAGATCAGAACTGGCACCACCCACAGTCATCTGGGCTCCCATTAATTAAAAAATAATTAAGAAATTAATAATTAGTTAGCACATTATCCTATAGTCTTGCCTTCCATGATCTTATGGAGGCACTTTCTTATTGAGGTTCCCTATCGGGTAACTCTAGCTTTTCAAAAGATGTCTCTGTGTGTTGACCCATCTAGCCGTCACAGAGGCAAATACATCCTATACATTTTTTAGATTATTAGTGTCTGAAATTGTGTGTAAATGATCAGTGGTAGACATTAGATCCCTTTCTGAGTGAATAATTCATATGTACACTTCTTTTGATTTATGCCATTTATTTACATGAAATTTTGAAGCAAAGAGTTTGAAATGTAGTTATCATAATAACTATTATAATATATAATTAATCATACATATATTTACGTATATACATATATGTGTATATAATGTATAATTATAAATAAAATTCTGTATAAATTTAATAGAAATATTGAAATATGAACAAAAATAATAACTTTGACCCTTTGATTTTTAATTCAAAGAAGTTTGGTATAAATTTGCTTTATGTAAGTCAACATTCAAATGAGTTACAGGAATTTCTATAGAGAACATAAATTCTTTCGCAGTAACATCAAATGATTTAGTCATGTGTTAAAATAATTTTTGAAGTGCTATGATTCTTCATCTTATTTCTTAAATGTATGAACTTGAGTTTCAATATTTTTAAATCAGAAGTGCATTATTCTAGGTCCTGAGAAAGAGATTCAGTGTTCTCTCCGTGCAAAGTTATGCTTGTTGTCCTTTTGTTAAAAGTTTCCTAGTGTTTATTAAAGATTGCAAGTCTTGCCTCTGTCCTACTTGTCATAAATCTCTAAAGTGCTATTGATTTTTAAGTAAAAAATAGCTTTTATTCTCCTTCAATAGGGATAGTGTTACAGCTTCCTCTTTTGGGATCTCATTAGTAGCCTCGGCTATTATGTGAGCCCGTGATAATTATGTGGACATGTCGTCAGGAGCACTTTCCTCTTCTGTGGTTCTTGTTAGTGAACTCCGAAGACTGATGATGGATCAATAAGTACTATCAAATGCCAAAAGTCATTTCTGTTTCCTGAACATTTTGAAACAGAATATAGCTATTGCTTTATGACCTGACAAAATAGCCACATGGCCTAGCAAGGCTTAGGTGCAGAAGTCCATCCAGCATGGCATTTATGAGGAAGAGAAGGGAAAAAATGATATAAAATATCTCAACTATTGAGAGATTAGTAATGTCTTTCTTAAAAACATAATGCAAAGATCATTAAGTTACGTACAGAGTCCAAACCCAATGAATACATCTACAGCACAGCTCTAACATCTGTGGCCTCGTAAACATCCCAGAAGAGGGAGGAAGAAACATTGGAAAAGCAGAATACAAGAAAGTCTGCTGTAAAACTGTCTCTCCTAGAAACAATGCATAATCAAGGCTGAAAGAATTGCACCATAAATGGATATGAAAAGAGGAAGGTTTTGGAGGAAGGACACTTGGGAGACTGGAGAGAGGGAAAGCAGGGGGGAAATGGTATGATTTTATTTTGATTACCTCTAAATATCACGATGTGACAGACTTTTTTGACCCCCCATGGGAGGCCTTACCCTCTTTGAAAGTGGATGGGGTGAGGTAGGGAAAAGATGGGGGTGCAGGAGGAGGGGGTGAACTGGAATTGATATGTAAAATGAAAAAAATTGCTTTAAAAATAAATAACATACAAGATGATGTCATTTTTTCTGCTGTGTAGTACTCCATTGTGTAACTGTGCCACATTTTCTTTATCCATTCTTCAGTCAACATCGTGAATTTTGCAGGCAAATGGATAAAGCTAGGAAACATCATTTTGAGTGAGGTAGCCCAGACCTAGAAAGACAATTATCACATGTACTTACTCATAAGTGGTTTTTAAACATAAAGCAAAGAAAACCAGCCCACTAATCACAATCCCAGAGAACCTAGACAACAATGAGGACCCTAAGAGAGACATACATAGATCTAATCTACATGAGAAGTAGAAAAATACAAGATCTCCTGAGTAAATTGGGAGCATGGGGTCCATGGGAGAGGGTTGAAGGGGAGGGGAGAGGCAGAGAGTGGAGCAGAGAAAAATGTAGAGCTCAATAAAAATCAATAAAAAATAAATAAATATAATAAAGTTAGAAAAGATGAAGTTTTGTATATACTGTTAATAAACCCACAGTTAAAGAAAATAATAAGGGAAATATTTTAATAATGGACTAAACAATGTTGTTTAAATGAGTTTTTTAAGATTTGCTCTGATGAGATAAGTTACTGGAATCAATGGACTTAGGGCCTATCAGTGCTAGATCTCTTGATGTTCTAGACACTGGAACAAAATATCCTGAAAAATAGTTCAACCAAATATTGGTAAAAGTTTTCATCTCTACAATTCATCTTTATTAATAACAAATAAGAATTTATTCTCAAATATTCCTGATAACTAATAACATATATAGATATAGTTCTGTCACTAATTTATGTTAGAAAACAACTTGACCCTTCACAAACTTTGCAATTTGGCTCTTTACCCATCACTCCTGGGTATAAACTATACCTTTATAGTTGACTTCCTTGCGTTGCTGCTAATTTTGCATTTGCATTTGCAATTTGATTAACTCTCTCCCATGCAGTCTGATACCTGTGTCAATGGTCTTGTGGCTTCAATAAAAGGAGGGCTTAAAATTATGTGTCTTCCTAAAGGTCATGTCCTCATACATTGCTCATAGCTAACCTGTCACAGGGTCTCTAAAAAACATCCAATGTATGATCCTTCCTGGAATATGACAAATCTTGAAAGAAAACAATTCCTTCAAGAAATGTATGCGTTTGCATGAGTACATTGTGAACATTTTGTGTGTTATGCATTTAAACACAAGCTCTTTCTTCAGAATCAGTAAGAGCATTAGATAGCTCTGATGAAGGAGGATTGCCTAGATCACTTGTAGACACTAAACACTAACATACTTAAGGCTGCTGCTCTTTCACTGAATGTCATTCCATTGTCTCGTGTGTACATATTTGATCACACAAAGCCTTGCAACTGTTGTGCTAGACAGGACAGCTAGAGTAAATCGTGCACATGTTATCCACATCCTACTGTTGAAAAAATCATCCCAACTTCTGCCAAATACACTACTGCCATCCTGTTGGGACTAATTGAGTCCTGGCTTTCAGCTGCTCTTCCCTGTCTAGAGCCTTCTAATTGAAGTTACTAGAAGCTGTGCCTAGCTTAGAGGATCAGAGGATGGGATTTTCACCTGTTGACCATTGACTGCAGTGTATTCAAGTCTCCATGGTGCTATTAAAGAGGGGATTTTGGTACCAGTGATGAAGGTCTGTGTGTCGGTCTGTCTCTGTGTGTGTTTCCTCAACCTCCAGCCCCTTGCCCTAAGCTCGCGAACTGGGTTCTAGCGCATAGAGCGCAGATGGGGGGCGCGGTGCGCTGCACCATCCCACTGATTAGTAATATTTTAGATCATAAAATCAATTAAATGTCAGTTTTATTTCCATTAATCATCATGATACATCTCTAAGATTATGAAATTCTGTGACGTATAACATTAGCAATAGTGGCACTACAAAGCCAACGTGTACCTTGATGGAGCTTCAAATTAAGTATCTATCATTTAAAGTGCAGATATTCCTCTTAAATAGCTTCCTTTGAAAACCGACTGGACACAGAAGAAGCATTTAAATAACAACTCACTCACTGCACTCTTGACAGGGAATTTTTATTTTGTTTTGAAATAGAATATGCAATCCTTAAGAGAAAAAGAGGATCATCAACTTCTTCCCCCCATCTCCTGACTTGAGTTCAATTCTGTCCGGCTTCCTGAGAAAAGGGAATATTGTTTTGCCAACAGACATTCCCCAGGAATTCTTCTTTTGTGTTTACTATTGCACATCTAATAGGGAATATACTGTAGTCTCACTGATGTCATTGAAAATTCCTAATATAATATCCATAAAAAGGACTCATAATGTTTTCAAACTGAATTCCTACAATAAACACACACTTACAAGCTTAGGACCCCAGTGATTCTTCCACTGAAGCAATATAATGTGTCCTCTCACAATAAAAAAAAAATAATATTTTCTAGAAAGCCATAAGAATCTTTTTCCGGGTTTCTCCTTAGCTTTGGAGCCTGTCCTGGAACTAGCTCTGTAGACCAGGCTGGTCTCAAACTCACAGAGATCTATCTGTCTCTGCCTCCCTAGTGTTGGGATTAAAGTCATGCACCACCAACTCCTGGCTCAAAATTCATCTTTGGAACTCTCATTGTAAACAAGCAAATTATTCTCAACCTACTTAATTAATGCTTAAATGAGAAATTAAAAATTGTCCATCATAAGTAGAGTTCGCATTCACATAATAAGGGATCACTTCTCATGAAAAAAATAACAAATAAATAAATTAATGCAGATGTCTAGATTTCAAAATAGTTCTTGCAAAGAATATGTGATTACAAATTTTACAATGCTCCATTTCAAAATTACCTCCTATTAGAATAGGAATCATAGTTTTCTTGATATGTTCACCTAAGACCAAATAAACTACAGCTCCATTCCTGACTTAAATCTGATGGGTCTCTGTCATTTATGGCCTCCATGTTTTGGGAAGTATAGGCATCATCTTGGAAGCCATAGGCTGTTTCTTCAGAGTTCATATATTAAGTGACATAATCTCTTTCATTTCTTTCTGTTCTTCTATTCTTATATTTGTCTTTTCTTCAGAAGAATTTTTGTTTGCTAATATTCCTTCATTTTGGAATTGAATTTTTATTCTGAAGACTAGATTTGAACTATTAAAATGGATCCTATGGAAAGTCTCATATTTTCAGTTTTGTGTAGCTTTAGCAATATTGGCAGTAGCTCACAATGCCTGTCCTTTTGGTAACAAGTGTTCCACATTTCAAATATATTACTTGGTTTCATTCTTGTGTCCATTAAATATGATGACTAGTAAACCTGTGTGGAGGTATTGAGATTTCATTGTGATTTCCCAAGGGTTTACATGGTAGGAAGGATTATTTAAGTTGCATATTAATGTATTAATGTAGAACTCAGTGGATAAGAAACTTTGCTAAAAAAAAAAGGTTTCAACTTTGTTTTGCCTCTGGGACTTAGTTGCACCGCATATAATGTGCTGATACATTATCTGATGAAACTGCTGTTTGCAATGATACAAATTAATAGAAGGGATTTATCATTTTTATCAAGTAATAGAAACAAGTACCCTCCTGGGAAATAGAAGTTATCTTCGAATTAAGGCAATTAAATTCATGCCACTGAACCACACAACCTTAGTCTTGTGAGGTTATTTAAAATTGCTTCTGGTCATATGAAATACATTTTTAATGAGTAGCATGGAGCGATGTAAGTACTTAAGGATATAAAGACTCCACAGTACACATCATTTCCAATTCTTATTAAAGTACACAGCACATCAGAAGTAATCTTATTATTCAGCTCTGCCAGGAAAGTTATCCTCCCATTATTATCTAGGGCTCTCCGGAGTGTAGGCACATGGTATTCGAACAGAAAGTTAAAGGGGCACATTGCCTTTCTCTCTTCACTCAATGCATATTAATTAAGCTTGGATATATTTTAATTTATGGAGTATATGTACAGGTCATCTTTACTTAATTATGAATGTGTATTTGCACATATATTTAGAGATGTGTCTGTTGACACATTATAGGAGGAAGCTAGTTTACAACTTAATCTGTGATTAGGGCTAATACATTCTAACTCTAATTATATTGTTTAATTTTTTATTAGAAGATTGATGTGGTCTCATAATCCTGATAATGATTGTGATTGCTAATAATTTCCAAAAAGATCATTCTATTATATATGCAGTAAATTATACAGTAACAGTAACTTTAAGTCACTCCATAAACTATGAAACAAAGTATTTGGCAACCTTGGTAATGTAACATTTATGCTATAGGATAAAAATGGAAATATATTGTCATTACATTCCCATGATCCAAGCTCCATCATAAAGCAATTTATGAACAAACTTTCTTTACTAGATTAGCCAAAATAATTTAAAATGAAATCATATACAACTGTAAAGAATACAGATAAAATTTATGAGGAAACAGTTTTATATTCAATAAAAATGTTCACTATTATGACTGATGTAATTGCTAAGCCTGCTTTGCCACCAAGTCTGAGAACCTGAGTAGATCTTGGAATCCCATGTGGTGGCAGTGCAAAACCTGACTTCAAGTTGTCTTCTGATCTTCACACATGCTCCATGACATGTGTTCATGCCACGTAGGCCAAGGCCCAAATCTTAATGTGTGCATGCATAAATACATAAACTCATAAGCAAAAGTTTAAAGTTTAAAATCTTTTTCTCTACTTTCAAGTAATAAAATCTTTTAACTCATAAATGCTGATAATATTGTATACTGAAATAAAAGTCTTAGAAGGAATTCCACTTACTAAATTACTCAATTCCATCTACTTAATCACTAAATAAAATTATCCCTGAATTTAAAGTAGTTAATAAGTTTAAATTAAGAAGTGAATATTAGGGTCAAAATCGGTTCCAATTGGCTTTTATTATTTATTATATTTAAGTCCCTTGAAATATGTCTTTATATCACTTCCTGCAAAGGAAGGCTCTCTTTCTCTGGTTTCCGGTGATGACCTTTCCTAAGGCTTTTGAAGCACAGCTGCACCATGCAAAAGTCTGCTTTAATGCCTCAGATACCAGATACTTGGGGTCCACTTCTCATGGTACCCGAGGTGCCTACCAATTTACCAAAGCACTGTGTGCTTTCTTAAGCCTCCTATGAGAACAGTGAGCTGTCACCCCGCTAAGTCTAGTGGAAATTTCCAAACCATATGTTTACGATCAGGTAAATGTTATCAGGTAGGGTTGCTAGAAAACCAAGACAAAGTAATACAAATAGATATGATCACAGCCCCTACCCCAAACTTCTACAAAAAAATTTATATACTTTGATATAAATTTAGTATATATCAGAGCCTACCAAAGCCATCAGAAAGTTACTAAGTGTTTTCATTTGTCCTCAGAAATTCCATCACTTATAACCAACCTTGGGCAAGTCTGAATTACTTTTCACACAGATCCTAGGGGAAATACCAACACGGGATAGAAATAACTTTGAGAAAACGAGATTTTCAGATTTATTAAAAAAAAGTAATGTGCATAAGATTTTAAAAGTTGCTTTCCATTTCAAAAGCTGAAATACCAGGAAGATAATCAGCACTGGGAATCTGCAAAACTACTAACCTACGAAACAGGAGAGCAGTGTGAAGTACAGTTAAATTATAGGCCTGGACTGTGATAATCATCACCTTCCTAGGAAGCCCAGGCAGAGAGTAAGTGCAAATACTTGATAAGTTAAAAAAAAAAAAAGGCTGAACTAACCACAGCAGACAGTGTATTGAAGATTTTAAGGGCATCGAAAAAACTCCAATCCGTCAAATGGAAAAATTGCCCTGTGCGACATAGGAATGTTTCTATTTGATTTCAGTGTTTGATTTCAAATACTGATTCAGGGGCAGGAAAATGGATGGGAGTTATGAAAAGATTCTCAAACATGATTGGGGAATGGAGTTCCTGATTTATGAGGAAGGATTAAAGAACGTCCGAAGGAGGCAGTCAGGGCTCTGGACTCATGGAAGGAGGGAAGCACATTTAATTTTGGTATGCATACTCATTTAACAGTAAGGACCTTTAAAACAAATCCACATCTCAACATATTTAAAGGAAAACTATTTATTCAACATACTGGTAGGATATTACGGATTAATAATACCAAGGGATAGAGTGATTGCTGCTTTAAAAATAGATGAAAAACTTACATTTAGAATTCTGACCTTGAAGGGTTTTACTGTGGTTGCATGCTGTCCTTGACTATGGTACCAGAGAAACTAAGTAAATGTTGCCGCCAGGCTCATTCATTTCCAGTTTTTCTTTATTTCTTAGCACATGAGTAAATTAAGTCAGTACAGATTAGAGAATCAGAACGTGAGGTGCCCAAAACATTGCCTAAAAATAATTATTGTTATTAAGCATTACATTTAACACGGATATCTCTGTGTTCCAAACTTCGCAAAAGCTGGATTATATGATTTCATTATTGGATTAGTGAATGCTGTTCATCCTCAGCAAACAGACAACATAATTAAGACTTCAGCAAGTGTGGAGAACTCTTCCTGAACCATCTAGGTTTTACTGTGGCTTTAATACTATCTCATGAGAATGGCCAAGGAAAGTCCCTAATGTTCCGTGGCTTTCATGCACGTCTCCTCAGAATGCCCCAGGGGAATCCCTAACCTCTGATGATTTCTGCTTCAAGATGTCAGGTGTTGTGGGAAAGTCCTTTCACCCTCTTATTCAGACTTCGGTGAGAATTGTCTGTCCCCAGGTTGATGAGATACATGGGTTGACAACTTGTCCTGCAATAGCGTTACTACCCATTTCGTCTGATACCTGTATAAGAAGGAACTACTAAGTGCAAACTCCAATGGGATAGCCAGTGTGGACCCCTAAGTCCAACCCAAGGAAGGTAGAAGCAGGGTAACATTGGGGGCAAGATTGGAAATTCTACCATTACTGAGTGAAAATGACAGGCTAGACATCTGAATACATACAATAGCAAATTTTAAGCTATTAGGATACTTCTGAGTACAAAAATAATTCATTTAAAAAAGCCAATCATAGGAAAATAAGACATTACATTATTTCTTCATCTTCTGCTTGGTGATTTATGGTACATTTATGTTCTGATTCAACCCTGGGAAATATCACTTATTTCTATGACAAGTGCTTCCACAGCGTCTGAGCTGCCCAGTCAAGGGGATGACATCGTGGCTTGCACATTGGACATTTTGTGTTTGCCTCGTTGCTTCTTTGCCATCTTTTCCTTTTCACGATCATCATTATGCATTATAAGCTTCTTACCAATAATCTGAATGACCTCAATTTCCTCCACGTTCTTCTTTAGTGTATGATATGCTCATTTTACTTTTTTTTTTAACATCCTTCACATTTTAGCAAAGTAGTCATTTAAAATGCATGCAGAGCCGGGAAGCAAATTACTAGGGTAAAGTGCATTTCAAGATGATTGAAAAATGTACTCGCGAACTGTTGCCTTCTCTCTCTCACTGATAGGCTGACAGGAAACATTCTAGAAGTGAAAATTTGCAGCTAAATATTAATGTATTGTATGCATCTCCTAGTTAAATGTCCCCTTCTTTAAAGTTTTTATATCATCGTCCTCATTATGGATAAATCTGACATAAATGATGCCTGCTCCCACATACCATTGCAGGATTTTATTCTCTGACAGACTCACAAGACCCAGGTCTTTAGTCATAGTTTTATAGTTAGGATTCCAGGGTAAATGTATGTATCTTTTTCAAAATTGGCGGAAAGGTGTCATGTAGTAGCTTTGTATAGATTTCTCTCGCTAGTATCTGAATTTGTGCATATCCCAGTGGGATTGAAGAAGCCAGTAATTCTGTTGATATGATAAGTGAGAATTCTGATTTCAAAGACCTTAGAATTTCCATTTAGAGTGGGGTTGCTGGCTACAGTCACAGTTACCTTGGCGTTAATGTTTAATGGCATCTGGATCAGTTAGTATTCTCTAGAGTCACCAAACTTATGGGATGAATCTCTCTCTCTCTCTCTCTCTCTCTCTCTCTCTCT
>NW_004949106.1:6686535-6700986 GCF_000317375.1 Microtus ochrogaster | reverse complement strand
GTGTGTGTGTGTGTGTGAATTGATTGCAATGACTAGTTGTGAATGGAAAATCCAAGAATCTAATACTTGCTCTGTCCCAAAAAAGGAGGCTAGGCATTGTATTTGGTCTTCTGTGTATGTGGGAATCTTGAAGGAATGGATGCACTCACAAGGCAAGAGCAAGTAGGCAAGGGATGAAAAGCCCTTCCTTCCTCCACTGTTCTTATAGAGGCTTTCAGCAGAGAGTCCGGCTCAGAATAAAGGGGTGTCATGCTACCTCAAGATCTGGGTCACAAGTGTGCCCTCCATCTCTGCTTTTCAGTACATTCCAGGTGTTGTCGATCTGACAACCAAAAATAGCCATCACTGCATCTTAAGCCTCAGCTTTGCTTCTTCTTCCTTTATTGAAGAGGTGTATTTTGTTTTTGTTTTTTTGGCAAATGAAACATGTTAAATTTATTTTATTCACTGTTCTTTTAATTGATATCATTCTAGGTAGCCTGGGTTTTGATGTCTATCCTACAATACAGAGTTAGACATAATGAAAGACAAAAAAGGATTCTTCGAGAATTGTCCTGGAACAAAGTGAAGAACACAGCGTGAAATATTTAAATTTGTACAGACGGCCCAGCAGGCCCACTGTTTTTGTTGTTGTTGTTGTTTTAGGTGACTTTTCTTGAAAACTATGATTTCTCGCATTTCAAAATGCATATGTTGCAAATATTATTAATAATTGCATAATATGTACTGGACTTGAGAACTCCTTTAGACATAAATGTCCTTGATGAGTTATTGTACAAATATTTCACATGTTATTTGCTAGTCACTTCTCTAGGTCAGTTCTTCAGAAGAATATCAAGAACAAGAAATAATCTGAGTGACCAAAAGGGGAGTCTCACTGAAAGACATCTTCATGGCCATCTTCATGCCTGTGTGTGGAGTCGACTGGACTTTTCCTTACCTGAGTCTTAGGCTTCAGACCAAATAACATATGCAGGTTCTAGTTTATACATTTTAATAAGTGCTTTCAAATTTCCTCCAAAAAGAAGCTTATTATAGGCTTGAAATATGTACCTGATTTTCACCTTGCATTGCCCATATTACCTCTACAACATAACATTATTTTACCCATTTTGCAAAGCATAAACTGATTCACAGAAAATTTCCGTAACTCACCCAAATTCAGCATCTATCTATTGGTAGTGTAGAGACTGCTGCCGACAACTGATTGTTCCAGAAAAAAGGAAGCAAGAAGAGAGAAAAGAGTGCCGTGGCATGAAGATTGTATAAGATAGTGGAGGCTGCAGGGATATGGAAAAGCAAGAGGGGGCCAAGAATAAACTTTGAAAATTATACCATTCAGCTCTGGCCCAATGCTATAGGTTTCAAAGACATAATCACAGTGATTTGGGGAGGATTATACTTTGACCACAGGGTGTTTGAAAGGAGTACTTTTATGCAGCTGTGATCCAGAGTCCAGGGCACGAAATCTGCTTCAGACACAGAGAACTGGGCTGTTTTAAAAAGCCATCAACCTCATTTTAAAACTACAGCTGTTATTATGATTCACTAAATAAAAATTCGTGTGATTATGAGACACCCTTGTAAATGCTTCATTAACTTTTCCATGCATTTCAATATGCAAGAAAAGGTATCTCTAGATCCCCCCCCCCAACAAAAAATTGTAAAATCTCTGGGAGTGTACTTAACATTACCTAAAGACCTTAAAGTTGATGTGTTTAAAATTGGTCACAGGGATTTTCTTTGTCCAGTTTCACTAGCAATTAAAGAAGATTGTAGGCTGTTGACAGCACAGTTTTATCATCTAAGTAGACTTAGCCACAGAAACGGCTAGCAAAGTTGATATATTAACAATTCATCATGTATGAAGCAAAATATAAGACGTAAGGATTGTAATGAACTCATATATCGTGGTGGTTATGTGTTAGCTTGACAAACCTTTAAGTCACCATGGAAACAACCCTCCGGGAAGGTCTGGGAAAGAGTTTCTAGATTGAGGCATTTGATATGGAAGATTCACCCTAAGCCTGGATGGTAGCATTTCCTTGGTTAGGTTTCTTAGCTAAATGAACAAGTTGAAGAAGTTGGGCAGAAATCATCTCTCTCTGCTCCCATTGCAAAGTGTTAGCAGCTGTCTGAAGCTATGGCTGTGGTTACTTCCCACCCTTGTGGATAAGACTTTTCAGCTGTGAGTTGAAAGGAACCCTTAATTCTGAAGTTTTTTAAAAAATATATGTTGTCACTGTAGCAAGAAAATTAACATATAGAGTTTTATATACTTATTATGCTGTCTCCTCATAATGGGGTCCCTAACGAAAGTAGAAACAGATTTTTTTTTCCACATCTGTACCCCTCTGTATCAGAGGAAAATAGATTTATACAAAAGTAAGAATGAGGCAAAGAGAATTTCCCGAGGATAGAATCATGTTGGAGAAGAAGCCGCTAGTTTGTTCCCGGCTGCTTAGCCCCAAAATAATCACACAGAAACTGTATTAATTAAATCACTACTTGGCCCATTAGCTCTAGCTTCTTATTGGCTAACTCTTACATATTAATTTAACCCATATCTATTAATCTGTGTATTGCCACATGGCTGTGGTAGGCTAATCTTCCAACATCTGTCTCTGGCGGGGCTACGTGACTTCTTCCTACTCTGCCCTTCTTTCTCCCAGTATTCACTTTAGTTTTTCCCCACCTAGCTCTTTCTGCACTGCTCTGCTATGGGCTCAAAGCAGTCCTTTTATTAACCAACGGTATTCACAGCATACAAAGGGGAATCCCACATCAGAATCAAGACTGAGATTTTTTTAGAATGATGAGAAAAGTGTTATAAAATTTATACAGATGAAAATACACATATTTTATATACTTATTTTTATCTATATTTATACTCTTTAGTGATTGCGTGGAATATCCTTTGGATAATTGTTTGGTTCATTTGATATACATTGTCAATTTATGCTGAGTCTTCTGTCTATATTTTTTGTTCAGATGACCTAAATGAAGTGAAATATTGAAATCACCTATTATTGGGTTTGAATTCATTGGGTTCTTTATTTTTATTAGTATGGCTTTTACTTAAATTGCCTGCATCAATTTGGTTCATATATTCTTAATATTGTGACATACTCCTTATTAATTGATCCCTTGACTAGAATAAAATATCCTTCATTGTCTCTTTTGATTAGTTTTCATTGGAAGCGTGTTTGATCAGAATGTAGAATGGCAACACCTACTCGCTTCTGGAATTATCTGCTTGGAACACATTTTTGTAACCTTCCACTTAATGTTGGTCCTTCTCGTTAATCTCAAGTTTCTTCTAGACAACGGATAGATAAATTTTCTTTCTTAATCAGTTCAGGTGGCATTTGTTATTTGATTGAGTTATTTGATTGATGGCACTAATATTTAGAGTTATTATTAAATGTGAGTGTAAGTTGAAGTCATTTGAAGTTGCTTTTGTGTACCATTCTCTCTCTTTTTTTTACTTTAGTAGCTCATTATTTTCCATTTATTTATTTATTAAAGATTTCTGTCTCTTTCCTGCCACCACCTCCCATTTAATGAAGCAAATGGATTTCTCTCTCTTTTTTGTAATGTCATGGCTTCATTTGCTTTCTTTCTAGGGCCTCTTGGTGTTCACATTCTTTTATGTTCAAAGTATCACTTCCAGCATTTTGTTTATCATTTCTGTTGTTGTTTTATGTTGACTTTAGATCTTATTTATTTATTTAATGAGGGTTATGGAAAGCTTTTTTTTTTTCCCTCCTTCAACTATGGCAGCTTGTACGATTGGCTCTAGAAGTCTAGGCTGTCCCTCATGGTCTTTTAGGATTAGGAATACATTGCTCCATGGTCTTCAGCCTTTCAGAGTTTCCACTAAGAAAGTAGCTATTATTCTGATGGATTTTCCTTTATATGTGACTGGTATTTTTCTCTTGTAACATTCAATATAATAATATTTTGAGTATGATATGACGGAGTTTTTTGTTTGTTCGTTTCTTTGGCTGTTTGTTTCGGCTTTTTTTAATCTCACATTATTGGGGTTCTGTGATTTACTTGTATCTATATGGACACGCCTTTACTTATTTAGGGGAAATTTTTCCCAGTGATGTTAAAGGTTTGTTCTATGCAGTTCTTCTATGACTGTAATTAAAAAAGTGTGTCCTAATGGGGTTCCACATTCCAGTGTGTTCCTTTTCTCTGTTTTTTTAAAATTGTCATTTTCTGTGCTTTTTCCATCTGGACACTCTATTTTATCTTTAAGTCCTGTATTCTACCCTTTGCTTGATTCCATCTACTAATAAGGATTCCCTGAGCTTTCTAAATTGAATATTGATCTTTTTCAATTGTATGCACATTTTACCTTGTGTTCTCAATACTTCTGTATTTTTATATTTAGAAACCATATTTTCCCTTCTTTAAATAATCAGTATTTTTTATTGTTTATCAGATAGTAATGGTTCCTCATGTTTATATATTTAGATTTCTTCCCATTTGGTGATGCACATATCTGCATTTTCATAAATGTTTTAAGCTCTATGTTCATTAGTAACTAATTCAAAAGTAATTTGATAAATGAAGAGATTGGTTTTGTTCTTTTTTTAGACCAGAGAGGTCATTAGTCTAGAGTCAATTTGTCCCACTAATTATGCAATACTCTTTGAGTAATTTTCCAGTGGCATTAATTATGAGATATTTCATTATGGTTGAAAAAAATCCTACGGAGCACCTTATCTCTGGAGAAGTTTCCCATTGTACTTTAGCATAGTTCATTTACTCACAGGGATGTGCTTTTTCCTGATGCGGCCTGAGAAGGACCCTGAAGACTACCATGGGTATTGTTCTCTCTGAACTCTGTCTGTCATGGCCTCTATAACTCTCAATTACTCATATTAAACTTCGAAATTCAGTTGGATTTTGGGAATTCTTTCACTACTTTGAATTGATTATTACAAGGACCACTCTACTTCCCTTCAATCTTACTGTTCTTTTTGTCTAATATCATATATCTAAAACTATGTTCACATATTATTAGTTTTATCTGGAAAAGTAAATTCAATCTATTTCATTGATTTAGTTGGAAAAACAATTACAATTGTTAAATAGTGCTATTTAGTAGTTTTTCCAGTTTTCTTGTAAAAAACAATACAATACATTATGGCAATTGTGTTTTGGAATATTTGGTAGATTAGGACTTTCATGTGATTCTTAATTATTTTTGTTTCTAATACTGTATTTTAGAAGTCTCATGAATATATCATGTGTATTTTTCATGGATATTGACTTTTGTACATCGATTAATTTTTACTTCACATATAACTGCTACTAATCATTTTATATTTTTCTATAATTTTGTTATTAACTGTTGATCCTAATCTAATGCTGAAATAGATTAATTCATATATGTGAATATGACAGTTATAGAAGTAACATGGCTATGATCAAAAAATTATTATAACTTGCATATTGGTTGTAAAGCAGTACATCATGTTGATTTTTTTAATTGGGGTTAACTAAGTTTTCCACACATTAATATCTTTCAGTTCTTGTCACACATTATAATTAGGGGTCTAAATAGCATAAATTCATGTCATAGAATCCTATTTTCTAATATTAATGGGCCATTAATCCAAAGGACAATTATTTTGATGGCACATACCTTTAAAATTAAATGGAAATATTTTTAAGACTTTTCCAATGGGAAAGAATAAAATACATGTTACCAGCTAATTGTTAGAGCATTCCCTGGCTTTCAAGCTAGTATTTCTTGATGTTATGTGAGTACATATGTAAATATGTATGTTGTCTCACATGGTTATTTCAGCTTATGAGACAATGTAGGTTAGTGGTTTCCTTTACCATACCTGTGCCGTCAGCCTGTCCCCATGTTTGAATAGTCATTGTATCA
Source organism: Microtus ochrogaster (assembly GCF_000317375.1). Lineage (NCBI taxonomy): Eukaryota > Metazoa > Chordata > Mammalia > Rodentia > Cricetidae > Microtus > Microtus ochrogaster. The sequence continues at coordinate 6,695,075 of NW_004949106.1, read as the reverse complement.
GATAGTCCCTTCAGTTGATTATTCCATCTCTGATTTAAATTTGGGTTTAGGATATCGAGCTGAAGGGTGTGGAAATATCTAAAGTTGCTGAGTCAAAATGTAATTTCAGTGCACGTGATGCTAATATCCCGTGAACGGACTTTCTCTCTGTGAAATTCAGCTCTGACTTTGGAAGCAGAGCTGTGCAAGCTCAGCTCTCTTGAAGTTGAACTTTGAATATGTGCAGTTGAAACTGGAGAGAGGCCAGGGAGGCTGCTATCCCAATAGCACTTTCTCCTCATTTACTTCTTCCCAGCTCTGGCTGAGCGAGAGAGTTACACTTGTGTAACGTGCCAAGCATATTCTTTATGTAATAGTTCTCAATTCTTCCGTGAAGGTGGCAAACAAGACATGAAAGTCATGGTGAACACCTTTATTAGATCACAATAGCACTGGATTAAGGAACAAAACATGGTAAGTCATTGCGAAATCCACATGAAATGAATTTCTCCCCATGTTCAGACCACCACGAACAGTGTTGTTTCTGATTTCTGGCTGGCTTTCTTGTCTGCAGGGTTTAAGGGTAAGGACGTTAGTTGGGAAAGGAAACACAGACACGCAGTGGTCCCACGTGGGTGCACTTTTAATGGGGGAGGGGTAACAATGGGCAGGTTCAGGTGTGCGGACACAACAGGAGAGACAGGAAAAGGGGAAGGGGGGGGGTTGAAGCAACTCTCGCTTTTTAATGAGGAATGCAAAGGCTTCTGGGAAATGTGTCCTGCGCTTGCGTGCGCTGGCATCCTTAGTCCAGGGGAACGCTGGGAGCTGTAGTTCCGCAAAGGAACAACAGACAGTGTATGTCTTAGATTGTAAATTCTGGGTGGTGTTTAATAACTGCTTTAATTTTCATTGTGTCCTCAATACTCTCAGCAAGAAAATACAGTTGGCTTTCACGACTGTTTCCTCTAAAAGGAACAGTTTTCTAGGATGAACAGTCTCTCTGTTCGAATCTGAACTTCTATCATCATTTAAAGAGAATTCCAGCAATGACAGCCATCTTATTTAGATAAGGTGACACATTATAGCTTGCCATTCCGTTCCCTTTTCTCGTACAGTGAGATCTATGCAGAGACAAAATTGCTCTATCAGATCAAGTAAGTGTCAAAGTCAAACCTCATCTCACAAGGTTTACATTTTGTATCTCCTTGAATTCATCCCTCGGCTATGTGGAGGACATTTCAAGTGGATTTTGGGTTTCTCCTGGTCACGTTGAGTGATAATGCTGACTGAGATTATATTCTGGAGAAAGGTTATTTTCAGGACTTGTAGTGCCTCAGAAATGTGGTTACAGGCTGTTAAGAATTGGATTGGAAACGAATGGAATAGCTCAGAATGTCAGTGTTCACTATTTAAACGACATTCCAAGTCTTTGTGGAGTTCTAATTCACAATGAATTTTACATACAGTGTGGGGACCCCCAGACCTGCTATTAATTCCCTCTACTGGGTCTGCTTTTGTGAGAAACCCCTCACCTTTCAATTAATGAAATGGGAACTCAGCGCTCCTCTCTCTCTCTCTTTAGTCTTCACTTAATTATTCAAGGAGATGTGAACATAGGAATTGAGAGGCATTCTTAGTCAAATAACCATTTAACTATCTTCAGTTTAAATGAAAAGAAAGTCGATGCTGTGAAAATTACAGAAGGAACAACTATATAAATATGCCTAGCAAACTGCCTTTTTCATCTTAAAAACAACGCTGCAGAAAACAAACAGAGCAGAAACACCGTCTGTTTTAATTTGACTTCTGTTGCGGTGATAAAACTGTAAAGGAGCAGGTTTGCTATTGTTGATGTTTTGGCTCACATATCCCAGGTCACAAGAGGGAAGCCACTGCAGGGTCTAAAGGCTGGTACCTGGAGAGAGGAACTGCAGCTTAGATCCTGAAGCTGCTAACTGACTTGCTCTTCAGGGCTTGCTCTGCTTGCTTTCTTATGCAAAACAGGGCAACCAACTCAGGGGTAGCACCACCCACCATGAGCGGGGGCTCTTTTACATCAATCATCAGTTAAGAAAGTGGCCCCCACACTTGCCTGCCCGCTAATCTAAGAGAGGCAATTCCCCAGTTGAGAGTCTCTTTGAGGAGATGTGCCTAGGTTTGTGTCCTGTAGACTAGCACACCATCTTTCCATCTTGGATTCAGTGATTGCTTTTGTACTGTAATAGTTTGGCAAAGCAACATGCTGGTTACCAGAGGGAAGTGTTACTAAACTATCTTCTAATATAAACTCATCTGATAACTTCTGTTGGGAAGCTATCGGTGGACTTTAAATATATATGGAAATTACACACGGCAAACTATTGAATGAAGAAAGACTAACACACCTGTATACAATGATTAATAGAAATTACATTATTACCCTGATAATAAATATTCATAAATACACAGGAAATAAAACAAGAAAGAAAACAACCATCAATCACTAATTTCCAGTCTTAGAAATTAACAATCTATTTCAAGCATCTTCCCTATTCAAACATTAAGATTTTTGCTGTTGTTGTTATAATGACTGAAGAGTTATTTCTTTGATCCAAGCAATTCATAAAGTGAAATAAGTGCTTTGAAAAGTTTTAGAATGAAAACTTCCTGTGAGAGCCGCACTTCGTGGGAGATGAGATGCTTGTCTAGAGAGAGACAACTTGAATGATAACAATGAATGAAGGTATTTGGCAGTTTCCTGGATTGATTAGTTTCTCAGGGTTGGAAGCAGAAAAGCTCTCCAGCTCAGGATCTGCACTTCCTTTCTTTCCTAAAGTCTGAGCCTCTTCACCTGAGAGAAGAATAAACTTAGCCTCACGTTTTCCTTCGAAAGAATCTCAGCCTACTTCTGTTTATGAAGTGCATCGTTGGTTCATTCATTTACTAGTGGGGTAGCGGTTCTTATTAAAATATTAGATCCATTGGGTATGAGGTCTTTGCTTTCCCAATTCGTTTTATTTATTTCCTCTTCATTAGATTTAAAAATTCTTACTAAGTTCTATAAATGAAAGAAATCATGGTCACTTCACTTTAATATCTGAGACACATTATTACTATGCTTGAATTGTCATCTTTACATATCATAAATGTTACTCCTACAGAAGTTCATGGTTGTGCTGCAGCTCTATCGATTTTCAGCTTATTCGCATTGCTTTGTGTAGGCATTGCCTTTATTCTAATATACTTCACCAATCACTTCATTTACTTTCACTACACTCTAAATCAGTGTTGATCTTAAGACCTGACATAAAAAATTGACATTATTACCACCTTTCTTTTATATGAGTTTTGTACTTCTAAGCTCTGAAGGAGAAAGATGATGTGGGTATGGGAAGGGACAAATTTAACAAAAATGACATGCAATCGGTATCAGGAGGATACTTTCTTCTAAGATGTTCTGCATTCTGAACCTGGGTTAAGAATGTGTGTACAACCCATGCCTAAATGAGATATCCATGGATTTTTAAACCAAATCTCTGCAATGTACAGACACATACTATTTATTATTTTCCTACCAGGATGAAATCTAAATTATTGTCAGTTTCCTTTTTTTGAAGTAGTTTCTATCCAATGACAATACTTTTATCTACTGGAGATGAACTAAATGAATAATAAATATTAATCATGATATCATAGTTTAGGCGATTTAAGAAATATTAAATCTTTAGATTTTCTTTTACCCACTGCATTTTGTAGTGAAGCTGACACATATTTTGCTTTGGTAGGATGGAAAGTGCTTCTCATCTGTCTGTTAGAAGAGTTTTCAGAAACTTTAATCTCTATCAAACACACGTGAGTCCCTTGGGACTAATCTTGAAAGAATCTGCTTCTGTTTCTATCTCTAGCTTTTTTCCGGCCCTGCTGAGATACGAAAAGTCTCCATGATATGCTCTTCTACCATCATGTCTGAAATTATGAGCCCAGATTAAGTTTTCCTCAAAATGCTTTAGTTATAGCAATAAGAAAGTAATCAACCCACATTGGCATGAGTATTTCCTATGCGCTGATCACTGTGTCTGGAACTCTTTCACTGTGAGAACTGGGCATGAAGGTGCGCCCTTGTGGGGGGACCTTTAGCTTATTGGCAGGTGCATATTAAACAGCAAGTCACAGAAGTGGTAATTTAAAGATAAATTCACTTGTTAAAAGGGAATTGCGAGTATGCCATGCGTATGTATGAATTGAATGAATGTTTGAAAGGGAATCCCTTGGAATGAGTCTGTAGGAGTCAGAAGGTGATGAATTAACTTAATCTGAGCATCCTCATATCCTAGCTAGGAAATAAAGTGCAGTAACGTTTTGGCATGTTATTTGTTTTCTTCCAATTCTGACAGTCAACATGGATCTCACATACGTCATACAAATGTTCATAATTAGGCTCTTTGCCTAACGCAAACATTTTCCTGATATGAAATGATTTGATTCTATGGCTATTCAATATTTCACCATTATATAGAAATGATTCTATATAAGATATGGTTTCTAACATCTAGATCTGTGTTTAAAATTACTTGCTGCTCTTTCAGAGAACCTGGAGTCACTTTCCCTATAGCCGTGTGCATGCAACTTTCTGTAACCCCTGTTCCAGGGATTCCAATTCCTCTATTGGCCTCTGTAAGCAAAGTATACCAGGAGGACAATGTATGGGTTCCTAAATGCAAGCAAGAATGTAGGCACAATAAAAGTAATCAAACATTGCATACCTTTATTAATGTAGTAGTTCCCCAAATAATGTAATTAGCAAAAGAAATCTCCTAACTGATACTTAATGCCTATTCATTTTATTACATGCAAGTTATACTTCAACAAAAGACAAAACTCAAGAAAAACCATCATTTTGAGTACAAGTGAAAATATATGCTTACATTTATGATTCCCTATCTATTTTGACCTGAAGTTCATTGTGTGTTTCTTATGTTCGCAAACATGCAAGAGAGACTTTGAAAGGGAGGATTAGAAAATTTAAAAATGGATTATCAACAAGGGTGTGGAAGGAATGGAGAAAGGAATACATGAATACATGGAAGACATCCCCAATGCAACGCCCAATTTGTAGCCTGAACAACAGGTAAAATCATTGGCCATTATTTGGAACTAAAGAGTCAAAGAGAAAGCGAAATTGAAGTAACCAGATAAGCTTCAGGTAAAATAGAGACGATAAAATAGATATTATCCCTAGTGGTTTTAAATGCCCCCCAAAAACACTAGACATTCATAATCTAAAAGACTGTTACCAAGTGAATCACTATACTTTTTCCTTTGATCCTTGATGCTAATGTCTCACTGACAGCAACCTGCTAGAAAATAAGGGGTCCAGTAGTCACTAGTCCCGAGCAGTGCCTGATAATTCTATCTATGTGGAGTCTATTCCTATTACATTAATATTTTACTTGTTGAATGGCCTAGAAATGTCTTCTGAATCTTTGGATGCTACGTCATTAAAAAAAAAAGTTGAATTCTATTTGCTTTTTTGTTTACCATCTAGAGGTAGTAGGAACAGAGATAATGGACCCTATAACTGAGGCCGACTAAAGTCTCGGACAATAAACAACTTCATTCAAAGCGTCAGACAGTTTATCCTTTGGGGGTTAAAAAGAGTCCTGTTATTAAGGCCTACGATCACATCGACAAACAGCATGCGACAGATAAGCCACACACGGGAAAACATGTTTTGTTTTGTTTGCTCGTCGAAGCATACAAACAGATAAGAATAGTACGTTGTAACGAAAATTCTGGAGTGAACTCACTTTTGACCACTACACAGGGAAGGGAAACAAAAGCATAATCTAAGGACAATTTTATGTTTTATAGTGACTGAGGTCACAGGACCCTTGTGTTTTCTTGGATTTTTCTCACAGTCATTCAGAGTTCTCACACGACTCCAATCTTGGACAGTGTTCTGTCAGCTCTGACAGTTGTCATTTCCTTACTTCAGAGATGAATTTCTTTCCTAGTAGCTCCAATTATGCCATACGACAATATAGTTTGAGGACTAATCATTAAACACAGAAGCTGAAAGTTTTGCATTTAATATTCTATCTTAATCAATATTTGTTTGATTGTTATAAATTTTAAGCTAGTTATTTTTAGAGTTTTCTGTAGGCAAAAAGAATTCTGTGCCTATGGTGTTTTAATGTTTAACATTATTTTTTTATTCCATCCAATCAAAATCTACTTTATTCATGAATAATGTACCATAGTGCATATTTTATTCCTTTAAATAGATGAATATTAAGGGCAAAATCTGTAAATTCTGATGTTTTTCACCAGTAAAATCTTTGGGTATTTGAGAACAGAACAAGTATTAATTCATTTTCCTTTATATGTATAATTTGTTTTTCTTTATATGCAATATGAAAGAGCAAAATCTTTAAATCCTGGTATGTTTTTCACTGGTAAAAATATTTGGTTACCTAGGAACGGATATTAATGCATATTTTTCTTTCTATGCATATATTAGGAAGCCACACGTGAAGAGGAATCACATATTGTAAACTTTACCCAAATATTTTGTTTCACTGCTTATGTGTTTTGCAATTTTACTTTATTACTTTATTTTACCAACACATAGAGACAATCTGTATACAGGAAAGTGGTTAGATAAATTTGTTGTGTGAATGATAGGGCATTCTTAGAACTCCCAACATGCCTAAACACAGAAAGATTCTAGGCTGACATGTGGTTCTGGTAGTCAGTTTCTCAGGAAAGTATTTAACTTAATTGACTATTTTGTGAACCCATACAATAATGTACTAGTGCAAAAATGCACATAGTGACTGAGCCAAGTGAGAAATAAGAGTGAATAAAACTGTTGCTATTTTACACACATATAAAATAAATCCTATCTATTATCAATATTTTTTTTATTAAACAAAGAAATTGTAGGAAGGTATATAAAGAACCATGAACACCGATCAGGGTGGAAATTTTCAACTTTTGGCTAAGTCATCTCCAATCTGTTTAAAATGCTTATGACTTAGTTACCTGGATATAATTAAAATTAAATGTAAGGACTCGAAGATGAACAAAACCAAGACATACATCCCTACATTTCAGGGATGTCTCACTGACCTTCTATGACCAACTTAATGTTACTTTGTATTTTTCTCTATCACCTAAATTTATTTCATCACGTCGCAACGCTGTTTTTACAAAGAAGTATTGACAATTTATAAAATATTTTTTTCTATGTTATTTAAATTTTTTTGTAAACATTTATCATTCTTGAATGTATTCTATCACATTTTTATGAAATTTTAAACATTGAAATATTGATAATAATCAATTTTATTGATCTGAAATTTCATTGATAATGAAATATAGAACATTTGCAAAGAATATCTCACAAAGACAGAAATGCTGTTTGTGCAAGAAGAGTAGTCGGACAGCACAGACAACATCACTCATAAAGTGTAGCTAAAAATTTCATCCCACTTCCCTATGTCAGGATCTGGTGGGTAGCTTTTTAAGAGTTTTGAGTAACAAGAAAAATCAGTTATCCCACTACTAAGAAATCATGGAAGAATCTTAAATTACAATTACTAGTTGTGAAAACTTTAAAACTTCTGGACTGTATGATCCAAACTACATACAATTCTGAAAAAAGTAAACATAAACATTTTTACAACTGAGCGAAATCCAGGAGTATGAGTAAGGATGATCGCAAGATGGAGCTCATATATTTAGAAGAGCAAGGTTATTCCAGATGATGCTGCAATATTGGATAAAACTGGTGAATAACCCTGAGAATCTATAAAATATACAAGATAAGTATACATCATAAAGCAAATTATGTATTAATACTCAGGTTAATAGTAATGTATCAGTTTTGTGCCAGCACCCATAATCAACACATCACCCTCATACAAGACATTAAGGGTGGGGGAGCTTGGTAGGACCCTCTGGAGCTTGAGAACTCCATGGGCTTTCTCAGAACTTTATGATAATATTTCTAAATGCATGAAGATTGGAAAAATGCAAAGCATATCAGATCCCTCATGATTTCACATCTCCCCTACTGGTAATCTGAGCCTATCGTTGATGGCCTTCAACACAAGTTTCAGTTTGACATTGTTCTAATTTGGATACCTGTTAAGGAACACATTCAAATACTCTTTCTTGCTCAAGGTAGACAGACTTCATTTCTCCAGCACACTGTAAGCTCAACTCCAGCTTTCCAATTGCTGCTAGGTGGAAGAACCTCAGCGCTTGGAGTGAAAACCACCAGCTTGTCAGAAACTCTCATGTGACCACTTACTTTCAATAACGAGAGAAAGGAGCAGATAGAGTGGGTCACGTGACAAGTCAAATCTCACCCAACGTAAGTGACGGTGACACCCTGCTGTCCTAATAGTATTTTACATTAGAAGGAAGGGTTGTTCAAAGAAAACACATTCCCTGGATGGAGATAGAGACAGAGACCCACACTGGAGCACCGGACTGAGCTCCCAAGGTCCCAATGAGGAGCAGAAGGAGGGAGAACCTGAGCAAAGAAGTCGGGACCACGAGGGGTGCACCCACCC
>NW_004949106.1:6670971-6686125 GCF_000317375.1 Microtus ochrogaster | reverse complement strand
ATGGAGGAGGACAACCTTGCTAAACCTCTATGAGAGTTGATGACCCTATGCTATTGCCTTCTGATCAGTTTCCCTATAATTAATTGTTTCCACATCTTTAGAAATGCAGAGTAGAGTATGCTGTATGCCTTGGGGAGAAATTGCACTGAATATATTCAGGTCACTGATGGATAGTCTTCTTTCTCCCGTGCACTATCTTCTCGATTCTTCCTTCCTAAGCCAGAAATTTGATTTGTCTGCTAATCCACGACAGTGCTAAAAGTCAAAGGTTGCTCCGACCCTCTCAGGTTTTGTTGAACGGGCTGTGACTTTTCACTCGGACTTTCCTGCTGTGAAGCTTTAAAAGGCAACAGAAGCTAGAAGCTGTGCTGTATTCAGCCTCACATTAATGTTATTTTCCTTTCTTCACAGGCAAAACGACGGCGACTTAAAACATGTCCAGTTCTTATTCTGAATATGTTACGCTATATGTTTAAGAATACGGAGACAGTGTCATTCAATACAGTCAAGTTCTTGCTCTTGCTCTTATTATGTCATTTTAAATCACCTATCTGGATGGACTTAGGATGTTCAAGTATCAGGAAGGAAGATGTGAAGACAGACGTATGGTTTGCAGTCATACGATTCCTGAAGGAAACTCTGAACAAGTGTTGCTGTGGAAAGGGTGTGCCTGTCTTCTGGTCAACTCAGACAGCATGTGCGTCTCCCAGTAGCTTGTTAATGTCCCTGTAAGGCTTATTTCAAACTTCAAGGATTTATTATTACCGGGCAATAAATCTGTGATGCTTAAAATTTCAAAAATGTTGTAATTGTTACAGCAACAGTAGAACGTTTATAATCTCTCCAAGAGCTTGCTAGTTTGCTCTGTGGTTTTCTGACTCTTAACTTTTTTCCTTTTTCACAAATAATTCATCCCTTCGTTCCTTGATCTCTGCAATTTATTTTCTTAATTCATTTAGTTATGGGATGTATGAAATGACAGATAATTCATTAAGTGACCCCAGAGATAGCTGGTTAGATCCAGGCAACTCAGTGGATGGCATGACCAGACGTTAGTACTAAAGCTATAGTTCCCAGAAAATTGGCATATCGCTCTGAATGTTTGTAAAACCAAACGTATCCCAGTGAAAAGGCACTGACCACAAAATACAGTTGTACAGACCTGAAGACAGGGCTGAGAAAACTGCAAAACACAAGAATTTTGTAAAGTAGTCTATGTTGTTCAGTAACTGGTAACATAATTTATCTCAATAACAATGTAAATAATGAACCAGAATGTCTTTCTCAATGTGTTTACAGTATTTTTTATTTTTGTCGTTTCAATCTCTTTTTAGTTATATAATACTGCTAAATTATTACCCTTGTGAGGAAAACATAATCTGAAACACTAAATGATTGTTATGTGTATTCTAATTTTTCAAAATAATGCAATTAAGTGATAATACACACTACTATAAAAATAATGATTTTCTTCCTAAAATAATTATATAACTACAAATCTAACTGTAATTTGGGTAATAACACCACATATTCCTGTCAAACTTGATAACAGAAAATTGAGTATAATTGAGACTGGCAGGTTTGTTGGTAGTCATGGGTGGAAATGGCTATATTCAAAAGTTCAATAAAAAATAATGACAGTAGGCACAATATGAGCAAATTAGGATCTGAATCACACTATATTTGTAAAGTGCCGAAACAGGCCAGGAATTTCAAAAGTAAGTATTCAGTAGTCATGGAAATTTTTTAAAATATTATTCCCCACTTGGAATCATATCCACCACACTTGTTTTCAATTGTTGAACTCACACTCAAGAATATCTCTAAGATGTTTTTCTCAACTCCAATATTATCAATAATATCAACTGAGAAAAACATCTTCCGTTCTTATCCGGCAAGAACATGTAAAATTACCACATATCTAGAAACAAACACAGTTCATAATTCTATTAGCCATGTTCAACTAAAAACAGAGATAAGTCTGTATTTTGGTTATTAATAGAAGCCACTGCTAAACAGTATTTCTTCTGTCGCATTCCACTTTGAAAATGAACCCATAACGCGTATGTCCTGTGTCTGCATAGCTACATACGATGTGAGGCAGTGCATGCCTTTTGTGTACCTTTGTATCACATTTATCTAAAATCACATGTTAACGTGGTGGGACTGCCGAATTCAAAACTCTGTCACAGCATACCCTCTTTTCTCCGCAACTGTTTAACAATATTTCACAGGAGCCCCTACGTCTCTGTCTCAAGGGAATTCTGCCGCCCAAAGTACATTATTTAGATGACTGTGAAATTTCTTCCCGAACCTGCTCATTTTGTCCTGAGAGACACTCACGTTTGATACAGTTGACACCAGCTGTCACTCACAGCGACAGTCTTCCCGCTAACATCATTGTTATCAGTTTTATAAAGATTATAGACATTTTTCCCCAGCACAGGATAATGAGGAAAGCTGCTTTACTTCTAATTCTACCTGAACAGGTGGTTAAAAACCTCAAGTGCCATTGTGTTAGCATTGAGGTGCAGTTTAGAAACAAAAATTGCTTTGTATGAGCTGCTGTTGCTTGGCAACATCTGGAGAAAGCTGTGGGAGGTGGTGAAAACACCAAGTACAGCATTGTCTTGTAAAAGCCCTTTATTTTCTACAGCTTTTTTTTTTATCATTCAGCAATGCAGTTGGCTTTTATAATATAATTTGAAAATCTGGGGACTAAGATTTTGATTATTAGATTACAACAGGGTTTGTTTTTATAAAACGAGACACAAGGAGAATGAACTTCTCAGTTTTATTTAGATAATTTTAGTAGGTAAAAATAATACAAACCTTGATCTCAAAAATTAAATTCGATGAGAATGCCTTTTGCCCTTATATTTGGAAAATTTAATAGCCGTAATCAAGTTTCTGTGATGTTACAACAGAAAATAAAGTGATACGGGATGTATCTTTTCAACAATAATTCAATGATTGGAACTGGAAGACCATGAGGGAATTTGAAAAGCTGAATTAACTCATCTTCATTTGATCCAGAAAGACACATAAACTGTCTTTAGTTGATCTTTGCTCTGTCTGTGGAAAAAAATTATATATGATCACGGGTACACATTTCTTTAGTAGAGTTCCACAATGTTGTTTGAACTGGTCTCTTAACTCTGGCTTTAATTGACCGTTCTGTCTCAGCTTCTTGTATGCTCTGTTATCAAGCCTAAGTCATTTTACCCATCTTTACTGACCCAGTTTTAAACCATGAATATCACTAATAAAATCTTATAAGAACTTAGGGCAATGTGAAATTTGAATTTCTACAAGCATTGATGCTCAATATATGACATTTTGTATTTTCCTGGGAGGCCCAAAAAAAAGGCTTCATGGAAAAGATGATATTTGAAATGTGTTGGAAAATATTGTGTAGCAATGAAAATTTACCCTCTCATTCCTTTTTCTTCTTACAATGCCAGACTGCGTCAATAAACCCCACTGAAATCAAGGGTAGCCATATGAAAAGTATTTTAAAACACCATGCAGGACTGTTTTTATAACTCAAGGAATAGCCCAAAAAACTTTTTCTTCTTGACCAATAATGAAAAAAAAAATGAAATTCACAAACAAAAAAAAAGAGTTATTTGATGAAGAGAGTAAGAATCGATCAATTGCATACTAGAGTTTTGCTCTAGACAGGAACATTCTTCTTTACCATATCTGGCATACTTTTTCACTTTTAAAATATATTTTAATGTAAATATAAATAGATAATTTCCCTCTTCCCTTCCGTTCCTCTATAGACATATGCATCATGTATATGTATATCACACATATATAAATACAATCTTCCAAAACCATTTTTGTTATTTGGATATATATAGTTTCAGAGTTGACCTCTTGTCTCTCTTTTTCTTTCTTCTGAACTCCCTATGTTCCAATGATCTTTGCACTGTGTTTGGGTATAGTTTTCTATGGTGTTCTTCATTTGCTGTAAAAAGAAGCTCCTTTGAGGAGGAGTGAGAGCCAGTGTAGTTGGCAAAACGGGGAGTCATAGATTTCTTCTAAACTCTATGACATTTCTATGCCTGAGTAGTTGGCTAAGATTCTGATACCAAGAACATTTCCATCCTGTTGAGTGTATCTTAAGTCATAAGATGCTTACTACCAACATATAAGCATCACTATAACACCTTTAGGGACATCTTGCTATGACAGTCATTATTACGGTTCATAAGTGTCACTGCTGGATAGCACTTATTGAGTGTTTTTCCCTTCGGCAGCTTGCAAGAGGCTTTCTTATACTGTAGAAGCTACACTCACTGAAGGGAGAGGACTTTTGTGTCAGGTCCAGTTAGACTAGCCAGAGTACACCGTTCTGAGTGTGCAGAGTCTTCAGCAGTGGGGACTTAATTTCAGCCTCTGTGAGGCAACTAAGGATAACAGCTTAACAGGATAATAGCCTGCTTGTTTCACGAGTCACTTGGACAAACCTGACCAACAACTGGAACAGAGAATTCTCGTGCTGAGTGCTCGGTTCGTATTAAATAGTCTGTAGCTCTTTGGTGGAACATAGACAGCACAAATGGCCTAAATTCCTTCTCTCTCTGTCTCTCTGTCTCTGTCTCTGTCTCTCTCTCTCTCTCTCTCACACACACACAAGCACACACACAGCCATTCACACATATGTATTCCTCATAATTTCAGATAAGCATAATATTATTGGTTGAGGAATGTCATTCTCTCCTTTTCCTTTTTCACCCACCCTCTACTACTTCTGAACTCGAGCCCCCAGTCCGTTTTCTCCTGCCACGTCACCTGTTCCTTCGTATTCTCCTCTCAAGCCACTCCACTACACCACTACTCAATTTCACACTCTGTTTTGGCAGTTACTCCAGGTTCTATACTTAAATCTAAATAATTGGAGTTAGGAGTAAAAGAATCTTTGTTTTGGGTTTCTCATAAGTACTAAATAAAATGCTGTGCGAAACCAGTGGCATCTCAAGTGTTCATGGCATAGAAAGTTGCCTTAAATATTCTGTATTTAATATACCCATGGAGATGAGGTTAAAGAAGGGGAAGCTGTCGAAAGGGATGCTACTCTAAAGAAGATTTGTGATGCAGCACAAGGAAGGTGCATTCAAGGACACAGAAACATAAGACCCATGGATAAAGAGCTGAAGAGACTGATGGTTCCAAAGACATCTGTGGAGCGTGATAGACAGCAAAGTAAGTACCTTTACTGGGGTTGTGTTTAGAAAAACTTCACCTGCCTATAACAGTTCTTGATATAATTTGAGAGGTACTAACAAAACAATTAATCCTGGCAATAAAAGTAAATGTAAAGTTGGAGTTGAAATATAAATCTATTGATCAAGTAAATGCAGATGATATGATCTGGTGACAAGGAGGGGTCTATTTGGAAATAATATATAAAATAAAATCATATACTGTAAACATATCAAGAAAACCACTTGTACTGCATATATATTCATAAATGTGAAAACTATGTAGTAATACATAGAAAAATAATACTGATTTATTATTATAAACTAGCCTCTATGGTCCGATTGCATCTTTGCAGTGACTTTAATAAATGCAACCATTGCCTCTATTTTACAAAAGAATACAACTCAAGTTTAGTACAAGGCAAACATTATCTTTTCTATAATTAAAACAGTAAGGATTGAAACCAAAAATCTAATGCTATTTTAGTGATTGATCATGTTATTTTCAGATTCAGTATGTGATGTTTGTAAATTATTTGCACAATTGAGGGAGAAGATGGCAAATTCCCTTGATATGTTTGTTATTAAAAATTTTTATAAAGACATCTTCAAACTCAGGAAAGCATTGCAAGAATAGTTTAAAGAACTCTAGATGCCTTTCACCCAAAAGCTTTATTCTTCTATAGCCAAAAGCATGTGATGGAGCTTACTCTTTTCCTTTCTTAAAAGGAAAATGACCCTTCCCTGTTTACATATTGACACAGCAAGGCAATTAGAATTTGCCAGTTTCAGTTGACCTTTGAGAAGGAGTTGAATGTTAAATATAATTGAACAGAATGAATCAGTATAGATGAGATCACAAAGAAAATAAATGAAATCTATCAGATTTCAAGATTGCAAGGGGCAAGAAAACTATAATTCAGTACAAACAGGAGAGACCCTGTGCAGTAATCAAACTAGAATTGAAAAGTTCTAGATGTTTAGGCTTAGAGTACTGGCAGTGCAGAGTGATTTTTGCATCTGAAGGCAGGGTTTGGCAACATATTTTTCTACTTAGGTAATAAAATAAATAGTAATTCTCACGTGAAGAACTTTGAGGAAATTTGGAAATAATTAAAATGTATGAACCCATAAATATAGTGCCTATATTTACAGTTATATTGATTTTTCTTCTTATTAAACAAAATACATTTTTAGAAACGTTTTTTTGCATCTCAACATTGTCACTGACTACCAAATGAATGCATTCAATTTCCTTTGAAAATGATCATAATTTCAAGAAAGAAAGTCAGGTTTCCTTGTAGTTTATTTTACCTAAATTTTGCTCACTATACAATGAAATTTGAAGAAATAACTAAGAAAATTATAGATACATGCTAAATAAGAGAAGATGCTCTAATGTTCCTTCTCAAGACATGTGGATTAAAGATAAAAATAAGTATATGTATTAACCTTAAGGTATGTTACTTCATCTGTTTATATTTTTTAAAGATTATTTTATTAGTTGTTATCTCACAATAGGAACAAAATACTCTCTAATATTTCTTTCTTCAGTGTCCTTATTTTACAGAAAGAGGTAATATGTACTGCTAATACCTAATATGTCCAGATGGCACCACATTTTAGAGCAGCATCTTGGGCTGTAGACATGCTTCTTTCATAAGCATCTAAATGGAACTATACTTTAACGGAGAAGCAAGGTGGAGGACTCAAGAATAAATGACCATCCACCCATGTTGATGTAAAAAATGTTGCCTATTTCATCAGTAATTCCTTTGGAAGATAGTTTTCTTTCTGAATACAAATGGGTTAATCTTTTATATCTGCATGTTTGAATCAGCATGTAAACTATTGTTTCATGTGCATTTAATCCTGCTGATTTCCTGGCAATATGGAATCTCTATAAGTTTAACAATATTTTGTTTTTCCTTGTTTTATGAATTTAGATGTCTAGAAAAAATGGAATGGTAAAGATCATAAGAAGTGAAATTAGGATTGAAAGGTGGCCCACTGGATAAAGTACAAATACATAGGTACGTGAGTTTGTGTCCTCTGTAGTCTGGATGAAGATCTACAATCCCAAGCTCTAGCAGTAGACGGACAGAAAGATCACGGGACTTACTTTCCAGCCAATCTAAATGGTGAGGTCTAGGTACAGCGAGAGAGTCTACCTCAAAACATAGGGTGGAAGGTGACATAGGGAAACAACCTTTGCTGATTTGTGACTTAACTACACAAGTGTAGATCAGCGTGCATTCACAAATGTGGACACATTTAGACACATGCACACATACCCACAGACTGTAATCAGCACATGATTAACTGACTATGACTTGGAAAACAGTAACAAAAAATGCCCACTCCTCAGAGGTCATAGAGATAGAGGAAGCCTTTTGCATATTCTCAATAACTGTTTCTCTTTTACAATACTCAAGTCTTATGCTCTTCTTTGTAAAAAGATTTTCTTTATTATAGAGGTTCATTATTAATTTTAATATAATCACAGTTTCGGCTATTCCAGTTGCTTCTTCTTATTTATTTTATTTTGGAGATTAATGTTTTACAAATATTTCATTTCTGCTCCTCCCTCTAAAATCTCACATATGCCTTTCCTAGAAAAAGATAATATATGCAATGACAAAGGCTTCACCAGAAAACAAAAAAGGAGAAAAAGAAACACACACACACACACACACACACACACACACACACACACACACCTTCTGTAGTAGAATAATAGTCATTTGAATACGCTCCCAATTAAGTAGATCCATTTCTAGCCCTTTGCAGAGTCCCCCACCGATTTCCTTGCTACCTGCACCACTTTGCACTCCTCCCAATTATCACTGTTAGGCCTCCCATATATTCACATCAGTATGGGTTGTCATCATTTTAAAAAAGACTTATTTTTCTTATCTTAGGTTTTCTTTCTGAAGTAAAATGGAATCCTAAAATAGATTTAATTTTTATCTCCCTGATGGCTAGGGATGTTAAGATTTTGAAAAAAATATTTCTTATCCACTTTTATTTCAGCTTTTGAGAAATCTCTTAATTTGTAGTTTCATGCCCCTATAATTAATTGGATTGTTTGTGTTGTACGTGTTAATTTTTTGAGTTCTATGTATACTCTAGACACTAAGCTTCTGAGAAATGTATAACCGAGAAAGAAATTTCTTCCTCTCATGTGGGCTGTTTCTTAACTCAAATGATGCTGTCGGTTGCTGTGCCGAAACATTTTCATATTCTGTTGTCCCATCTGTTTATTGTTGATCTTAATGTGTCTAGGAAAGTTCTTTTCAAAAAGTGATTTCTTGTGCATATCAGATGAAGTGTAATAAACAGTTTTCTGCAGAAGCAGAACTGATAGATTGAATGTGTACCAGTGTGGTAGTGGAAGTCTGGATGGTTTCTGGATAGCTAATGGTCTTCAGCTTGATTAGAAGCCCATAGTGTTGGTTCCAACATCAGAAAAAGGAATGCCTCAGCAGCAGGATATTCAGAATGCTAGGAGAATGAAGACAAGCCGCCACAAAAAGTTCCTTTCTTCCATATCCTTTATTGATGCTGCCAACAGAAGATGAAATACACATTTCATGTGTGTCTTCCTGCTTCAAATATTCTTGTCAAGAAAATCCTTCATAAGAATCCCCAGCCACTCCTTTTAGTTGATGCCAGATTCATTTAAGGTGATAACAAGATTATCCATTACTAAGCAAATCCTCTATTTTCTCTTCTAACAATGTCTGGGTATCAGGCATTATTCCTTTTTGAGTTGAGTTCTTTGAAGGGTAAAATATAAAATCTCTGGTTTTATTTTCTACCTGTAGCTTTCCATTATAACGGGCACAATTAATGGTGAGTATGGCTTATATTGTAGTATAAGGTGTAATGAGGAGGATGAGAAAGTACAGTCGTTAGTTAGTGTTACTATAGCTGTGATGAAATCCATGACCAAAAGCAACTTGAAGAGGAAAGGGCTTACTTGGTTTACACTTCCAAAATCCTGCTTATCATTGAAGGAAATCAGGACAGGAAACCTAGCAAGGCAAGAACCTGGAGACAGAAGCTGATACAGAGGCTATGTCAAAATGCTACTTACTGAATTGCTCCTTGTGGCTTTCGTATAGAACCCAGGACCACTAACCCAGGGGTGGCATCACCCAGAATGGACTGGCCTCTGTCACATCAATCACTAAGAAAATCCCCAAAGATCTGTTTACAGATAGATCTCCTGGAGGCTTTTTCTCAACTGGGATTTTCTCCTCTCATGATGCTTCTTTGTGTCAAGCTAACATACAACAAACTACCAAACAGAATATTAAATTATAGCAAATGCCCTATATTTTGAGTTTATTCTTTTGAATGTTTAAGGAAACCAAAAAATGGAAATCTCATAAGCCCTGTTTTGTTTGTTACTATAGTGGTAGTAGTAGTTTTCAATTGAGAAATTAGAATTGATTAATGCTAGGTCTAGGCTATTGAGTGAGACACCCTCATTGCTTGCTTGTGCTCTCCCACTTTCTAGAACGCTGTGAATTATGACTATCAAGTGATTACTTCTCAAATGGTTATGTGATGCCTGAGGGGTAAATTAAGCCCATTGCCATATGAAATGAATATTTTCATATTGAAGGACAAGGTTCTCTCATGAGAATAAGTAGGGCAATTCTCTATCTAAATTGGTATCTAAATGGAAGGCTGTAATTGCTGTAGGATTTCCTACTGCCACTAGCCTTTATGTTACCTGCCCAGTTGGGCATGGCCTCTTATACTATATAAAAATATGCCCATGTCATGCACGCCGGGCCTCTTCTCTGGCTGCGGGATTCGGTTGCTGTTCCCCGTTCCAGCAGAGGATTGTTATCTGTGAGTCTACTCCTAAATAAATAACCTTTTATTATACTCAATTCTGAGCTAGTGTGGGATTTCATGTAATGAATAGAATACGCTGGGATTTGCTTCCTATGAGCATAGGACAATGAATATAGGCCAGGAAACCAGGTGCTTTAATGGGAGTGAAAAGTGAGTACATTGAAGGCCAGTGTGAGTGTTCCGAGGTGCTCAGAAATTGATGGATGGCATTGTATGTGGATGGCTTTGTATATTACTATGTATAAATTAGTGTGTGTATGCATAATTGAGCATATATTAATGCTATGTCTTTTTTTATTCTTCTCTCATTTATTACATCCCCAAAACAGCTTCTTTCCCTCTCCTTCCTCCTAAGTCTCTTCTCTGAAACTCCTCCTCCCCAGTATTCACTCCTTCAGGACATCAACCAAGCATGGCATAACAAGCTAAACAAGACCAGACACGTACAATCACATCAAAGCCTGATAGGACAAAGCAGTAGGAAGACAAGAGTCCTACAAGTAGGTAAAGGAATCAGAGACTGCCCCCACACCCTCCATTAGGAATCCCACAAGAACACCAACTTACTCAGCTATAACGTATATGCAGATGACTTAGGTCAGACCCGTACAGGCCCCCTGATATCCCTGAGCCTCCAGGAGTTCCTGATAGTTGATTCTGTGGGCTGTGTTCTCCCGGACCTCTATTGTTCCTCTGATCCTTCCTTTCCCTCCTCCACTGGACTCTCCTTGCTCTGCCTGATGTTTGGCTGTGAAACTCTGCATCTGCTCCCATCCGTTGTTGCTGAATGAAATCTCTCTGGTCTCTTTGGTGAGGATTTTGCTAGACTATGGTACAGAATGCTCTGCAGGCAGGACAAACTGTAGGTCGCAGGTTTTGTGACTAAGTTGGTATTTCATTCCACTAACTCCTGGAAATCTTGCCTCGTTACAGAGGATGGCCTGTTTAGACTCTGCGTCTTTCGTTTCTTGGAGGTTTTGCTAGGTTGCGTTCCTAGATTCCATGGAGTTTCTCAAGCACCATCTGGTCCCTGAAATGCCCCCTAATTTCAGTTTTTCTCACGGTATTTTCTCATTCCCTCCCCACAGCCCAATCTGATCCCCTCTGTTCCCAACCCCACCTACCTTACGTCATTAAGTCCTTCATGTTATTTAGCATTTTTTGATCTGTGGATAATCATGATAATCTTTTACTTTAAAGCAAATATCTACTCATAAGTGAGTATATACCATGTTTGTCTTTTTCTGGGATATCTCATTCAGGGTGATTTTTTTTTCCAAGTTCCATTTATTTCCTTGCAAATTTTATGATGTCATTGTCATTAACAGTTGAGTCATCCTACATTATGTAAATGTACCACATTTTCTACATTGAGGTTGTTTTCAGTGTCCAGCTACTTTGAGTAAAGCTGATCCTAACATAGTTGAGAAAGAGTCCATGTGATGAGATTTAGCATCCTTGGGGTAAATGTTGAGGAGTGACGTAATTGGGTCTGGAATTAGATCTATTCCTAATTTTCTGAGAACGACTGTGCTGCTTTCCAAAGTGCTATAAAAGCTTGCACTCACACCAGAATGAAGTATTGTTCCCTTTGCTCCACATCCTTGACAAGAATGAGCTGGCAATTGTGTTTTTAATCTTAGCCATTCAGACAGATGTAAGATGAAATCTCAGAGTCATTTTGATTTGTATCTTGCTGATGACTAAGGGTGTTGAACCTTTCTTTAAGTGTTTCTTGGCTGTAGTAATAAGAGTGGCGGGGCTGCATCCCCGGCACCCGGCCGCCCACATGACTAGCTTATGCCTCGAAATAATTACACAGACACTGTATTCTTTTAAGCACTGCTTGGCCCATTAGCTCTAGCCCTTACTGGCTAATTCTGATATCCCGATCAACCCATTTCTAATAAACTATAGCACCGGTCTTACAGGGAAGATTCTAGCCTATGTCCATCCTGGGTCGGAGCTTCATTGCGCGTGTGCCTCAGAGAGCAGAGCTCTTGCGCTCCCGTCTCTCTGAGGCATCTGCCCCTGAGAGGAGCGCTGTCGAGTCTGAGCTCACTTCCTTTTCCTCCCAGCATTCTGTTCTGTTTACTCCTCCCACCTATGTTTTAACCTATGAGGGCCAGCCAAGCAGTTTCTTTATTTTTTTAACCAATGACCTTCCTCCATCACTTGGCCATTTGAAATTCCTCTGTTGAGACGTCTCTGTTTAAATCTGTACCTCATTTTTAAATTATATTGTTTAGCTTGTTGAAATCTTATTTCTTGAGTTCTTTATATATTTTTTTATATTAAGTCTTTCTCAGATATGGAGTTGGTAAAGATCTTTTCCTGTTTTGTCCTAGTGACAGTGTCCTTTTCCTTACAGAAGCTTTCCAGTTTCAAGAGGTATCATTTATCAGTTGTTGATCTTAGTACCTGAGCTATTATTCATTTTTATGTTCAGAAAGTTGTTTCCTGTGACAATGCCTTTCAAGACCATTCCCACTTTCTCTTCTTTCAGGCTCAGTGTGCCTGGTTTTATGTTGAGGTCTTTGATCCATTTGGACTTGAATTTTGTGCCGGGTTATAGATATGGATCTATTTACATTCTTCTACATGTACATCTATACCCATACAAATTGTTAAAGATGCTTTCTTTTTTCTATTGTATAACTTTGGTTTCTTCATTCATACTTAATTGAACTGTGAGTTCATGGATCTCTGGTACTGAATGTTCTCTTTTACAGTTGTGTTCTCTGTCCTAGCTCTATCTTTTTATCTTTGTTTCTGTCTGTCTCTCTCCCTACTCTGAAATACATATTCTCTCTTTAAAACCATATACTATTTTGCAGCATGATATTTTTATTATATATACATACATATCCAAAATCCAATATTTATACATATTTTTTACATTTATATACACATACACATGTGAAACTTACAACAAACTCAGTGATGCAGATAGAAAATAGTGGGATTGAACCCTCACAAGCAGAGGGTGTTCAAAGACTTAAAGCTTCACAGACATAGATGGATTTTACTTGATGCTGGGATAAGATCATATTCCCAAGGAGATTGATCATAGTATGTTTGATTACTGATTTTCTAAGGTTTAAAGAGTAAAGCTGTTGGCTATATTTAACAAGAATCTAATTTTAGACAGGTCCATCTATTTGAACCTAATTCTTTTATTCATCCTATCATCTACACAAACCAATCATTGATAATTCTACTTTACACATGTGGAAGAAAGGACAAAGGGCTTAACCACATTTTTTCAATTCAACTTACTTAGGGTAGGGAGAAGACACAATTTGAAATATAATGTGTTTTTGCCTAGGAACAGTGATATGCAAATATGTCTCAAATCTTTTTATCTGTCTGTCTATCTATCATCTATCTTTCTGAATATACATATTTATGCTATGAGTATGAATATCTTCATGTTCTTCACCTCCAGTGTTGGAGTTTAAATTTTGCTTCTTTTCATATGGAATTGTAAGTTTCCCATGCATATTAATCAAGTGAACAAATTAGCCCTATGATTACTCTAGGTCAGGAAATCATTTAAAACCCGGATTATACTCAAATTGACCTGCCCACTACTTCAACTTGACTTGCTCTTAGAAAAGGATTTCCCTCAAGAGCCACTCTCACTAATTTGTCACACAGGCAAAAAAGCAGAAAATATTCAACAGAAACATCTGTTTCGTGCTAAATATAAATTTGGTCAGACACATTTTTGCTTATTCTTTTTCTTTCATGCATTTTGAACATTTTCCCAAATTATCTCAGAAGACTGAAGGGTATTGTCTAGATCGATAACATGCTTGATGTTTTACTCATTATACTCTGAAGTGGACATAAATTCACAATGATAGCATATGCATGCTAGTTCATGTGTGTGCATCTATGTGCACGCTCGTAAATCTTCCACTCGCGGGTAATGGGACCTTTATTATGGATGGATTATCTGATATGAGGATGATATAAGGCGATCTTTGGTTCAGCTGGAAATCATTAAAGTCCCTTAAAACATTGCACTGGGGAGAATACTTACTGACGTGCACATGTGCTTCCAATTCTCTTTGTCAACAGCAACTCAAAGCTTCATCTCTGCCAAGGGCTGCTGCTGTCCTCCATGATGTTCAGCTCATTTCAGTCTCTTGCTTGTATTTATTCTCAAAGTGCAGATTTTAAAGGCAATCGCAGAATTTTTAATCATGTTATAAAAGAAGTCAAAATATTGATAATGTTAGTAGGATCAATCCAATTAATTCAAGGAAGTTTTCTCGGATAAACTTTTAAGATCCCAGAAGGTGATAGTCTATTTTGAAGGAACTAAAGGCTTTTCACACTATCTGCAAAGCATGTTCACTTTTCTACCATGTTTGCCAAAGGCAAGAGCAGCAATATATGTGTTCTAGCAGAAAAAAATATCCTCAGGATTATTATAAAAATGAATTTGGTTTTCTAAAATCACTTTTTCTTTCCTGTGTGGAAAATGGCCCATGGGAATGCTATGTTGCTGTATAAAGTTATTAACGCAATTATTTTTCCATATGGTGACTGCCTTTGTTTGCTTTTTATAGCGCTTGCTCATAATATGCTCATTTTAATCATACATTTCATAAAATTGCAAGGCAGCTGATTGTGAATGGGGCAGGCAATGATAGAAATGCAGAAATCTGCTTTTAAAGCTTGTTTCAAAGTACTTCAGGAAATAAATGAAATTAATCCCTGTAACACCTAGGAGAATGTGTAAATTGAAAAAAAAATGACTCTATGACTTCTTGACTACACTAAAATAAACATTGAGTAAACACAACCCAACCAAAACAGGACTTCAAAAGCTGTAAAAAAAAACAGGGCTGGAGGCCACACAGGAACATGGAGTAGAGTCTCCATTTAAAACTCTTCTCAAGTTCTGGCTATTACAAACAATGCTGCTATGAACATAGTTGAGCATATACTTTTGTTGTATGATAAGGCCTCTCTTGGGTATATTCCCAAGAGTGGTATTGCTGGATCCAGGGGTAGGTTGATCCTGAATTTCCTGAGAAACTGCCACACTGCTTTCC
>NW_004949106.1:6650377-6670581 GCF_000317375.1 Microtus ochrogaster | reverse complement strand
GCTCACCTTACTAGACCTGGATGGAGGTGGGTGGTCCTTGGACTTCCCACAGGGCAGGGAACCCTGATTGCTCTTTGGGCTGATGAGGGAGGGGGACTTGATTGGGGGAGGGGGTGGGAAATGAGAGGCGGTGGTGGGGAAGAGACAGAAATCTTTAATAAATACATAAATTTAAAAAAAGAAAAAGAAAAAAAAATAAAACCCTTCTCAAGAAACTTCTGTTAAGAAGCATGTGGCTCCTGTCAAGTGCTTTTTGACATAGAATGTTTGATATTTGGGGAAGATTATGCAATGTTCATGTTAAACATATGTTTCCTTCGCTACCCAGTTTCGTCTCTGACTGGAGTTAGATCACGAGAAAGTAATGTAGCATGATCATACACTGTATTTTATCTACATGTCATTTTACCACGAGTCTTACAGTAGAAGTTTCTTCTTCTTCTACTTGAATTGCAATTATAGAAATTGGAAACTTGCATGAGAATTGCCTCAGTGGAAAAAATAAAGTAAGCTGTATTTTCAGAAAATATAGAAATAGGGCACACGTTTTACGATATGGGCTTTAAGAAATAGATGATGTTTAAACAAAGATTAGTTTAAGGTAGAGTGTTTGCTATCAGGCATATGAAATAAGCCATGTAATAGAGCATATGCTCGTTGTGCTCTGTGAATATTGCATATAAGTGGATTCTAATATGATGCACTAAAGTTTAAAAATGCAAAATTTAAATTTGAGATCAGGGTAAGACAAAACAGGAGAAAACCACAATAAAATGTTTTTTTTTTTTACTTCAGGGAAAGCTATTAATAAAAATTTGAAATACTGTAATTAACACAAATACACAAGATTAAAATTGCTAAATAAATTACATGCAGGTCATAATAAAAATATAAATATGCACACAAAATAGAGAAACATTAATCTTTGTTGTATTTACCCGATGAACCTTTGGTACTGTTTGCTCTCTCTGCTTGTGTTTTGTTCTGTGTTAGCTAAAAATTTTTGTACACTGATTTCATAAAATATTAACAAAACCACATAAAGCTGCATAAATGACTCAGGGGGCTATAATTACATATAGAAATCTAGAAAATACTAATACACATGCAGGGAAAGTACACTTGAAGAAAAAAAAAAATAATGACTTCCCGCACAGAATTGTTTGTTAGTAGACTTAACATTCTCACAGTTCCAAATATGCTTTCAAAAGAAGAAATAAGAACCAGCATAGGAAAGAAACTTCTTGTTCTAAGGGTTAACTTGACATCAGTTTAATTTAAATAATTTCTTTTCCTTATTCTGAATATGTTTGAAATAATGTGTGTTTGTAACAGTAAGGGATTCGTGTATGGGTCGGCTATAGCATATGTAAACGTGAAATAGTATCTTGAGTGCCATCTAAAATGGTAGATTGGAACCTGCCATGAGTGACTCACATACGTGTCCATTTAGATGAGCATGTGTAGTATTGACTAGATGCACATACACGCATATGTATTGTAGAAGTGCTTGCTGACAGTTGCCTGCAGAGTTAGTTGCACCTGAAGCTCTCATTCACCTACTACATTTATGGTGTTTTGCATGACACTTGTTCAGGCAGTTCATGCTTTATGTCCTTGGTCGGAGGAGCCAGAGACTGATCCTTCTACTGAGACATTTCTAGTAGTAAGGAAGGAAAGGAGACTCTTCTCCATTCCGTTGTTGTCGACAAGATCTGTAGGCCCTGCAGCTCTGGCCCTACATTACAATATCATTGTCCCGCTTTTTGTTCAAAATCGCATACATTTGGGACTCCATTTTCTCCATTAGGATAAACTAATTTCCATTTGAGGCAACTTCTCTGATAATTTGGCAATGCCTGAGTGTATGAATCCCTTTCTCATCCAATAGTTCCTGCCTAGACACTGCAACCACAAGGGAATATTATATCCTTATCAATTTACAACTGTCCAGCTTTCCAAGAGGATATGCGAACTGTGGCTCTCCTCCCACTGAATGCGTCCCATCGTGAATCAGTACGCAACTAGAATTACAAACATTATAGTACATATTTTAAATGATATCAAGTATGATGTTCAAGCACCATGTTTTGGTCTTTGTTGTCAGTAGGTCACTCCCACCCAGAGGAAGGGCCTTGGGCATCCTC
Organism: Microtus ochrogaster; assembly: GCF_000317375.1. Lineage (NCBI taxonomy): Eukaryota > Metazoa > Chordata > Mammalia > Rodentia > Cricetidae > Microtus > Microtus ochrogaster. Next base: position 6,668,434 of record NW_004949106.1, on the reverse strand, counting down.
ACCACTCAGGAGAGCTGGTTGAGGGAGATGGCGTGCAGCAGAGTGTGTCAGAGGGAAAATGAATTGGTTGAGAGACAGTTCTCTGGATTTTCTCATCTGACAGTTTATGTACCCATCTATCTTCTCAAGGATATTTATATAACCAACAGCCTGGGAAATAAATCTTCCCCTGGAGAGGGAGGTAGAAGCTTTTTATGATGTGTACTATAAAGACAAAGCCTCTCTAGGATAACGTCTCCTTATGAGACAATCTTAGTTGAGCCTAGTGCCCACCTTAAAAAGAAGAGATTTTCTTAGATTTGGCTTTCTAATCTTTGTGCACAGAATGCACCAAGGCTGTTAATGTTGCCCCCGGAACTTGTGGAGTACTCAATGCCCATGTCAGGGTGGTTCTAACAGTATCTGGGATGCTGTGAGCACGAAGGCTCTGGATATCCCAGAACTCTCTGCTAATCTGTGTCATGCCCGTAGTTCAATCCATCTGTCAGTTATCAAAGAGGATCAAATTCAGACATCTTTCTCACAGTGTTTATGGCTCAGTCTGTTAATATTTCAAGCTTTACTGATTTTTTTTTTCCATCATGAACTATCATGGGCTGGATATTCCCAGGGGCTTTAGCTTCAGTATTTCCAGTATCAAATAAACAGAATTCACCTGCGTTTCCATAAACCAGCTTTTCTTCAAGTGTTTCCATTCTAGGATCCTTGGTTGTGGATTGCACAGAGAAGAGCCGTTGCATTTACTGATGTCCACCACTAGTCAACTTAAGTCTTGTCCCTCACCATAGCCACGCCTACTACACCAGTCTTCATTTATGCTATTCCTTTGATTAATCCTCAAACCTACGGGGCCTTCGAATCAGTGGACTAATTATGTCACATCTGAGCTGAGTGAATTTTAGGGATTCTTGTATAAAATCGAAGCACTTGACCTTGGCTTCCAGTCACTTTTAGACTCATGCTCATTCCTTGATTTCCTCCCTCAAGAATTCAATACTGCATCCTTTAAAAAGGTTTGTGCTGGTCGTGGTGATTTTGCTCTGTGTGTGTGTTATAGTGTAATATATGTAAGTATGTGAGGATTGCTTGTGTATTTACACACCTAGAGGCCAGAAAAATGATGTAGAGATGTCTTCCTCAAGAAGTTCTTCTCTTCATTTATTGAGACAATGCTTCTAGGTTAACTTGGAGCTCACCATTTATGCTAGACAAGTTTGTCTTGCAAAGCTTTGGGATTTGCCTGTCTCTACCTCTACATGTTAGGGTTAAAGACCGGCCAGACATCTCTAGCCTTTTACATGGGTTCTGGGGATGGACTAAGTCTTGCATATTTGAACAGCATGCGATTCACCCATTGAACTGCTTGCTTAGCCCAGGAATTTTTAAAGATCATTTTAAAGACATCAATGTTTTATTTTATCTAGAATCACCCAATGTACTTTTTCCTTGTCTGAGAACTGAATGTGCTATGGGAGCATAGCAGAACAAGGAAGACTCCCAATTCCCTCCCCCCCCTCCCCCCCCTCTCCCCCCCCCCCCCCCGCCCCAAGAAGATGAGAAGGTAATGTCAGTAAAATCTAGGTAACAAATTCTTATAGCACATAAAAAGCTTTAAGAAGCAATCAAAGGCTAGAAAGGCAGCTGGACAGAATAGAACGTGAGTGGCTAGGATAGAGCACTCAAGTTTGGTTCCCAATATCCACAAGGAGAAGTTCACTACTGTCTGTAACTCCAGCCTCAAAGGAATCATTGTCTCTGGTCTCAATGGGTGCGCGCACGCAAACACACACACACACACACTTAAATTAATAGGAGTAAATATTATTATTAAATATAATAACGCTAGTATAAGATGGTAACGTAAACATTAGTGGATATGCATGAGTGAATATATTATGAATTCCTAGTAGAAGTGTAATTAATCTTGAAGAATAAATAGAATTGTGAAGTTAATTTATATGTAGTCATAGTCAATGTTTTGTCAAAAACAATTCTGTATTTATATGGCTCTGTTTCCTAGGTGTCCTTCATCACTCTCTTGCTCTCTCACTCTGGGCTCACAGAGATCTCTGAGCTCTTAGAGAGAGTCAACTATGGAGACATCCCATTTAAGGCTGTGTTGCAAGGTTTCTCAGTCTCTGCAGATTGTTTGACTATGTGTTTGATCCCATCTACTGCACGAAGAGGCTTCTGGGAGGATGGCAGAGCAAGGTATTGATCAATGAACATAGCAGAATGCAGCTAAGAGTCATTTTATTGCTTTCTGTCTTTTGCACAACAGTGTTATTTATTTATTTATTTATTTTTCCTCGCCTTCCCAGTCTCAGGTTCATGACCACTCAAGCAACAGAAAATGAACTCGGTGGCATCTCTGTGAGTTCTTTGTCTCGTGTTGTGTCAGGGCATCTTTTGTTAAACCGTACAGGTCCTTTGAATATGAAATGGCTTTCAGTTTTGTGTTTTTATAGGTTGTCTGTGCGAGCAAACGTGTCTCTGCATTTGCATGTTTTTTATTGGTTTTCTTTCAGTGATTTCTTTTTGTTTGTTTGCTTTCTCTATTCAGATTTGTTTATTTGTATCCTATTTTATTAATATTCTTTAGATGTCTGTTTTCTAAAGAGGAATAGAAAGATGAGATAAGAATTTGGGAGGAATTGAGAGGAGTTGGGGGAAGGGGATCATAACCAGAATGTATTATATGAAAAAAGTCTATTTTCAATAGAAGGAAAAAAAATTCTTTACTGCTAAGAATAAAAACAAAACAATCCAATAAAATAATTATAAATACATTTCATTTAACATTTTAAATCAGAGACTTGACCCAATTTTTTGCACATATTATTGCATATGATCTTCACAACAGTCCATGAGTAGATATTATTAGAAACACATTTTACAGATGATGATGAAACTGGCATTTGCACATTTTTAGATGCCTAGAAAATCAGAGAAGAATAATTTTACCTTTCTAATTCCAAAGCAGGATCCTTTGCTACAGTCCTAAGTGAACACTCAGAGTAGAGTTATGTGAGTATAATGTAAGTATTTAGTGCTTCCTTGAAATTCTAATACTGCTGCATCATATATTACTACTAGAAAATTGGAATTGATTCTGAAAATCAGGAGACTTTCCCCCCAATGCCTAACAACATTTTGTTATAAAACATATCAGATGGAAATGAAATATTAAATTAAATATAAAGTTTACAGATATATGTTCTCATAAATTACTAGAAAATTAATATATAGGAACCTTGTTAAGGATGTATTGTTTTTGTAATTTTCAATGCATGATACTCACAACATTTATGGTGATTACAGGAAACTATGCTGAGCACCATTGCTGTAACAATGTAACAGAAAGAAGGGTTGGGCTAAGACACTATGATTGGTTGGACTATCTGTACAGTTACAGCCATAACATTGCTATGTGACAACACATAGTCTTCAAATCTGTGTTTGGCTATATCCTCTAAAAAGTGTAAAATACCAACTGCAGCACATTTATCATAATATATTTGTGTGAGAACGTTTGAACTAATGAAAGTAGCCACGAATATGTCCAAGACGTATTATTCCTACCTGAAAAATATGTAGATATTATCACATACTTTATGTAAAGCTCTTAAAATATCGTGTGATTCACTGTTACCCCCACTGAATAACATAACAAAAGCTTTAGAGGAAGCAAGGAACTCATGGTAGCATTTTCTAAAATTTTGTATCATAGTCAGTAGTCTTGAGGTAAACTTAAAAAAAACAAAGGATGCTTGCCCAAAATATTTTTAGATAGCTTAGTATTGATTTTCAATGTTTGACTGTCCTGCTGCATTTAGGTGTTAAGAATAGTTTTGTGTTCATAAATGACTCAATAATTGTGTATATATACTTTAGCTTATTGAGCCCATTTTGAAAAATAACACAAGATTATTAAATGGTATGCTATTTATATTATTGCAAAATAAAAATAAGTTAATTACCCTAAAGATGTAAAGCAAATGGTCATCTTAAAATTCACTCTATGGCTAAGGAACATGAACATAAAGAATTATCTTTTAAAGAAGTATATAGAAATGTTTGTGAAGTACTACAATTAAGTTGTTTGTAAAACTGCATAACTAATAATTATTCTCCATGATTGGGTATCTTCAGCACCTAAGATAAAAAATTCTCTAAAAGTGGAAGCTTTTAGGATCAGTAAGAAGGCTCAATGTATAGAAACAATTGCCTAGTAACCTAGCGATTTGAGTTTGAATCCCTGAATTTAAAGGTGGAAAGAAAGAAATGTCACAAATAATTGTTTTCTGCTCTCCTTATCTTTGCAGGGTATCCTTACCTACAACACACATTATGTGCATATGATAACAATGAAATATTAAAGATTATTGTTCTGTGAATGTCTTCCATAGTTTTATTAACCAGCTCTGTTATTCATACACAATAGATGAATTTTAATCGCTTTTCCACATGATTTCACATCTGTCTGCTTTTCCCAGTATTGTCCCTAGACATTTATTTGGAGTATAAGTTAAATATTTATATTTGTTCTCGTTATACTTAATATAACGCCATATCATGGGTAACTTCTAATCAGCTTAGATACAACGTGGTGAGGAAAATATGACTTCCATGTAGTGTAGGTAATAAACCAGCATTAAAGCTCTTTTATCTTTGAAAATCTTAAAGCACAGATGCTTCATTTGTTCAGAAACATTAAGATTCGAGAAGTGTTGATTTCTTACAAACGCCTACAGGGACTGAAATCAAAAGGAACTGTCTCAATTGTTTTCTAAGATAAGAGGACTTTTAATAAAAGGACTTGAGAAGGAATTTTACCAGGCAAATACCTACCAAATAAACATGGAAAACATAGAGGAATTTGATTAAAAAGAAACAAAGGCTAGTGCATTTTTATCTAGTTGAATATGTTTCAGAAACTCAGCATCGGCTTGTTATTAAAGTTACAGGAAAAGCACCTCATTCTTCAATAGAGTGAAAGATTCCGCTCAACTGGGCATTTCCACAGCTGTTTGAAAAGACCTAATACTGAAACGGAGCTTTATTCAGGGAGACTGTAGACATACTGATAGCTTCTACTTATAAAAGCTATATGAATAAAAGAAAGTATTTATGTGTGTGTGTTTGTGTGTGTTGTGTGCATCTGTGTCTCTGTATGTATGTATGAGAGTACAGCCAAAGACAGAGAGTTAGCCTTTGACCTCTCATGGTTCTTCTTTACAAAAGCAGCCGGAGAGCTCAATTTCTGGCAAGGAAAGTTTTTGCAGAACAGTTGATGGTTGTGTTTACTTTTTAATTTTCTCCAGACAGAGGGAATGAAAATTAGAACACCAGGATTGCATAAGCAATTAGAAGTAACAAGAGAGATTCCCAGTGTAACCGGTGTGAAAATCTTCCAGTAAGACAGGGTTCATGGACTCGGGAAGAAATAGACTAGGAGCTGAACAGATGTTTTAGAGGTCATATATTGCATATTTCCCCATTATCGTCACAACTGATGTAGCTAAATCACTGCTAAATTGGGACTACACACTATTGTTATTCTTGCCTGGATGACAATAGTTAGGATGCTTTACAGAAAGCTAAAATGAAATAGGATACTCTCTATTACAAAACAGAAAATATAGGGTGGTGGTGGGGCAAGCCTTTAATCCTAGCACTCAGAAGGGACAGGCAGGTGAATCTCTGTCAGTTTGATGCCAGCCTGTTATACAGAGCGAGTTTGAGGACAGCCAATGCTCCACGGAGAAATCCTGTCAAAAAACAAAACAAAACAAAACAACAAAGCAATATATAAAGAATATATAATTACAAACTCAAGATGGAGGCAAAGGTGACTTAGAATTAAGAAAATAATAGTGAATATACTTCTACCTCCATATAAGTTCTGCTATCAGAACAGTAAGTTCTATGTACTCTCATTAATATACCACATAAGGAAGATATTCAGAACATATTGCTTGCTAATCATAAGAATTTAACTGATTTTCATAAGCACTATACATATAATATTCATAATCTTTGACAGATGAACTAAAACCAAAATTTGCTACAGTTCAAGAAATCCTGACTTATTTATTTAATCGAATTAAATACTTCTTTTAGCAATTAGATTTTAAATCTACTATATTAGATGTGAACAGGTTATCAATCAAATGACAATAAACTATCAGAGTAATGGTGAACATTAATCATATTTAAATTAAGTAACTATAGTTTTTTTTCAAATTAAGGATTATAACTATAAAAGTGAGAATGGTTGGCAATGCATTGTGACCACTAACACATTTGTGTGTGTGTGTGTGTGTGTGTGTGTGTGTGCAACTCAACAGTGTTAAAAAAAAAACACTTGTTAATAAATTTGGATGCCAATGCCTATGCCTCTGTTTACAATGTACAAATTAAGACTTCTATTTTCAGTAGCAGGAATAACCACCCACAAATCAGGCAAGAGTGGATCCTTAAATTCTCGACCTTGAAGCTTATGTGTGAAATAAATTAACCATAAAATTAGGTCACAAACATCTTTATTTAAAAATTTAAACAGTATTAATGGTACTTGAAAGGCTATGTTTACAATATATAAATACATATATACAATTTTCTAATTATCTTCTGCAAATTATATATAACTATTCTATATACATATATGTATACATACACATATAATATATATTTGTGTACACATATATATGCATATATGAATATATATATTTTAAGAACATAATTAGAAAATTAGAGAAGACATTCTTTTGAAATGAGCAATTGGGTAATTCACATAGATTGAGAGCTAGAGATACTTTTAGTTGCTTTTTTCTATGTAGAAAACAATAATCAAAACATGCCCTGTACCTCTTGGCTCCAAATAGCTCTTCTCTCATTGGTAGCACAAAGCCTACTTTTACAGAGAAAGGGGAGGGAGTTTTTCATTAGAGAACTCTGAAAGAAAGATTGAATATGCTATCAGAGAGGTATGTTTACAACCACTTATTTAAATTAAATCAAGTAATTTGAAATGTTTTATATAATAATCTTTTTAATGTTCAATTTATAACCACACATACATTAAAATATGTAATATTGAAATGTTAAATATATAAAAGTAATTCAAAATACAATTCTTTAAGAAATAAAAAGTACTATTATTATTAATGCTTTATTTGGTCTAACATAGAAGAATAGGAATCTCAAAAGCAAAAACCAAGAAGCTTTTCAACATTCAATTGAACATATAGAATTCTATACTGACATTCACCCATCCAACAATAACAAATTCAAAAATTAGGGTTAAGACCGAATTGTCCGAAAGCCAAATGCCTAAATGCTAGTCTAAAAATCTTTATCTTGACAATCATTATTAATATAGTTTCCATTGTTAGAATATCTTTCCTTGTGATTTATAACATAGTTTTCATATTTAGCCGACATAAACTTTTTGGGAATATTCATGTGTGTGGCACAAACAATACAAATCCAGAGACAGATATTGGAGTTCAACTTGAAGATCAGAGAAACAAAGCAGTGTAACCACTACAGAACTTTTACGTCCATGAAATCTTCAGACTGAAAGAGAATGAGTTCGTGTCTCATCCCACCTTATATTCCTCTCTACTGCTGTGATTAAAGGGGGGTGAAAAGGAGGGGAACAGAGAAAAATACATAGCTCAATAAAATCAATTAAAAAAAAAGGTGTTGCGCCACCAGAGCCTGGTCTCCATGGCTAACTACTGTGGCTACTGGGATTAAAGGTGTGTGTCACCACTGCCTGGACTATATGGCTGACGAGTGGGACTTTTTTGCATTCTATACTTCCGGCAAGCCTTATTTATTAAAATACAAATGAAAATATCACCACACGTGCATTTCCATCTCTAAAGGCAGATTTAGGACATTTTTTTTTTAATTTTTATTTTTGTTTTGTAATTTTATTTTGTAATTGGTAGAAGTTGAACTCTCCTTGTATGATTCACTTGACTTTTTTTTTGTATTTTGTAATTTTGGTGTGGTGCTGTGTGTCTCTAAGTCCAGAATTTTGGAGGCTTTATGAAGGAGGACAGTCCCGTCTGGGTTAGTAAAGGAGCAAAAGCAGAAACAAAACGAAAAGAACCGGCAAGATCTGTTGTCCCTGTACATCTGCAACATTACAGCCTGTTTTCAAGTTTTTAATTGTTTCTCAAGATGAAGGTGTAAAATCAGGCATTAATTTTGTTTTAATTTAGAACTTACTGAGCACATCAGACATTGAATATTTTTTCATATACATATATACAATATATATGCTGTCCCAGTTTGGGTTTTTTTGCATCTGTGAAATAACTGATAAGAATTCACCCTAATTTACTTTTCTTATGACAAGTTACCTATTTGTCATTCTTGGAATCCCATGGTGTTTTTCTTGTGACAGGTGGAGAAATGGGGACCCATATCCCTGTTCTGCAAGCTGGGCACAGACACAGGGGATTGGTTGAGTGCTTTTTAATTTACTTTTCATTACTTAATTTTATTTTTCTTACATCTGCTGTTTTTCTGCAAAACATATGTTTGGTGATGCTTGAAATAAGGACATGATTGACAGTGGGTTCCATGCCTCTGTGAAGGTACACAACTCTCTGTGAGCTGGAAACACGCAGGGGCTCAATTGGGGGCTTTTCTTGAATGCCTCTCCCATAGTCCAACCCTTCAAATTGGAACTTTTCATCCATAGGCAGTGTTTCATGACTGAAAGACTGCCTACCACTTCTGTCTCCTTCTATGTTACTTATCTTACGGCCCCATTATCAGTTTTACAGCTACATGGTAGAGACAATTTTCCATCATGAGGGTGCTGTTTAATTTTGGTAAACTTTTTCCAATAAATCACTTTTCCAGATTGGTTCACTCAAATGTCTTAAAAATGACTTTCTGGCCAAACAGTGGTGGTTCAGGCCTTTAATCCCAGCACTCGGGAAGCAGAGGCAGGAGGATCTCTTTGAGTTTAAGGCCAGTCTGGTCTACGTCTACAGACAAATAATCTTGATAATTGGAGTCAACCCAAAACACAGAATCAAGTTATATGAGTTATATCATTATATAAGCTAAAACATCAACAATTTGATGACAATTTATATAGCACTTGTAATGCATTTGCATTTAAATTGCAACATGTGACAGGAAATTAGGTAGGCATTTCTTCTACATTTCCTATGTAGACACTTAACATGTTTTGGATATTAGAGCATTAGTAACTTTGGGTGCTATGTAAAGGATTTTCATTCTTAGATGCAGAAAACATAACATCCCTGACACCATAGTTGTTAGTGACTTGAATGACAATCTAAATCTGTTGAAACCAGTTAGCATGTATGGCTGCTAAAAAAAAAAATTCATCGTTGTCAAAAGTTTAAGCTATTGGTTGAATCACTAACATTATGAACATCAACCTAAATATTGATAAAAGTAAGACACACGTGAATAATTACTCAAAGGATGTATATAAGTAGTAACAAATTCTGGCTACATATTTGTAATGAAGATAGTTATGCTTTAGATATAAGCACCAATTAGGCGAGGCAGGCGGATCTCTGTGAGTTCGAGACCACCCTGGTCTACAGAGCGATTTCCAGGACAGGCTCCAAAGCCACAGAGAAACCCTGTCTCGAAAAACCAAAATAAATAAATAAATAAAATATTATTTAAAAGCAACAAAATGAGCAAAACAAGTGAACCTTTCTAGACCTCATAAATTAGTAAAATATTATGACTATTTTCATGCTTACTATGCTGTACTTTGAAAGATGCCTTGGTAAAAAGCCAAATATATATGAATGCGTAGTCATTTGTTGATTTAATTTAAATCAAAGAGAATATAATATATTTTTATAATATATAATATTCACAATTATAAAATGATATTTTCTAATAGATAATTGGGTTAAAACCCACATCTACTGCTTTATTAGTACATCTACAATCAAATAGAAGATATGCTTAGACTTTATTTCAAAGCTGTCATTAACAATTAGGGCCATTGACAGTGCAATAGACCGCAGAGCTGCAGGAGAAGGATGGATACAAATCATGAAAACTGAATTGGAAAGAAAGAAGAGGGGGATAGAGTGAAACAGAGGGAGCAAGGGGGAAAGGAGCACAAGTAAGCACAATGCAGCACAGAGGGAAAAATGCATTATATCTCTAAGTGAAGTTTAGAGGGGTCATATACAGAACAGGATAGCAAAAATATTATACAAGATAATTGAAAATAACTGATTAAAACTGTTTAACTACATTATCTCGAAGACAAAAGAACAACAGAGAATGCCATGGAAATAATAAATATGATGTCATTTTATAATTATTTTACTGTTTGTTTTAGAACCAATATCATAAGTAACTCCTGGGTATGGTGTGGGAAGCTCTTCTGTATATGTTGCTTTTATTGGTTAAGGAATAAAGAAGCCAATTGGATCTGTGATAGGGTAGAATAGAACTAGGCAGGAAAATTAAACTGAATCCTGGGTGAAAGAAGGCAGAGTCCAAAGAAGTCATGTAGGCACAGCTAGAGACAGACACGCCAGAACCTTATTGGTAAGCCACAGTCATGTGGCAACACCCAGTTTAATGGAAATGTGTTAATTCTAGATGTAAGAGCTAGCTAATAATACACTTAAGCTATTGTCCAAATAGTATTGCAAATAAAATAGTTTCTGTGTGGTTATTTGGTGGTCTGGGCAGCCCGGAACAAACAAGCCAATATAGGGACTTGGAATACATACTAAATAAAAAAATTTTTGAGACTCTGTTCAAGCTACATGTATGGAAAACACCTTATATGTTAGGTGCCTCAATATTGACACAGTTTGCTACCTTCAAAAGCACTGGTTTAATTATTGGAACTACAAAAGAAGACAATAAATATACAGCTGTCAAAAATATCAGGGGAAAATAAGATAAATGTAATGTATCTTTATGCCAATATACAGACAAATATGTCCCTTAACAATGACACTTTTAATTTATTATGTTAAGTGATTCATGATTTTTAGACAGTATTCATACCCTGATGAATATACCAAAGTTCTAGTAATAAATTAAATATTTTATATAATATATGTAAATGCCTATGTCAGACTGTTTCTCTCTGTGTTTCATGAATGTTTATGTATACCTGTGAGTATCTCTTTATATGAATATAAGTGTGTACTATATTTGTTTGTGTGTCAGTGGGTAAGTCTGCAATGTTTGTCGGTTTGTATTCAACAACAGATAAACAAAGAATATTATACTTTGTAGAATAAAATAGCTTAGTTTGCTTGTATAACAAACTTGAAGCCCTTTCTTGAGACAGTTCTATAGTTTATCAATACATATGAGAGGTTCTGTAGACAATGTGGTGCTAATGTTTAAAACTCTTTATATAAAATATATAAAACTCCTTTATATGAAAAATTGTATATATTTGAAAATATTTAAATGAGCATCTAAATTTATCTCAATCTTCATGAAGCCAGAATCCTTGGAAGGTAAACATTTGAACATTAGATGCTATATTCCTATTAATACTAGAATTTGACTTTCTGTGGTTTACTGTTAATTTAAAGACTAAGCATATATATTTATTGTTTTGCAATGATAGAAATGCATATGGAAATTTGTGTATTATAATTAACTTGCAGCACAATCATTAATTTGTTTAAAACATTTCTGAAATGTGACTTTAAAACTCATCCAAATCAGTCATTGAACAGGTGACATTTCAATTTACTAAAAATTTACTAAACATAAGTAATTCTCTAGATGTATGTAATTATTTATTTTTAAGTGTAAACATTGGAACACTGTAGATAGTGTTTGAATTGCCAAACATAATTGAACTGTAGCTTATTATTGTGCCTGTTGTAGATAGTAAAGAAAGTGCCTTGTTTCAATTTCATCTTCAGATAAAGTTTCGAGGAGACTTTTACCTTTCTCTAATTCCTGGTATCCATGCTGCAGTTAATAGTTGACCAGCAAAAGGAAACTGATTGTGATGACATTTAACTTGCCTAAATTCCATTAAAATTAGAGCATTTGTTCAACATTCTGAAGATGAATAAGCCTCTGAAATGGAGTGAGGGAGAAAGGGAAAGTGAGAGGGAGAGGGAAGGAGCGACAGACAGAAGGACAGAGTGAGATGCTGCAAAACATCTAAGAAAAATGTAAAGGTGTCCCCATAATATTTTAAGATTTGGAGGAATACAGGGTAACAAGAGAGCTCCTGCAAATAAAACAGAAAAGAGCCAGGGGATTTAATTTGCTGGAAACAGTGGCTATAACTGTGGCTTTAGTTTAGAGAGCAGATTAAATACAAAGAAATACTGTCTTTGGTAACTATCTCTGACTTTTTATCCATTTACAATAATATTACAAAGAGTAATATCTTCTTAGAGAGCAAAGGGCTTACTTGCTTTCAATCTTATTCTACTCATAATACAGATAATAGTAAATGACAGTATGTAATAAAGAGGAAAGTTGAAGTTGAGGGAAGTTTAATTATTGCTTCCAAATTTCTTAGATGGATTGAGTGTATACCTTGTGAAGTTTCTTACTGTGGGTCTATTTTTATCATTGTGAATGTTCCCTGGAAAATTTAGATAAATTTATAACAAACTAAAATTTATTGAGACCCTTTCTATCAAGGTGAATGAAGTTTTCTACCATGTTCATGAATTCCTAAATGTGACAAATTCGAAGTAGAAGAGTGTAGTTCAGTGATCAATGGGTGAACAAGTGTACTAATAGTAAGCTTATGAAACTTCAAGTTGATGGTCTTATGGGAACAGGATAGGGAAAATGATACTGTAGATTTTAAAGTGATATCACATGAAATATTTCATTTGCTATCTGGTGGTTACGCATGTATACACCCCTTGGGATTTCTATCTTGACATGAAATGAGGGAATTTTTACAGATTTGATCCTGGAATCCTGAACATCAAGTCATGGAATGCAGTGACCTTACTCCAAAGACAAGTCACCTACACAGTGTGACCCAACTCCTTAACAAACAATGGGCTCTGATCATCCAGAACTGTCCTCAGTTGTATGAAACTCATTGGCAAGCCCCACAATTGCATGGCACAGACTGAATAGCTGGAAGTCACTCTGCTTACATGATGTGCACAAAGCCTTCCAGAACTGCGTCTGGATTGTCCTTGTCTTCCTGTATGCCAGGAATCTACACACAGACACTTGCCACCCGGAGTACAGATGGAGACCCCACTACTGCACGACACTTCAGGTGGTTTAGTCATTTTGCCTTCTTTCATGTGAAGTGTTCTTTCTTCTATGCTAAGTGGCAAGTTCTAACCTTATTTACAACCTTTATTTTAATGGCCAGTCTATTATGGAAGTTAAAGTATAAATGTCTTATAAACATTGTTCTATTGGAAAATGCTAAACACTTATGGATAAGAGAAGTGTTCCTGCAAGTCCTAACAGTCCTGCGTAGGAGAACAGTCCGCAAGTTGTGGACCCTCTGGTAAGTTTCCCTAATAATAGATGGGAAAATGCAATTTTTCTGATCATTTTGTCTCTGATATTTTTCAATATGTAGAGAAAAAAATCAATATCATGACACATATTTTACACAAATTTTTAAATCATTGAACAAATGTTATGGATGTTCATTGATAAGTGGATCAATAAGAACAATTGTAGTATTGACTGAAAATATTTATGTTTCAAATACTGACAAATATGATTTATTATTAACAAATTTTCTGTTATAGTGTATAAGAATATTGTCCCTGCTTTAAATATTAATAGAAAAATAGATTTTATTAGCTTTGATTGCATTTCAATATTTTTGAAATTGTCAAACTATATTTTACTACATTTTTATCAGTTCTTAATACTTCTTTCTTATTTTGAATTATCTCTCTTATAATAAGCAAATTAATTATTGGAATAGTCTTTAAAGATGATAATATAATTTAAAATACTTAGTTCATGATATTTAGTCATTTTAATTTAGCTCCTAATTTTATTATTGTTATTAACATCAAGCTACTTTGCACATAAATGCAATTTTATAGCAGAACTTTGTAGATGCTGTGGAAAATAGTGATATGATTAGGCTTCCTGTCTGCTCTATCTGTCCAATTCAAGTTAAACAGAACCTGCATTGTGCATTATTTTTCCAAAATTGTGATAGTTTTTCGTGGAAGTAGTTGTCACAGAGATTGCAAAGGGAATATTGTTATTATTTGATCTTTGCAACTTGGAAACTCGGGATACTGCAAGCATTGAGTTGTTGATAAGTGTTGATATTTCAGTTCAACAAGAACGTTACGTCATGATGAATGCAGTAATATGCTTTATTACATACATGGAAATTTCAGGGTGGGGCTAATAGATCCCCAAGCATAACATGCAATGAAAACCTAAAAACTGTTTATATTAAATAGTGAGTTTGCTTTCTTCTCTCCTTCAAACCCTCCACCATCCCTTTTGTCCCCATAAATTTGATTATTCTAAGTATCTTATGTGAGTTTAGTCAGATTGCATTTTCCCTTTTGTGACTGGCTTTTTTCTCTTAACACTTTTTTAGTTAAAATATGTCTAGATGATATGATTTCCTGTCTTTCTGAGTTGTAATAATATTCTATCTCAAGTACACACCACGTCTTGCTTATCTGTTCATCTAAATAACGTGAGATGTTTTACTTTGCTTCATGTGAATAATGATATTGTAAGAATGTAGTTAGCATATCAGCTCACATCTGGCACTTCTCATGAAAAACTGGTGGATAATATGAGAACTCTGTGTTTCCTTTTTTCAAGGAGCTGGCAATCTTGTACTTATATAGGGGGTTATATCAGTTTACAACCTCACTAGCGGTCCATATGTTTCAATTTCTTCAAAATTATTTTAAAGAATTTCCCATATGTTTTTAAGAATGTCACACATAGTGTTTTGTTTTGTTGGGATTTTGTTTTGTTGTTTTTCTTAGCCCCGTGTTTCCTTTCTTTCCTGGGGTTTACTGTGTGTAGAAGCTTACAGTTGCTCTATCTTCTAATGCTTTGTGAGTCCTTTGGTTTGTGGTGAATGCAGTTGTTTTATTTTGGACTTCTCTATCATGTTCCGTTTCTCTTTTAGAACTGTTTTCCATCATTGCCATGACCCTGGCTTTAAGGACCCTGATGAAAGGTCCAAGGAATTCTTAGTGGCCATCACTTGTGTGTAATCACTTACTTTTGCCTTGCTATTTCCAGGCTTTTGAGCTTTGACTTCTGACAGCGGGATTACATTGTGCTTAGGTGTGACTTGATTTGAACTTCAGTTTCTTTAAGTTATTTACATGTTTTCTTTTATTCCTTCCATCAAATTTGAAAAAGACAGGGTCATTATTTACCCAGCTAAATTCTCTTATTCTTAGTTTTTAATCATGAATGTTTGGAATGACTTGATATTTGTCCTGGTTCCTTAGGTTGTTTTCAAGGTATGTGGTTGTTTTAGATTTCTACTTTTAAAGTAGTTAGTTCCATAGACAGAATACTTAATGTGAGTGCACTTGTTTCTTTAAATTCCCACAGAATCAGTACAACTAAAATCGGGAGTGGTTAATGGTAAAATAACTTGGTTGCTATGGCTGGTGATAAGAAACATCAGCCAACCATCATGACCCAAAGCCCTCTGATTTACCGAATAAAGTTGTTACAACCTAAGTTTGCCCTCACGTTCTGCGTTCACACATCCTTCTCCAAGAGTCTAGATAGAGGATGCAAAGACGCTACTGCCATGTGAGTAGGAATTGGCTATAATTAATGATATATTATTACCAATAATTCTCTTCAAATTTTCAACTATTAGGTAGATTTATGAGCTCTGAAAGACTTACCTTAGGCATTTCCACAACTACATGTTCCCATGTAGGAAGTCATTGAAAAATAAAAAAAATAAATAATTCTTTTGAGGACAAACCAGAGCTGACATAAATTCTGTAAATTTTAGAGGAACTTATTAAAAAACATTATGATAGTTGAATTCTTTCTCTTCCCAAACATAAGAAGATAAAAGCAAAACTATAAACTCAACAAGAGAAAGCCCATATCAAAAAATGTGAAAACCAACAAAGACAAATATGACAACAATTGACAAGAAAGTGCCGTGTATGGGCTCAACAGCTTAGACAGAGCAGGTGAAACACCAGAAAATTGTTAAGAGAATGCATTCAGTTACAGATTTACAACTTCCAGCGTGTGAAACACAATAATCATTAAAAGAAGAAATATGTTTATAGAACATAAATTAATAATCATTCCCCAGATGAATAAAACTCCTTTGTCCATTAGTCTGAGAGTGAGTTAATAAATGATAGGACATTTACACAATAGATTACCCTATAGAAGTGAACATGAACCACACCCACATTTCAAGCCACCAAATGACAGTTTGAAGAAAAATAATCTCCACTATTAGGAGGTGGGACCTTTTTGGAGGACACGTGCCACTGTCAGAGAGAACTTTAAGGTCTCTGTTGCTTGCAAGATGTTTTACTCTTAGATCCAGCACCATGTCTGCCTGCATGTTTCCATGATCGCTGTCATGACGATGATCATATGGGACTGAACCTCTAAAACTGTAAGCAAGATACCCTCAATGAACTGCTATCTTTATTAGAGTTGCTGTGGACACGGTGTCTCTTCATAGGAATACAATTTACAGTGGCATCAAAAATATGCTGCTCCACAGCGACATGCATTGCCTAACTCGGCTCCGATGGACTTGGAGCAGGTAATTCACAGCACCAACAATGGGGATAGTGGATATTTTAAAGAGCTCCTGCTCCAAAAGGCCATAACAGATAGCTAAGGGTCTAAAATGTATTAATCTTTGATTCAAAGTTGCCTGTGTCATCACTATAAGTGGTGAGGAATTATATGCTGACTGAGTTATATACTGATGGTGATTGAAACTCTTTGTTTCTCAGTTACAAATCAATTTTACAAATAAAGTGAGAAAGCCAAAGGAAAAAATGTACACACACACACACACACACACACACACACACACACACACACACATACCACATCCATATTCAAGCATACCATGAGCAAAAACTACAAAAGCAACAGATACATTCAGTTAAGAGAATGATCTAAACTTTTGTGGGCAGCCACAAAGAAGACTGGTGACCTTAAATTCTAGAGTATTTTGGGATTAGAACAGTGAGAGTATCAACCTCTTGCCTGTAATCAAGAAATGGAAGAACATATTAGCTCCAGGAAATGAACAGGGAGATTTTCAGGTTTCGTTGATTGTTCTTTGAATAATGTAAATGACAGCCAATATATATAGTTTACTTTTGACTTCACTGATAAACTATGTCAACTTGTAACCATATAAAATTTATTTTTGCACCGAGATAGTGACAATAAGCATAGTGACATTTCTGTAAGGTTTTTATTTCATCAACTATATTTTAATTTTCTTGTCATTCCACAATGTGCATCGTTCATGTATTTTGATGCCTTCATATTTTACATGAAAATGAAATGCCATGCTTCCTAGCATCCCTATTGAATAGCCAGGCTTATTTAAAGTTGTACAGTGTCATATTTAGTTTTCAGGATTGTAAAAGATGATTGTTGATTTTTGACAGGCCAGAATTTTAGGGAGCAAAATTGTCTGGCTCTAAATAACTAATAAAATTAACATGTGCATCATTCAACATACATTTGAAGAATATGTCCATCAGAAGGTCTATTTCCTTCCTGGTGAATTGTAAATTCCGATTTTTAGAATTGATTGATGATTCAATCCTGTTTCTAAGGTCTTGTGCCAGTGCTTGACTATGAAGTTTTAACCTTCTGTGTCTTTTGTGTATAAATATGGAATCTGGTTAGTGATTATTCTGGCATTCCTCTTTTATATGAAAAACAAAGTTTTGAGTCATTTTTTTTAACTTCAGTACTATTGACCACATAAAGACATGAAGTACCCTACAACAGATGGGCACAGGAGATCGCTTCCTATGTATAACCCCAGCAGCACAGACATTAAGGGCCTCATTGAATAAA
>NW_004949106.1:6631823-6648750 GCF_000317375.1 Microtus ochrogaster | reverse complement strand
ATATATATATATATATATATATATATATATATATAATAAACAACTAAAACATACAAGAAATTGAATTTTACATAGAGTTTGCATTGAGCTGTGGAAAGACCCTTCTTGTTATACTGTTAGGCTGGTGCTCTGGAGAATTGGAATAGTGGGAGCCCCACATGACGGAACTGTAACTGAAGCTATTCTTTCTGATGTAACATCTGGGTATCAAGGATACACTTTGATCAACTACACTCTTTTATTAAACAAACAGACAAACAACAACAACAAAAAACAACACTTTCTGCAGGGCTGTTCCTTTTCCTAAGTGAGAACCTGAATGATCAATGTTTCACGGCAAACTTGAAGCTAGTGAATATTCCGCACTAATGTTTACCCCACCTATTAGTGGGATTTTTCCCTTCCTTGCAGATAGAGCATGATTGACATGTATTCTCTGGGAACTTCTTCAGAAACCGTCCATGAAATGAACTAGCCTTTTGCTTTCACTTTTTCTGAGTTGTGTTTGACTGCTTACTTCATTTTCTGTGGAAAGAGCAAGGTCCTTACTGTGGTATTGTCCTGAATTCAGAAGTGTAACGAACATGTTTTTGCAATGAATTAAGTAGAGATTACCTTCAAAACTAGCAGATCAAGTCATTAGAAATATTTCTTATATGGAAATATATCTCTGTCAGAGATTTTGATAAAGTCTTAATCTACAGGTTCAGTCCAGAGGTCAACTAGAATGGGAATTTTTCTCCTTTTTCCCAGGGGCTCATCAGACAGCTTTCCTGAATTTTTAATGCAACACAAAGCCAGCTGTAGACAGAAATTTCTGTACCACCTGGTCCTGTAGCTGTTTGGTCACAAAGAAACACACAGAGGCTTATATTAATTATAAACTGGTCTATTTGGTCACACTTACTATTAACTAACTTTTGCATCTTAAATTAACCCATAATTCTTGCCTATGTTTAGCCACATGGCTTGGTATCTTTTATCAGTGAGGTATCATCTTGCTTCCTCTGCATCTGATTGGTTACTGACTCTCTGCCTTCCCTCTTTCCAGAATTCTCCTAGTCTTGTTGCTCAGCCTGTACTTCCTAGCTGTCTACTGGCTAATCAGCATTTTTAAAACTAATATAAGTGACAAATCTTAACAGTGTATAAGAGCATTATCCCACGGAATTTTCACTTTTTTTCTTTTCAAAACAAGATCCTCAATCTAATCGCTTCCGTTTAATTTTTTTCCTGACCGTTATCCATAATATTTTGTAATCAACACACTCAACAATGACAAACATCCATAATTCATTTTTTGGGAATGTGGGCATAGTTCTCTGGGCAACTTCCTGCTGATTGGGGCACTGGAAATCTTATGCGGACTCAAAGAAAATTTAGGAGCTTGGTCAAGTCCTGAATGGAGTATTCTGTGAGTCTAGATCATCTCAGACATCAGTCTTAAAGCTGTTCTGATTATAGAACTCAGAGGAAACTGCAACAGTTATTCTAAACTGTTGGATCATCTGGGCCATCTGCTCGTATCAGAGATTTTTCCGGGAGTCTTCCTTGATCAAACCATACTTTGCTTAATCCGGAATTAATCCATAGCCTCTCATTTCCCATGGAAACAAAAGCAAAACTTCTTCTCCAAAGTTGTAGGCCCATATTTCTATATGGTTTGGCAGCCAGGCTCTCAAGCCATAGTTTGCACCTGAGGTAATGTTCCAGACAGGCTATTGCTACCCTAACAAAGGGTCAGGATGTTCTTATGCTCCTTCCTTTGTAGTATGGAGGATGCCTGAATAGACATGCTAATTTAGGCCTGTGTGACAGAGCTAGCTGACAGACCAGGAAGACCTGACAGAGCAGACATAGGTAGATGTAGATGTGACTAAAAGCCATTCACCTCGTTACCTAGGAAACAGAATGCTAATAAATTTCCCCCTCAGTTTACCTTGTGGTATAAAGGCTGTTTGAAGAATAAAGGACACAGATTTTCAGTATGTAAACTCAGGATTTCATGAGGAATCACCAAGAACCCCCCGCCCAATAAAGCCATGTGAGTTGTGTCTTTATTCCTATGCCTCCAGGCCGGTCCAGAGAAATAATTTATGGTCCAGGCAGGCTCTGGACCCCGGCACAAAGTGACACATCTTTTGGCTTAAATTTTGAAGACGAGGCATTTTCATAGTATAGAGGTTGGATTAATCCAGCAGCATATGTAATCAAATATCTTTTAGCAGCGTTTGCTCTTTCCTCAAGAGTCAAACAACTCAAAGACAACAAAACAACTTATAGTATCTGGATTCTCTGTGTAATTTCCATCTTTATGTAGCTTTCTTCTTTACTCGATTTCTTTTATTTTTATTTTTTAACTATTGGATTTTTGAGACAGGGCTTCTCTGTGTATCTTTGGCTGTCCTGGAATTCACTCTCTAGACCAGGCTGCCCTTGAACTCAGAGATAGCCACCTGCCTCTGACTCTCAAGTGTTGGAATTAAAGGTGTGAGACAGCACACCTAACTACCTATTGCTTCTATTTAATGACTTTCTCCATCCTTTTGCTTTCCTCTCCAAAGCCCACATATATTTTCAAACACACTGTAAACAGTTTAGAGTTCTTTCCCATCTGAATCTGTGTTTACTGTATGCCCGTATCTTTTTCTTACCACAGGTGTCTCTAATCTGCTAAATTGCACGACCACGATTAAACTTTCAGTTCTGGCAGCTGACTCCACCCAATTCCTTAGCTTTTTCAGAATCTAGTTTCATGGTGGAGGTACTGGTGAGAGCCAGAGTTATCGCCATAACTCTGTGGAGTTTCTAGCCCCATGCTACTACCAAGAATCCTGATGCTGGCTGCTCATAAACACCATTTAAGCATTTGGTGGCAGAGCCTTTTAAAAGAGCTGTGACGTTATTGTCACTAGAGCTGAGTCAGGAAGCCTCTCTTAAAGGCGCCACACCCCTACTTGCCACCAGCAAACAGAGCCTACCAGAGAAAAGATGGTTAGCAAGAAACTGTGCTTGACATTCAAGACAAGGGCATTTGTTTTCATATAATTAGAAGCAGAGTAAAACACAGAAATAAAACGATTTACTCAATAAGTTAGTGCATATTAGTGAGCGCTCTCTCTCTCTCTCTCTCTCTCTCTCTCTCTCTCTCTCTCTCTCTGTGTGTGTGTGTGTGTGTGTGTGTGTGTGTGTGTGTGTGTGTTGATAAGTTAGGAAGCACCTTTCAGAGTTAATGCTTGTCTTTAGAGTCTCCACTTGGCCTTCTAAATTAGATTATGGAAACAAGAGACAGGAACATTCTGGGGCAGGTGAGCTAAAGTTAAGAAGCTAACATCTTAACCAGGCAGTATCATGCATGGGCTCCTTATGACAGTGTGAGCTTCAAGTTTAACCAAACATTGGCTGGTGGCTCCCATAAGTTCTGCACATTATTGCCTGAAACTATCTTCCAGTAGGATTTCTATGGCAGAGTCTACACAGGTCTGACTTGGTTCACTGTGCATATATTATTCGGTTAACTTATTTTTTTTTTGTGGGGCTCCTAACAGTGGGAGTGGGGAGATCTCCAACTCTTTTTCTTACTCTCAGGAATCTTTTCCTCCTTTTGGTTTGCCATATCCAGCCTTGATATTAAAGCTCTTGCCTTGCTTTATTTTATCTTCTTTTGCCTTGTTGTTTGTCTTCTCTTGGGGGGCTGTTTTTTTTCTTTCTTTCTGAAGACGAAGCTTAAAGGGACTAGATTTGGGGGAAAGGAGAGGTAGAAAAGAGCTAGGAGGAGTAAGGTATGGAGAACAGTGGTCAGGGTGTATTGTATGATAAAAACAATCTATTTTAAATAAAAAAAACAAGAAGAAAATTAAGAAGAGAAAAAAAAGGAACAAGCTCCAATACATAAATTTAGAAAAAAGAGTTAACAATTATGGTGGTTTGGAAGAAAATGGTCCCCCCAAATGGAGTGGCATTATTAGGAGGTGTGGCCTTATTCTTGTTGGAGGAAGCGTGTTGCCATGGGTGCTGACTTTGACATCTCTTTTCTAAAGCTTCCCTCAGTGTGACAGTCTGTCCCCTTGCTGTTCCCTGTAAGATGTAGCCAGCACCACAGCTTCTTGGACACCTCTATGTTTCCTGTCATGATGATAATGGATTTAACCTTTTGAATGGCAAGCTATCACCTCAATTAAATATTTTCTTTGTAAGAGTTGCTGTGGTCATAGTATCTCTTGATAGAAATACAAACTCAAATAGAGATAAAAGTTAGTACCAGGCACTGAGGTATTGCTATGATAGGCCTGACTATGTTTTGTTTTCTTTGGACTAATACAGACTTTGGTTCATTGGATTAGGAAAGAAGTGGAATGCTTTAAGTGTTGTTTGATGGGCCATATTAGTAGGCGAATGAAAGACAATGGTGCTGATAATGATTTGAAATGTCAGAAGCTAGCTCAAGAGGTTTTGGAGAAGAATTTTGGTATGCTGCTAAAAATTCATTCTTGTGATATTTTGGCGAAGGAAGTGGTTGCCTTTTGCCATTGCCCAAATAGTCTGGCTGAGGCTAAAGTGAAGAGTTTTGCATTAATTCTGTTGGCAGAAGAATTCTCAAAAAAAGCATCTAGTATAGACACTCTCATGTAGATATTAATGGTAACTCTAATGAAGATTTATAATGAAAAGGAGCAAACTGAGCAAGGCAAATTACAAAATGTAAATTTTGAGGTGAAAAAGACCACCAGAAAGTGGAATAGAGCTAAATCCATATTCAAGATTGAGAAAGGCAATTTATGGGGTGGTGACATCAGGGGCAACATCCCATTAAACTAAGTTTCCAAATTGTGAAAAGGATATAAAAAATGGTTAGAATTTGATACCGTGGGAGCATATCTCTAATCCCAGCACTGGGAAGGTAGTGGCTGGCAGATCTCTGAGTTTGAGGCCAAACCTGCATAAAGAGCAAATTTCATGATGTCCAAACTTAAGCAGTGAAGGTCAGAAAGCTGAAGGTGTAATTGAACAAGGGACCATGTTGCAGCCGCAAAAAGCAGCAGAACATTGCAGCTTAAATCCCACTGTTCTGGATTTAGAGTCAAGGATAGAAGAAAGGATTTATAGAATAAACTCGCTGCGAACAGGCATGTGTCGGGAGTGTCCCTGAACAGAGTCCTTTTAGAAAGGCCATTGCATGAAGCTGTGAAGTTGAAGCCTGGATTGTCTTGGAGAACCCATGATGTTAGAATTGGCAGAGTTGTGAGATGCCAGCCAAGGAGAGCTGCCGTCACAGAGTGTAATCATCCCAAGAGAAATAAACATGTTACAGTCAACAAAGCTGAATGGAGCTGGGGACCTGAAGAGCATTTTAATGTCAGACGTGTAGATGCAGAGTTTGGAGTTTGCTCACCCACCTGGTTTTTGGTCTTGTTTTGGTCCAGTATTTCCTTCCTATTCTCCCTTTCCCGAGCCACTATATGTTGGAAGTGTGTGACCTGCTTTTTGATTTTGATCTTTACAGCACGATTACAGTTAAAAGATTATCATGCATCTCAGAAGAGTCTTTGGATTTTGAACTTCAAAACAAGTTGAGACTGTTAGAGACTATGGGGACTTGAAGTTGTACTGAATGCATTGATGAATGGGATGATATGACTACCAGTATTTCGGGGCCAGGGAGCAGAATGTGGTGGTTTAAAATTAACTCGTTCCAATGGGAGTGGCACTATTAGGAGGTGTGGCCTTGTTGGAGTAGGTGTGGTCTTGTTGGAGGAAGTGTGTCACTGTAGGTGTGGGCTTGAATTCTTCTCTTTTTATGGGCTTCACTCAGTGTGACAGTCAGTATACTTCCTGTTGCCTGCAAGATGTAGCCAGCATCTTGTCTTAATGCACACCGCCATCCTTCCTGTAATGATGATAATAGACTGAACCTCTGAAACTTTAAGGCACCACCTCAATTAAATGTTTTCTTTGGAGGAGTTGCCATGGTTATGGTGTTTCTTCACAGCAATAAAAACCCGAAGTAAGACAACATCTTAAAATGTACATTATATTTCATGTTATTTCTCAGATGTCAAATATTTCTTAGCACGCTAACTTTTCCATGTTAAAAATTCACTTTGCGCAGCTTTGTGGTGTAGTTTTAAATGACCATTGGTAACCAACTGCCTATGTGTGGGAGGATATTTTTCTGCAGAATCTTCTTTCTGAAGTTTTTTAAAACACCTGCTAACACAGACTGAAGGGGACGGGCAGAGAGAAAAAGAAGAACTGTTGAAACATTGCCCCAAACATTTGAAAGAGAGTTTTTAAACTCCTGGGACCTAGTACAAGTTTTAGCTGTAGGAATACTGTCAAAGTATTTCTCTTTTGTCTTTCCATACCCATCTATCAAACTTTTAGTTTGTCAACATTTGCAGAGAATTAAGAATACTTCTTAGCTCGTTCTTGTTTGTAAATTTCTTAGGAAAGTATCAGCAAATGTTACATATGAATAGGCACACAGACACATGTTGTCAACCTTCTGCCAGGACAGCCTCATGGTTCTACACATAAGAGTTCTGGACAATTATCTCTCACAGAAACATAGTGCTCAAAGTGTCATCTAGGTGGACCTGATCTCTCAGCCAGCCCTTCTCACGGAGAGACTGGGAGTTGATGACTGGAGGTAGAGAAATCTTTTTTGAGGCAGTTGCCACTGGCTGGTTTCCCTTCTCCAGTGATGGCTCTGAACCTTCCCGTATACTTCTGAAATAACTGAACATGGTGGGTTATCAAAAAAAGATGTGATATTGGAGAGGTGAAGGTTACAGTTATGTAGAAGGAGTTAGAGGTGAGATGTGGGGGACAAGAATGATCATATTAAATAGTATACATGTATGAAATTCTTTTTTCCAATTTTTCGAGACTAAATTCTTTTCTTATACAATATATCCTGATTATAGTTTCCCCTTCTGCTACTCTTTCTCCTCTCAGACCCTCCTCACTTCCCCTCCCATCCTGATTCGCTCTCTTTCTATTATTACAAAAGAATAAGCTTCTATGATATAGCCACAAAACATAACAAAATAAAATATAATAAGTTAAACAAAAATATTACCTCAGAATTGAACAAGAGCAGGCATACGAATCAGAGACCCAGCTGTCTCTTGGTGGAGGAGGTCCTTCTGTCCATGTGTTGCTTTCACTGGTTAGTGAATAAAGAAACTGCCTTGGCCAACTGAATGCTGGGAGGAAGAAAGCAGAGTGGGAGACATGCCATGGAACTGCCAGTGACATATGCTGGTAATTTTACCTGGTAAGCCACTGCCACGTGGCGATATACAGATTAACAGAAATGGGTTCAATCACGATGTGAGAGTTAGGCAATAAGAAGCTAGAGCTAACGGGCCAAGCAGTGGATTTAATTAATACAATTTCTGTGTGGTTATTTTGGGTCTAAGCTAGCTGGGCAGTCGGAACAAATAAGCGGGCCCTCTTTGCAACAGTCTCTGCTTGTCCAGTAGAAGTATTACAGTTATAAACTCCTGATCTGGCAATTAAAGTGAGTGTGCTAGAGACAAAATGCAATTCCCCATGACTTTGTGACAAACAGTTTGCTGAGAGTTTCTGCAGTCAGAGTCTTTCTAAATCTTAATTATATTAATGTATTTAAATTATTTTGTTAAAATATGAATAGGGAATAATAAGACATTGGAAAAAGAAAAGTAACAACAGGAAATAGGGAATTGTAAATTATGTCATATTCTGAGTTAAAATTGTACGGAGAATTCTGAGTAGTCACCTTCTATAAAAAGTAAATGGAATATGTAAATATTCTGAATGAAGCCTTGTTATTTGGGTTCATTTGTATTCTATGCAAATACTCAGAATTAAGGGAAATTAATAGAGAAAGCTCAATATTAAATAAATGCTATTAAATACAGTGCTCATCAATTATAAAGCTTCATTGTTCTTTTTTGCATCTTTGCACAATACTTTTCTTCAAGTCATTCATCAGAAATTTATTGAAATCTTATGTCTGAACATTCTGATTTTATGAATAAAGTAAAGTAAAAGTTGTCACTTACATTGAAGGAAATAATTAAACGTCACCACTCCCTCCAAAGAAATACACAAACAGACCCATTTTAAAACTCCTATGGAATAAAAAATAATCAATATTAGATTTTTCTTAACATGGTGCATTTTCCCTCACTCTTATTTTCATTCTATTTCTGCTTAATAAAATCCCGTTTGAAATATAACATTTCCAGAAAGCTATTGTTTGTGCACTATATTTTAAAACAATCACATCTTTAGTCATTTATCAATGACTATGTTTCTGCTGCTTTCTCAATTATAGAGCTATTTGTGTCAGGGAAGAAAGAAAAACTGGCCCGCTGTGAGACAATCAAAAGTTTTGATCATGAGCTTTTATAGTTAACATATGTCCAGTACATCACTCTATTGGAACATAGCCCATTTCTTAATGCAAAATTTGATCTTAATTATGTTTTTATCAAGTCTATACTCATATTCATTCACATAAGCATTTACTACAGTAAAATTGACAGAATGATATATTTATGATGAATATGTATAGTAGTTGATCATTGACTGACCTTAATATTCTCTATCATCTGTAAACACACACACACACACACACACACACACACACACACACACACACACACGATGAGGGGGGTCATGCTCATGCTAAGGGACTCTCTATTCTTTCTCAGTTAGTCCCGTGGTTAAAGCAATGCCATTACAAGTCTTGATTGTAAACACCTTTATCTACAGAGCCGTGTTTCTTGCCCACCTCTCATATCAGGAAAGAGCTAAAGGAGATTGCTATTATATAAGAAAAGTGGCTAAGGGCAAGATTTTGCAGCCAATGTATGTTTTGAAATCTTCATTTATAAACTCTCTAACCTCCAGCTCCCTTATCAATAAATAGAGGAAACAATTTATTGTGTCTTTAAAGGGATTAATAGTTTAAGAGTAAATCTCAGTGTTTCTCTAAAATTTACTTGGCACACTGTAGAGTGTGTTTTATGTAAAATAAATAAGACAGCTTTTTGATTAAGGTATAAAAGTACCTAAATCTCCTCTTACCTTTATTGCTAATAAATAATTAACAGGCAGAAATACAGGGGTGGACTAATAAGGATACATTTTAGACACATACATTATCCCTAGACGCAGATGATTTTAAGCATTACTATATCCTACTGAAATGGCATGGCAGTTGCAAATTGCATTAGTTTATATAATTGTGCTTCTCCTTTATGGAGCAAATACCATTTCCCTGGTCCTAATACAGCTTGTGTACATACTACAGATTCAAAGTCTGTTTCCGCATCAATATTAAGGCCAATAATATGTAAGGAACATAAATTATAATCACAAAAAAATGAAAGCAGACCTGTTGGGGATCTAAAGACTTGCTATCAATTAAAGGATTAATTGCATTGATAATTAAATATAAATTGTGGTAGATTAATTTCTCAGGGTTATAAGAATATCTATTTATAGAATCTCTATTGTTCTTATTATAACTCAAAAATTGCAATGACATGATACCTTTTTGTATTCCAAATTTTAGGCTTTTGCTGTGGTCATTTCATTCTTTATAGACTCACATATATGTATATTCATACCATAAAATTTTCTCTTAAACTTTTCATTAGATACTTATTGACTACTTTAGAGTATAAAACATTTTATTATTCACATTGTTATTGGATTTGAAATAAGTTTCACCCATGTATTATCTGATTTTGTGATTCACATTGTTAAATATTATGGAAAATCAATATTGAATAACTGACACTGGAGAGTTTACACAAAAAATTAAAATCCTTTGAGTGTTTTGGGGTTTGAAACATATAATTATTTAATTTAGAATATAAAATGTGATTTTAAAAATCAGAGTTAATACCATTACTGATTTATTCTAGCAATTGTCCTTAGAATTTAATCAAAGTATATGAAGAGAGCAAATACAAGTAAAAGAAATTATAACCATTTAAATAATCTTCATGGGCAAAGGTTTTCCTCTAGAACAATAAAAACATGAAAGATCTGATGAAATATGGACTCAGCATCCTTCTCAATGAATCCAGAGATCATACTTAATATGATAAGATTCTGAAGGAAATAGCATGAACGTTAATGAACATTAAATCAAATACACGTCTACATGCAGAACTAAAGTGAGGTAGCAATTTTGAAGAAGTACATACCTCATTAGGTCATCATGATCTTAAAAAGGTAATGAATGACAAATTTAAAACAAAAAATAAAATTCAGAGATAATACAGAAAATGAAATCATTTTGCTCAAGATTTACATGCTGTTTTCAGCAGTCATGATTTAGGAAGCTGAGAAGGTTATAATCACTTATAATAAATTGATGCAGGTCATGTAACCATCAAATAGACAATGGCTCCACTTCCCTAATTAAAAATTATCACTCTCACCTCTAATTGAAGCAACATCTAAAAGCAAATGGAAGCAGTCTTCATCATCTAATATGCTCTTAATTATCTATCTGAATATTTTCTTGAAATTTAACACAATGTTTCTTTAAGGAAAAGGTAATTCCAGGGGATAGAACTGAGAATTATTCCAGAGAAGCGCAAGACATCAACAATTTGTACTGTGTTCGTGAGTATCACTGAGAACTACAAATCTTAAAAGGCACTAGACGCTTTATTTGGGACTGTCTCCCTCCTAATTTGGCAATTTCATTTAGATGGCCTTCATATTAATATAGTTTTAGAAAGCTTCTTCTGTATTAGGCTTCCAGACCCTACCCCGTTGAGCCTTCATTTTTCCCGTTTCTCCTTGAATTCTCTCCTTACTAGATTTTCATGTGAAAATTAAAATGTGGGGAAAAATTGTGACACAAATGGAATCCATTTATAAAAATCAATTTGTATGATTAATACAATATATACTGCACGTAAAATGGATACTATAGGTTCACTCCGTGTTTAGGAAAGCATGGATCTTAACTGAGATCGTCATACTACAGGTCACAGTGATGTGTGCCTGCTATATCATGACTTGTGACTTTGTTTCTGGTTAGTCTTAAGCACAGTATTATGTGTCTATAGGTGAATTCACACAATATTTACAAATGGAGGCTTCATCTACACATTTCATTATAACTTTACCTTTTATATGGTGAAATAAAGAACTATTTACATAAAAATAAAAGTAACAGTGAGGGTCTCTTAACAAAATTCAAAATACAGCCTCATCTGTGGTTTGGTTCTGAATGCAAGAAAGTATAAAAAAGTAACATAAAGAGAATAGGAACAAAATTCACAATCCAAATAAAATAAGAAAAAAAAGAGAACACAAAGTGACATAGGACATTGAGACTGAAGAGATGGCTATGTGGTACAAAGTGGCTGTTCCATAAGACTGAGGTTTGATCCCTAAAAATGCATCATATATATGAGTTTTACATATCCAGCTATATCTACACATGCATCATATATGAGATCTAGAAGGCTGGAATAGTGAGAACTGGATCTGGTTTTTAATGATATATGATCTATAATAAATTTGGAAATATAATTAATGTGATAAAATACCACTTAATAATTTTCTATTCTTTTAATGAGTTTTGGAAAGCGCCATTATTTTGACAGAAAGTCTGCAATGTAATAATATAAAAATGCTAAACATGATGTTACTATTTTTGAAATTTTTAAAGCATCTTTAATGATCTTACCTCTATTCTGTCTAGGTATAAAAGTTGTAATAAATATGTTGTAAATGAACAATGCCACTCAGGATTATGAAAGTCTCATTTTCAATAGTTTTATGAACTACAATTAGATAATCATTGCTAATTTGTACATTAGAGTAGCAGGGTTCTTAGTGTGGAAGACAGCAATATGTTGAATATATGGCATTCGTCCAGGAATCAATGTGGGGAACATTTTGTTTGTGCCTGTTTTCTTAACAGATAAAGAAATACTCTTGCTCTCTCTCACCCTCATGTATATTTTTTATTTTGAAAGTACACTAGTTTGTATTTTAAACTATTTGTGTTGTCATTCTTTTTTTAATTTGATGTATGTTGCTTGTTTCTATGCCTTAAGGGAGTTTTTAACAAAATGGCAAATGGGACCCAAAATCTAAAGCTAAATTATAAATTAACTATAAACAATTTATTAAATTTAAAAGGCTATTTTTGTTGCGAATATTGAATCTATATTTAGATGATTTATTATAAGAAAACATGCTGAATAATCACAAATTATTTTTTTAAGAATATGATCATCACATTAAAGCTGCCGTTATTTTAGATACAAATAAGTTGTTCAGTGTGTAAAAGAAATATCTGATGAAGATGAATAGGTGTGTTAGATATAGAAATGGACATAAAACTCAAAAATCATGCGTGATCAATTCCAGTAATATTAAACTTTCCTGAAGAAAATTAAAATCAAGAGCTTTTTGACAGATTTAAATAATATAAATAAACAAATTCTTGAAAGCTCTCAATTTATGGTTATTTGACCATAAATTGGTTTAAGAATGGGAAAAAAGGGCTGGTGAGATGGCTCAATGGTTAAGAGCATTGCCTGCTCTTCCAAAGGTCCTGAGTTCAATTCCCGGCAAACACATGGTGGCTCACAACCATCTGTAATGACGTCTGGTGCCCTCTTCTGGCTTGCAGACACACACACAGACAGAATATTGCATGCATAATAAATAAATAAATAAATAAATATTTTTTAAAAAAAGAAAAGAAAAAAAAGAATGGAAAAAAATATGAACCTGTTTACTGAAAGTAGTCAAATATATCATATATGTTTTCTCATGTGTGTTATACATATGTGTTATATACACACATAGAAGTATATATACACACATGTCATATATATTTGACAACATAAAATTTTTCTAATTATGACTCTCTATAATTGCTATGTCACATAATAAATACCAAAATCACATGATTGGTTTATATCCGTCTTCAACCAGGTACAATAGTGTGTTTTATTAGCATATGAGTACATACATAAGTTTTCTTGTCAGTGTACAGAACATGCTGCAGGAAACCATAATGCATGGAGTGGAGAGTGCCATTCCAGATAATTTTAGAATTCAAAAGAATTAAACAACTACTTTTGAACATGCCAAAATATAAGATAATTTTTTTTCTTTATGTGCACTTGCGTTTTATGTACATGTGTGTCTTTGTTAGGGAGTCAGAGTTACAGACAGTTGTGAGTTTCCATATGGGTGCTGGGAATTGAACCCAGGTCCTCTGAAAGAGTAGCCAGTGTAG
Organism: Microtus ochrogaster; assembly: GCF_000317375.1. Taxonomy (NCBI): domain Eukaryota; kingdom Metazoa; phylum Chordata; class Mammalia; order Rodentia; family Cricetidae; genus Microtus; species Microtus ochrogaster. The sequence continues at coordinate 6,635,468 of NW_004949106.1, read as the reverse complement.
TTAGCTGCTGAGCCATCTTTCCAGCCCCCATATACAAGGTAACGTTTAGTCAACATAAACTAGGAGCTTGTTAAAGATGAATCTTAATATAGTCTAGTATTAAACTTCTTAAGAGATTCAGTTTTTCTATGTCTTCAGTGTAATAAGAGGGAAGGAGATGACACTAAACACAGCGAGGGATTTGGTTTAAATATATTTACAAATTTAATGCATGAAATTCCTCTCAAAATGAAAGTAAAAATGAATGAAATAAAATTGAAAGCAATTTATCTAAAAATGTGAGAAACAATAAAGAATCAAAAGTTGTATTCAGTAGCTAGAGAAAGACTCAATGAAACAGACGTTTTCAGTGCTATTAGACGTGGAATGGACAGAAACATAACCTAATTCAACCTTCCTAAAAATATGAATTGACATTGAAAAATTTCCCCTGTGGTATATTGAAATTCAATCACATTCTTCCATATTCTTCCAATTCAAGAAGAATAAAACTTGACAATTTCTTTTATTAATTATTTAGATATTCAATCATATTGAGTGTTTAAGAAAGAGTAAAATTTGATAACTTTTATTTTTTTTCTGAAATCATTGATTCATTCTCTCCAAAGGATAAACAGCCTATAGTATACGACCCCAGAAAAGCTAGGTAATAAGGAGAACCCTAAGAGAGACATACATGGATCTCCTTGGGAATTGGAGAAACAGAAAAGATATCCTGAAAAAATTGGCCATATGGAGGGTGGTGGAGAATGCAGGGTGGAAGGGGAGGGGAAGGAAGAAAGGAAGGGAGGAGAAGAACATGAAGGAATGGGGTGCTCAAGAAGAAGGAAAGACAGAGAGGGAGAACAAGGAAAGATATCTTGACTGAGAAAGCTTCAGAGGGCTAGCAAGAACATGACACTCGAGAAATTCCCAGGGATCCTCAAAGATGACCCGTATCAGACTAAACAACAGTGGGGAGGGTGCCTAAACTGACTTTCCCCTGTTACCTGACTGATGACTCCTAAATTGCCATCATAAGGCCTTCTTCCAGCAACTGATAGAAGCAGACACAGAGATCTACAGCTAAGCACTGGGTCAAGCTTCTGGAGACCAGTCCAAGAGAGAGAGGAGCGATAATATGAGCAAAGGGGTCAAGACCATGATGGTGATGCCCACAGCAACAGATGATCTGAGCTCGTGAGAGCTCACTGACTCTGGAATGATAGCGGGGACCCTGCAGAGGACTAAACCAGGCCCGTTGAATGTGGGTGGCAGTCTGTGTGACCACTGACAGTGGGACCAGAAGTTATCCCTGTTGCTTGAACTGGCATCTTGAAGCACATTCTCTTTGCTCAGCTTTGATGTAGTGGGTAGGACCTTGGTCTTGCCTCTAAGTGAAGCGTCAGACTTTGCTGACTCCCCGTAGGAAGGCAATGGTGTGGGTGTGGGGGGGAAGGGAGTGGGAGGAGAGGATGGACTAGTTATGGAAAAACTATGTAAAATGAGGAATGATTGTACTAAAAATTCGTAATAAAAAAAAAAAGAAGAAAACGATGCATTAAGGAAAGCAATGGGGATGTCCACCCTTTGCACAGAAAACTGTGTGCTCTGCTAGGAGAGAATGTGGGTGAAGTGACACAGATGTCACTTGTTTGACCTTTTGGAAATACCCATGGTGGCCAAATGCTTTGCTTCCCTTCCTGTAAAGCCAGTTAATGAAACTGTAACTTCATTTGCATCACCTGCTAGGCTCTGACAGTAAATAGTGTTATCTACTTAGTAAAACCAGTGACATTGGAAAGCTTAGCAGATGTTTTAGGGCATAGACAACAATCTCATAATGAGTTAATCTGGGAGTGAATTTTAACATCAATTTGTCATTTCTTTTTTTTTTTTATTCTTGATCTGTCCTATAATTAAAGGGGCAGAGTGCAATGGTTTGAATATGGAAAGGTTTATAAAATATGACATTTTGGTAAGGGCATTTTTGTAGACTGTCTGATTCACAGTCACCCTTTCGTGTACTTTAGCTTTAGAAAATTTGTTATGCAAAAAACCTCAGGAAAGATCTCCTGGCCTGATGTATTTTAGGGCAGATTATCTCTATTAAAAATGTCTGCACGTTAGAGTTTGAAGTATGCAGAGCGGTTACTAAAGCCTAACACTTCCAATTGATTGGCCTCTGACAAATTCTCTGCTCATCCCTTAGAGCAAGAGGACTAGAATTTGTTCTTTTCCTGACGTAAAGGCAATTTACAGTGTGGAAACCTTTGCTATTGTGTCCTTAATCATAATTCTGTGATCATGATCTACTTACAGCAGATCATCTTCACTCCACCCAGAAGTGAAAAGAATAAAACCATGGTCATGGCTTTAACTGATATATCAAATGTCCAGTAAGAAGAACATGGGATAAATGCAAAACAATATTCTTATAAAAGTTATTACAGGTGATAACTTTCTGTCTTAATTCATGTGTTTCAATGTAGTCTTCATTATACACTGGAATCAAGCCTTTAGGTCATAAACATAAATGGGTAAGTGTATATATGATGTTGTCTTCTTTTAATTTTTCAACATTTTAACTTCAGATATAATATTTCTATTGGTTTTCAAAAAATAGACAACATGTATTCGATCTACAGACATGAAGATGATAGACATATGACCTTTGATTTTATTTTTTCAAACTTTATGTACAGCATTCTGTGCTTTTAAAATGCTGTGTTGTGCTAGATATCACAATATATCTCAATTATCCAAAATTAATTCTGTAAAATAAAATGTATTTCAAAAGTTTAGGATTGAGGTTTTTGTAGATTTTTCTGTTCTTTATTTATTTAATGATTTTGAGCCGGGCAGTGGTGGCACCTGCCTTTAATCCCAGCACTAGGGGTACGAAACAGGCAAATAGATCTCTGTGAGTTCGAGGCCAACCTGGTCTACAAGAGCTACTTTCAAGACAACTAGGATTGTTACCAAAAAGAAACCCTGTCTTGAACAAAAAAATAGTTTAATGATTTTGAACAATAATTTTCAGGGTTTCATTTTGCTAATTCAATAGGAGGTAATTGGTCTTTCAGGTAGTTCTCTACCCTAAGCCTCCATGATTGCATAATGTTAAATGTAAGCAGTTATTAAGTATTTTATGGAACTATGGTGCTTTAACCCGCTATGTTTTCCTGATCCTTCTAAAACTCCGATAGAATTCCGGATAGAATATATACTTTGACATTCTCTGTTTAAAAACCATATTAAGGTATTAAAAATGTGAATTTTTTAATTTTTTCAACGTAACTATGACTGAAGAGGTAGGCATCCTCTGAACGCTTGGTCTGACTCACTTCATTTCTGTAAACTCTTTGATCTTTACTTGCTTTTTTATTTTATGTTCAATTACTTGGTCTTATAAGAGTGTAAACTTTAGGAAGATGAGAAATATATGTTTTCATTGTATCCTGTAGAGACAAATAAATACTCTGACAGGTATTTGTTTAACAAAGAATAATGACACTAAAACTGCCCTTACAATGACATTGATCTATCAATTTGTATTCATTAAGTTAATACGTTTGTTCTTGCTATTTCTTATTATATATGGATGGTCTCCCCATTACTTTCACAGCAACTGGACTTAATGCAAATATCATTGTGAAAACAAGC
>NW_004949106.1:6626009-6631135 GCF_000317375.1 Microtus ochrogaster | reverse complement strand
GGATCTTTCTTTTTGTGCTCTTTTCTAGAGTAAGTGTACTATTTTTGGTTAGATGACATAGGAAACAACATATTTTTCTAACACGATAACAAATTTGCCTATTATTTATTTTGGTATTGATCACATTCCACTTAGATTCCAGTGTTAGAATGATTAAAATGGTTTGTTTTTGTAATGAAGAAGTTTTGTTTTACTAACAGCAGGCTAGATTTGTATTAGTCTTAACATATTTACAGCTAAAATTTTAATAAGCAAAATTTTAAGGGTTGTTACAACCAAGAAACAAATGCTTTAATCATTTTTAAATATTTAACAACTATTTGGCAATGGAAACCCATTTTGTTCCAGGTTGCCCTAACAGTTAATATATACATGTAGAGTAACACAATCCCTTATGTTTTATGAAAATCGCACAATTATCAAGTGATAACATTATTACTGACTGATACTTCTCTAATTTCAAAATTCATAATGGGATGTCTCACTGTCAGATGCCAGTGTTGTGGTATAAAAAGTGCCACCACCGTAGCTAATGACACTGTGTCTCAGTGGGAGCATATGTTGCCTGTTGGGTGCAGATCAATGGAAGTAGGAAGCTCCTGTTGTGCCCTACTGAACTGAACTAGATAAACAATACTACTCTTCAGTGTGAGCCTGGGATAAAGAGGAACAATGCATGCTCTGTGTACACTAAGTGGTATCATGATGGGGCTCTACCACTGTGTTAGCTTGGACTAAGTCTGGTGCTTTTGAGGCTGTGTTTTGTACACAAACATAAAACAATTTAAATTTGTATTTGTTTTGCCTTTTAAATCTGATGTAGACAGATATATTTGACGTCCACAAAAGTAATTACTTTGTAAATCAAAAATGTACTCATAATAAAGTATGTCACGCAGGTAGTTTGCATATTCCTGTCTTTATTGTAGTAAGAAGCACCGCAGAACTCTGGTATGTTGATAATTATTGTGTTACTTTCCTTGTAAATTATACAATTATCATTACTTACCCATTGACTGTCTGTCTTGTGTCAATAAAATTTATTTCAAGACTATTTAAAAATAAATCAAATTTACTATGATAATTCATGATAAAAATATTGAAATATGTATCTCCTAACAGTTATGATACAGAGAGCATACACCAAACCAGATATGTTCTAATATTTAATTCTGGATTACCTTCAAACTGCGGTGTCCCATTTAATAATATGTTGCAGGGAGCCACTTGTTTTGTAACAGATAAAGGTTGTATTAGCTAATCAATAAATAAGTTTTTTAAAATGTCACTTAAGCCTTATTTGCTATAACACATTCAGTATTTTCATTTAGGCTACCTTTGGAACTCCAGCCTTGTATTTTGTAGACAACACTCAAAGCTTTTCACTGTTTCAAGTACAAGAAAACATTTGTCTTCATAACAACTAAAATTAATTGACTAGGTGATTTTTTTTCCACTTTTGAGGTGTAGTTTTTTTCCATCTTGCAAATGTTGGTGACTGGTGATCCTTAATACCATGCCATAGCGAGACCCTTTCAAACCTTTTTACTAGGGGTTCCCTATGCACTGAATGTATAAAATCAACCCTTAGCTTGACTCATTGCCCCTTCTCCAACATACAGAGATTGTAGCCCTACTTTTTTTTTTCAGAAGAAGTTAGTCATACTACCTTACTTAGAAGGTACACATCCATATAATTTTTGGTTATACCTTCTTCCACTTACCATACTATTTCTTTTTATGTATCTATATATTCAGAGCCCACTTTCATTTTATTTTCTTTAATATTTAGGTAAATTTTAACTTTTATGCACTTATTTAAATCATAATCTTTACATATTATTTAATTATTATTAAATCATAATTTTTCTTCTCCACAAAGACTTGTATTTGAGTGTGGTTGATACACTAGTGCCACATCATTGAAGAAACTTTTTTAATTGGTTTTCTGTATCCTGGTAGGTATTAAATTGCAAGTATCTTCATGGCTAGAGGTAGAGATTTGTGCCCAATTCCTCTTCTCTGGCCTGGGATTTTCTTCATGCTGGGATCTTGTCTGGCTCGAGCTTGTATAAGACTTCTGCATCGTGTCAGTTTCCCTGAGTTGATCTGTGCATTATCCCTGCTTATCTGAAAGCTTTCCACTGAGTATCAGCTAGATTTCTCTGTGTTAAATGACATAATATCTTCTTTAATACAGTCTTACCAGGTAGGGAAGGGGCATATAAAGTTTGAGGTTAGTATACTGAGAATTTTATTTTTGAAATTATGATATCTATTTGGGACACCTTTCCCCCCATTAGATCGTAATTCTAATTAAGTCCACTTTATATAGGTTAGGAAATTTCTAGAATTTAATTTCAATATGATTTTTCAAAAAGCCTTTGGTGTTGGTTATCCTTCCCTATATCCTCCTATACCCTGCCCTCCCATCCTTTTCACCACTAAGTCAGCTTCTTCCAGTTTCCCCATTATCATTTTAACACTATATTCTGTTTCTTCTGTTTTAGAAGATTCCCTTCTCCTCCAAAGTCAACCTGAGTTACCTTACCTCTGTGGATATTCTAAATGAAACACATATATTTAAAGCAGAAAATATACAGCCACATGCAAGAGGAAACAGGAAATGTTTCTGGGTTCGAGCTAACTCACTCAGAATGATAGTTTCCAGCTCTATCCACATATCTGTAAATTTCATTTTTTTTCTATTTTTTTAATTGATTATATTGAGGTATACATTTTTCTCTGCTCCCATCCCTTCCTTTTCCCTCTCCTTCAACCCTCTCCCATGGTCCCCCATGCTTCCAATTTACTCATGAGATCTTGTCTTTTCCTACTTTCCATGTAAATTAAATCCATGTATGTCTCTCTTAGGGTCCTCATTGCTGTCTAGGATCTCTGGGATTGTGAATTGTAAGCTGGTTTTCTTTGCTTTATATTTAAAAACCACTTATGAGTGAGTAATATGATAATTGTCTTTCTGGGTCTGGGTTACCTCACTCAATATGATGTTTTCTAGTTCCATCCATTTGCCTGAAAATTTTGAGATGTCATTTTTTTTCTGCTGTGCAGTACTCCATGGTCTAATTCAGAAATGATGGCTGCCCCATTGTTCTCCGACTCTGTAATTGTTGATGAACTTAAGAATAAGACTTTCAAAACATTGGTTGTCTTTACAGTTTGGCTATTTCTAAAATTTACCCAGTTCAGCTCTGAGTGAATGGTTCATCTATACTAGCCTCTCATCACTCAAGGCTCAGAGATGATTCAGGAATGATGGGTTGATAGATGTCAGAGCAGATAATGCAATGGGAGTTTAGAAACGATAACTTTTGCACAAAGCATGGCTGCTGAGTACAAAAATAAAGTATCTGTGATCACCTTCTGAAGATCCAATCAGTCAAAATTTCAGCATGGAAGATGGAGGGGTCTTGAAGGTGCTACTCCTACTAAAGTAGTTATTGACGATTGATGACAGCTGAGTGGAGAAGAGGAACTCTCCTTTGAGGCTACTTTTGTGGTAGGCAGCTCTTTCCCCATTGGATACACCTGAGCATATGCGCAGATATAATTGCTCACACAGCTTTATAAATAACAAAAGAAAGTAAAAATGAAAAACAGTAGCCTGGAGAAAAATGGGGATGCTGGGGACTGGGAGGAGGTAGTGGTAGAGGGTATTTTGACGAATATACATTATATCAATTTATGACCCTTCTAAAGAATACAAAGTAGTATTAAAATCCACCCAGATAATAAGATTTTCAGGAAGTAAATCAATTCGTGAATGTTTTTAATTTAAATATCTGTATTTTCACAACAGCGTGGCTGTATATTCTTTGATAGTCTCATTTACAAAATGAAAAAAAACATTCATAATTTTATTGTAGAAACTGAACTAGAGCTACATTTATTTAAGTTTGAAAGTTCTGAGATCCTAGGCAGCTTTAGTTTATGCAACCTTCTGGGACTTCTGTCTCTCTTTAAGTACACACATGTGCGCTCATATTTCTCCACTCTACTGTCAGGACACCAGCTATGCTTTGATAAAATAAGACTGGACTCCTGACATTTGTACTGTTTTTCTTGTGCTTTAAAATGTCAAGTTATATACTATAAAAATTATATAATATAATGTTAATGACATTACATAAAGTAATTGTTGATTACTGAGCCAGAAAATAAGTTCTATATAGTTAAGTTGGATATATATGATGTTATCTGTTTATTCATCAATGTTTTACTTATACAACTTGAAGAATAACTTTTAACAGATAAATAAATAAGATACTCTTACCTATATACAAATGTTAAACAAAAAACTAGGTGATCTGGGTTTGCAAATCATCTGGCTCTACCCCAGTACATCCTATAGTTTTAACAGAAGGAAATCACCTGGCATTGCCTTTCTGAATGCATTCTAGTGAGTAAGTGAAGCATGGCTGTGTGTTTTTTTCATAGTCAGGACCATTCCACAGGTAAAGCACAAAGCTTCATTTTGGAAGTATATATGAAAAATACCTTGTCTCTCTAATTTATTAGTTTTAAGTTACTTTGGTTATTTGTACATTTTCTAATGTATTTTTCTAATATATATGAAGGGTTTTGATGTATTTTTAAAAATTGTTGGTTATTGAACCAGAAAACAGGTCTTATATAGTTTAGCCAGAAATGTATGATTTTATTTGTTTATCCACCAATATTTTGTTCATAAAGCTTGAAGAGTGAAATATAATACGTGAAATACCCTTACCTTTACTCAAATGTTAAATAAATATTTAAATACTTTATTATTCTAACGGTTTGGCATTATGATATAATTATACTATTTCCCCTTCCCTTCTTCCCTCCAGACCCATCCATGATCTGTCCATTTTGAAACAAGTTGGACTAGCCAATACTTCATATGATTGCTTTTTGTGGCTACACACTTTAGATTCTCCTCACCCCGAGGGCTACCTAGGAATTCTGTAATAATTCTGTTTCCTGGAATATTTATAATACAAAATTTTAAAGAATAAAAAGCATTTGTTCCACTGCTAAATATTTCATTTGTTCTCCTACATCCATCTCTTAATGGTAAAAATAAGTTTTCATGTAATATCCACTTATGAGTGAGTACATACCAT
>NW_004949106.1:6608359-6625735 GCF_000317375.1 Microtus ochrogaster | reverse complement strand
GAGAGAGAGAGAGAGAGAGAGAGAGAGAGAGAGAGAGAGAGAGAGCAAAGAAAGAGATATCTTGATTGAGTGAGCCCTTATGTGGCTAGCAAGAAACCTGGCACTACGGAAATTCTCAGTAATCCACAATAATAACCTCAGCTAAGGCCCGAAGCAATAATGGAGAGGGTACCTAAACTGGCTTTCCCTGGTAATCAGATTGATGACTATCTTAATTGTCACCGTAGAACCTTCATCCAGTAACTGATGGAAGCAGATAGAGTTCCATAGTTAAGCCCTACCCTGAACTTATGGAGGAACAGCTGACCTGAGCTAGTGAGAGCTCACTGACTCGGGTCAGCTGTTCCTGAGAGCATCCCCATCATGGTCTTCACTGTTTCTGTGTGTATGCTCATCGTGGTCTTGACCCCTTTACTCGTATTATCACTCCTCCCTCTCCTGGACTGGTGATGGAATTGACATCTTGGAGCACATTCTTTTTTTAGGGATACCTTGCTCAGTCTGGATAAAGGGGGAAGGCTTCTGGCCTGCCTCAAAGTGATGTGTCAGACTTTGTTGATTCCCCTGGAAAGACTTACCCTCTCCGCAGAGTGGATGGGGGGGTTGGTACGATGGGAAGGTGGGCAGAGCAGGAGGAGGGACTGGGAACTGGGATAGGTATGTTAAATGAGAAACACTTGTTTTTTTTTTTTTAATTACAGTTAAAATATGTTTTCAATTTTAAAAATGAACAAGTTTAGTAATCATTCTATCTTATTTTGTCTCTCTTACTCTCTTTGAGAAAGTGAGGCAGACAAACAAGACAGAAAATCATAGTAATTCCTAATAAAATTAGGTGCCAGATCAATCATAGTATTAATATTTTCTTGAATGTGATTGTAAATAAAATAATATATTATTCAGAATTATCCATAGCATCTTAACAGATGTAGAATTATTAAAATGTATTGTAAATAGAAATAGCCAATGCAATTTTCCTAGTTAGAAAAATAGTTAATACACACAGGTAAACCTCATTCTTCTTCATTTCCTGTCTGTCACAGAACTTTAAATGATTCCAGTTTGGGGCACCGAATAGATCACAGTTGATTTGAGATAGTTTTCGTCTTTCAAATATAGTGTAATCATTATGGCATAATGAACCCCTGCTCTGAGGTTTGTCCTTGCCTGATTTTCCTCCAAATTACCCCGAGCTGTTGATACTTTAAATCCAACTACCTGAGTAGGGATGGAGATGCATTAAAAAAAACCAACTAATTAGTATATTAGACAGCCAAACAAGGTCAGAGGAGAGAAGAAGGGATGGTCTCAGCGAGATAATTACCTCTTTCTTAGTCCCTGATGAATTCATTTACTAATGCTTGCAATATTAGATTGACAACTTGTAATTTATCTAATTGTTCCATATAATCTCACTGTGCTTCTGTTAAAAAAAAAAACTGCTAAGGCATAGTTCTAGAATCCATGGGTCCAGAAAATAATTTTCTGAAGACAGACTTTCAAAGAAGTGGACGACTTAAAATTTAACAAAATGCAATATACACTGAAATAGAAATATTTTAAAATAACCGGGTCACCTTTTTTTCCTAGTCAAATTTAAATGACATACAAATAATGTGTTTATTTCTCTTGGAAAACCAGCTGGTTGAATTATGTCTGAATGAAAATATTAATTCTAATATTTTTAAAATTAAGTCTTTCAAAATAGTTCAGTTTTGTTGCATTAAAACATACTGATATTGTCTGATTAAATTTTGGGTTTTAATTATTTATTTAAAAATATTGTCAAAATTTTAGTTCCAAGAATGATTGTAAGATATGATATTGGGTAATCCCATGAACACATCTCCAGTTCTCATGAAAACACATTAAAACCCTTGACCCAGTCATAAGCAGTTTGAGGATCCCTCACCATCAACAAACTTCCCACTGGCCTTTGAAATCCATACTCACCTCCTTATTATTCTGTAACAGAAAGAGATTGGACAGGATTGCATTGAGCTATTCATTGCTTTTGTTTCTTCACATGAAGTTGAGTATTCTTTCAAGGTCTGTAAGATTTGTGTTGTAATTTTGGTGGGAATTGATTATTGATTCTGTAAATTGCTTTTGGTATGGTGGCCATTCTTATTATATTAATCTTACCAATCCCTGAGCATCCTTTTATCTTCTGATATCCTCTTCAGTTTTATTTCTTTAAAATCTTGAAGTTCTTGTCATACAGGCTTTCAGTTTTTTGGTTAGAGTTATGCCAATACATTTTCTATTATTTGTGGCCATTGTGAAGAGCATTCTTTCTCAGCCTGTTTATCATTTTTATATAGGAGGACTATTGATTTTTTTTAAGTAGTTTGTATTCAGGTACTTTGCTGAATTTGTTAATCAGCTGCAGGAGTTCCCTGTAGAATTTCTTTGGCTGTTTATGAATACTATCATATCATGTGAAGCTAACAATACTTTGACTTCTTTCTTCCCAATTTGTATCCCCTTGATCTCTTTAAGTTGTCATATTGCTCTAGCTGAAATCCAAGTACAATGTGAAACAGATATTGAGAGAGTGGACAGCCTTGACTCTTTCCTGATTTTAGTGAAATTGCTTTGAGTTTCTCTTCATTTAATTTGATGTTGACTATAGGCTTGCTGTAAATTGCCTTTATTATGTTTAAGTTTGTCCTTTCTTTCTCGAATCTTTCCAGGATTTTTTTCTTGAGGGGTTTTTGGTTTTTTCCCGGATTTTTTCGGCTTTTATTGGGTTGTTTTTGATTTTTTTCTTTCAGTTTGTTTATATTGTGGATGACATTGACAAATTTTTATATGTTAAACCATTCCTGCATCTCTGGGATGAGGCCCATCTGATTGTGACAGATGATCTTTTTGATATTTTCCTAGATTCGGTGTGTATTTTATTATTATTGTTGTTTTTATTATTACTTTTTAACATTTATCATTTTTTATGTATTTCACACCATGCACCTGAATATCACTTATCTCCCCATCTCCTGGCATCCACTTCCTCTCCTTGCAACTTCCCCTACAAAACAAAACAAAAAACAACCATTAAAACATAGCAAACAGAACCCCAAAACAACAACAACAACAACAAAAACACCGAGAGAAGAATCTCATTGTGGAGGCTGTAGTATGGCCTGTTTAGTCACGTAGTATACACTTTAGCCCATTCCTCTCTACTTGGAAGTGTTCATTGCTATGAGTCTTTGATGTGGCTCAAGGCCTTCGGTTTCTGCAAGTGTATTGATAAAGAGCTCTCATTAGGGGCTCTGTTTAGATATCTTTTCTTCCTGGAGATTCTGTTGTTTTGTATTGATAGGCATGTTCCCTTCACATGCTCCAACAGTTCATAGATGTGGTTTACTTTGTGGTGGGCTAATTCATAGTTCTAATTCTAAGATTAGTAATTTCTCTTCTACGTTCATGAGGGGAAATGTTCTGCAGTTCTTGTTTTTCTTCTTCATTGAAATGAATGGCATGTTAATACAATCAATCGAAGTTTTAGTAAGTATACTTTCCTTTTACTAAAAATGCTTGGGAAGATTTTAGTGCATGGCTTTGGGTGACTGGCTAATATGTAACTTACTGCAAGAACTTCTGTAAATAGTAAATTGAAACACTGCTTTGAAGGTTTGATACCTGTGTGACACTGTTATGCTTTAACCTGGCTGTTTCATTGTATCTTCATAGAATTTCTGTAAAAGCATTCTAATTCTCAATGCATGTGTTTAATTAGAATGTTTACTTTTTTGTTTTGTTGCAATACCTCCAGCTCATCATCTATTTACATATAGAACTTCTCAGTGGAATACTATCTTTTTTTTGTATTTTCATTTTTCTTAATGAGCTTATTAATTCTGATACATTAACAAATTGCATGTTGAAACTGAATGACTTTCCTTGGGAAATTACACATTTTAGCTCTTCTGTGCATTTACATATTTTAATGTCATCATATTCTACTTACAGGTTTTCTAAACTTACTCTATTTTTATTGCAGCCATTTTGATTTTTAAGTAGCCTTTGTATTCAGCATAGCATTTCCTTACACTCTATATAACCTGAAGAGGGAAATTTTATTCCCTTTAGCAAGATATTAAAATTTTAATTTTGCTGAGCACAGTTCTCTGCTAATGTATTCTTCTTTACATATTAAACCTAAACTGAATTTCGTCATACCCTAAATTCAACGGATGTTAATTAACTGAAATGTATTGTGTATCTAAGTCTCACTATTTTAACCCTAAATCTTCTTTATCTCTATACTTTTCATAACTCTCCTGTTGTACTAGTGTCATGGACAGTGAATATTTGCAATAAAGTAGAGTTAATTGATATCTACTGCCATCTCTCTATACATAACAAAAGCATAAGATAATACAGTTGTCACATCCACTAAGTTTCCATAAAAATGAGGATTTGCAGGCTTACAAGTTAGAATGTGAGCATATTTTAGGAATGGTGACTAAATTACCATCGACACTACATGGATTTTGGTATAACCAGTTTACTTTTGTTTTCCATTTATACCAGAACAGTCTCCATTGTAACTAGTGGTGGACTCCTGAGTCATTCTGATTCTGATTCTGATTCTGATTCACCTCCAGCCTCCTTCCGTTACTTTCTCATAGAACTTCATAGCTCATTAATATTTTTGTGAAATTACAACTTTTGAGTTAATCTGCTGGGAATTCGTATCTTTACCCAGTATCATGTGTTCTCAGAATCTTTTAAATTTTAGGTTGGAGAGTTAATTGACCACTAGTTCATTTAAAGGATGTGTGTTAGCACTAATTTTCAACATTGTGCCTAGTCTGGGTTCTACCTATACTGCATTAAGTAGAAAGGTCTACAAATTGGAGCCTAACAAAACAAGTTTTGAACATTCTGCTGATGGAGTGTGTACAAAACCCCCATTTTTTACTCTTTTTCTCCTTCACTTTAGTGTCTAGAAAAAGATATACATAAATACCATAGCAATAGCCTTTAAAAATGGCCCATCTATTTTATAATAAAATAGAAGTCATAAACCTAAAACATGCAAGATTGGACCTGAAGCCAAGATCAGAGATTTCTTCGTTGATAAAATTGTGTCCTTGAGAATTCACATATTATTTTAAAGTGAAATATATACTACTAAATCATATTATATTTACAAAAAATGTTATTGAAATAGTTTTATATAACCTTTACTCCATTTCTTCTGTTTTTATGATGTACATATCTGTAGAGCATTTATCAAACTATAAAATGAATATCACTATACTATTATTTACTAAGAATTAAATTTACTGCATTTCTGTGAATAACCCCTTTGTCCTTCAGCATCTAATCCAAGGCAGTGCTTATCTATCCTGTCTTTTTAGCATTTCTTCTTGGTGTAGTTTCTCAGTCTTCCTTTCCTATAATGCAGACATCTATGGCAGAACTGATCATCCCTTCTCAAAGGTTACCTTTCCCCTTTCTGAACAGTTAGATTGAGTTTACACCATCGTGGAAGAGAATTTAAGAAGCATAATAGCCACCTGGTACCTGGCTTCCAGCAGTGTATACTGTGTATATATGATATCACTGGTGACAGCAAGAGGTGACAATTTGGACCAGATTAACTTGCTCCTCAGTTTTTCTACTTTTCATCTTTGTTCTCTGGAAGTTAGTTCCTAAAACTGTCCAAGATGCACAGAGAATTAAGTTTCACTTTTTTTGTAGTATGAGAATACTTAAAGTTGTTATGTAAAATTATTCTATAAGAAGCATTTTTCTTCTGTCTAATTTATGAATTTATTCAACCATTTGCATAGATCAGAATGGACTCATGCATATTTATTTTTAACTTTGGATTACATTTTTATTATATTTGGGTTACATTTGATATAATTTTATTTTTCTTTTCACCACAGTTTTCTTGGTTTTGATGTCAGTATCTCTTTTAGTTTGGCTTCTTTGTCTTTCTGAAATTTTTGTACACTTTTACCTTTGGAGAACATAGAAAAGCACTTTGAATCTAGGTGATACAAAGGTTCTCTGTGTTTTCCTATTGTATATATAATGACAAGTCTTAACAGTGTGCTTGTTTTATTTTATTGCATGATGTCCCTCAAAAACCAAGATTTACGAACTTCAGGAATGTTCATTAGTAATAGTATATCAAAGGAAATAATATGTAATACAATCTCATATCATGATCTGGGTAGTGGAAATAATAGAAACTTATTTTTCTTTATAGCTTTGAAGAAAGGACCTATGGCCAACATACCAAGATCAATCTGTTAAACCTGGATTTTCCAATCCCATCCTTTGATTGCCTGTCCTCATATGTTGCATCTGTGTTATTACTCTCTGTGTAGCCAGACTGCCTATAATGAAAATGCCCATCAATATCAATCAGATTCTCCGTTGGAAATTCTCTTGGCGTAAGCAAGATTTAGCCTTCAGTTTATATATACAAACTGAGATATACAGTTCCCTGGATTTTCTGCATAGACGTGGCTATAAGCATTTCTTTTTACCCTTCCTGCGTATGTATGTCTAATCTAACCATGCTGTCTGTTCCTCTTCTGTTTTCATGCAGACTTACACGCATGAACTATGATTTGGGTTATTAAGTGTCTTCAGCTGGAGTCAATGGCAGGAAGTACGTTACATTTAGAAAGTAGATTAAAATGTTTTGATTGACAAATGGTTATTTTGTGAGGCAGACTGTTTTCATTCTGATTTCTAATATTTTGTATTTTATGCAAAATTTTATGTAATCTATATTATTTAATATACATTTACTCCTATATGAAAAACTCAAACCTATGGAGCAGGTTTGACTTAGTCGTACAGTGCTTGCCTAGCAATGTGTGAAATCCATTGTTCAACAACAAACACTTCAAAATAGCTTCTCTATTTAAAATATAGATTTCAAAAATTTGAAAAATTTGAAATCTATATTTGAAAATTGAAATATAAATTATCTTGCAAAAATCTCCCCCCCCCTCTGGTTTCTCCTGGCAGGAAATGATACTGAGGCAAATAAATGAAAGTATTAATTTAATTAATTTACTTTCTATTCAGGTTAATTACTGTACTAGATATTTTTAGACATTTTTACACAGGCATAAAACCTTGAAACAAAGTCCCTCTAAAGTAATATTCTTAGCAAACTCTTGAAGGTTCTTCTATTTAGAAATAGTGTTTGTCAGATATTATAAAAGTAAAATGAATTTGCAACGGATTAATCTGAGTCCTAAATCATAGAAGCAAGTTTTTTTTTTTTTTCAGGAAGAAATCAAAATATGAAAATGTGGCCACAGAACTGAAAACCCAGGAAAGGGTATTCATGTGGTCATGTTACCAGGCATGGAAGAGGAGTGTCCAAGAAGATTCTTTTGTTGTAGCAACTATAGACAGTGAATACAGCAGAGATATTTTAATCATAAAGAAGAATCAAAGATGAGAGAGAGAGAGAGTTTTGAGAGATTATATAACTTGTCTTAATTAAATAATTAATTAACAATTAAACTTGATAGTCTTTTGCATAGTGAGAATGTATTTAGAGTGAAACAATTTTGTGGGTCAATCTCATGCTACGGAAATTCCCCGTGTGTCTGATCATTTTAGAACATCTAAACGCATGACATAAAGGGAACTAAATTTACCTACTTAATTTCCCTCAATTTACAATTTGCATATGGACATATTCCTACTTTCGAGCACATGACTTAATATCTAAAATAGGAAGAGTTTAATTAGCATAATAGAGAGTTCAGAGTATATCAAGGCAAATCAGGAAGATAAAGAACTAAAGATGATAAGGTTAAATATATTGCAAAATTTAGGGGGACCTGCTCTATAGCGGGCAATTAGAATTAAAAAAAGAAAATGTTATATCTACCTCGAAAGTAAGTCATAAACATATGGGAATATATTTGACATGCTAGATTCATGGCCAATATATAACTGATTTTACTCTATAATTAATCAGAATATATTTTACTTCTGTAAGAAACAAATTTCTTGGAATAGGAAGAAGAAAGAAAAAGAAAATATATAGAAATAAATAGTTCAGCCAAAATTAAAAAAAAAGGCAGTTTAGGCAAGCTCTGGTTGTTATCAATTAACAAAGTTCACCATAGCCAGTTACTTAGGAAAAGTTACAGTCCTTGTTGATTCCTTTGTGCCCTTTAATCTGTGAATAAAATACCCACACCTGTTTTACTTTATTAGTAAGACTCTTGTCTTCTTGCCCTTTCAGTTATAACATTACTTCTCACTCTGTTATTTATGAGTGAGGTATAATAATAATAATAATAATAATAATAATAATAATAATAATAATAATAAATAATAATAATAATAGGTAACAGCTATAGTTAAGTGTAGGCATCACTGAAAGTGATGGAATGGTGCACACGCTTGTTTAATCAGCATTCAGCATTAGCCTTCTACAACATATCGTACATTCTTGTTGAAGTTAAGAGGCAAAAGAAACCTTTAAGCTACTCTATGGCACTAACAGGTTTTTCTCAATGTTTTCCTACTTTTTGGCTGTTTTCTCCATTTTCTCAAGCCTAGGGCTTCTATTCTATCACCACCTGTCTCAATTATGGTTACTGTTGCTGTGTTGAAACACAATAACCAGCAAACTTAGGGAGGAAAGAATTTATATAGTCTAAGTTTGCATATCACAGTTTGTCACCAACAGAAGTCAGGACAGGAACTCAAGCAGGGTAGGAAGCTGGAGGCAGGGCCTGATACAGAGACCATGGAGAAGTGCTACTTACTGGCTTGCTCTACATGGTTTGCTCAGCCTGCTTTTCTTATACCCAGGGAGGCTCCACTCATGATGCCCTCACATCTCATCAATTGGAAATTGAGAAATGCCCTACAAGCTTGACTACGTAGTCTTTGGATCTTAAGGAGGCATTTTCTTATTTGGGGCTTTCTCATCTCTGATTGCTTGTTGGTGTGACATTCCATCTCTCCATTTCATTTATTTCTGCTTCGTCATTTTTCTTTGGTTTCCATCTGCTGGCTGTTATTCTAGTTCCTTGAACTGAAGTCTTTTTTCTTGTATGGATATGGACATTGATGACTATATACTTTTTTGTAGCAGTACTTTATTTTTTATTACTTAGATTTTTTGGTATACTATGCATCGAATTTCACTCATCAAGAAAAATGGTTCAATCTTGATTTCTTCCATGTTAGATATCTTTTTAATAAAATCCCAGCACATAAAAACATTCAGAAAAAAATTTAAAACTCTACACAAGTAAAATATTGCTTCTCACATTTGAATTTTTATATCTCATTATTTTTTCTTTACCTATTGCTTATTTGCTGTTCTTTCTCTAGTGTCTGCCTCTCAACATATTAATATTTCTATCCTTATTACTATTAAATATTGATCTTCTCATTAAAGACAAGAGTGGTTTCTGCATCTTATTTATAATGTTAGATCATTCCGAATTTCTTAGTATTGATTAACCAATAAATTTTATAGCACTCAATGTTTTCCCCAATCATCAATCCCATTTGCAATTAACTTTTTGTCAAAATTGAAGCATCAGTTTTCTTTCATGGATGTGACTGGGTTTTTCAGTGCCCAGGAATAACTAGCCAACAAAAAGCAGATACTCTTTGTCCTTCTTTTGAATTTTTTGTTTTGTTTTGGAAGTTTCTGTCTTATTAGTTTTTGTTTGGTTTAATTTTAATTTTTTCTTGTTGTTTTTAGTTTTCTTGGTAAGAGAATAATTAGCATAAGGCTGGTGGGCAGGAAAGTGGGAAGAGTTGGGGAGGGGAAAGATTAAAATCAAAACATGTTGTTGGAGGCCACTTGTTTGTTCCCAGCTGTCCAGAACCCCAAAATAATCACTCAGAAAACTGCTATTAATTAAATCACTGCTTGGCCAATCACTTAAGCGTACTGCTAGCAAACTCTTACATCTAGAAAATAATTAATTAATTAATCATTAGTTAATTAATTGTAGCTTACAATGCACTTTTTGTTAACTTGTGTAATATTATATTCTTCTGGAGTCTTTGTTGGAGTTGAAGAATAGATAGTTATAATTGCAGTTTTCCAGACAGAATGTATGAGCAAGGGAGGGCAAGATCATGATGAAGAAACCTACAGAGACAGCTGAACGAAGCTCATGGAAACTCATGAACTCTACCCTGACAGCTTTGGAGCTTCCATGGGACAGAACAAGGCCCTCTGTACATGAGACACAGTGGTGAAACTTGGACTGTCTGAGGGGCTCTTGGCAGTAGGACCAGGATCTATCACCGTGGTGCATGAGCTAGCTTGATGGAGTCCGTTCTCTATGGTGGGATGCCATGCTTAGCCTTAATGTGCCAGACTTTATTGACTCCCCATTTGATCCCTTACATGTCGGGAGGAATGGATGGGAGGTGGGCTGGAAGGGAGGCAGAGTGGGGGGTAGATATGGGGGATGCAGGATGTGGGAGGAAAAGCTGTGATGTAAAATGAAATTTAAAAAAAAATAAAAATAAATAAATTTAAAAAGAAACCAAGAAATACCCATTTTAAGCCATTCACAAAGTGGGAGCCAAAATACATTACAAAAAAGGTCAATAGGACAAAAAAATACTGAAATAAGTAAAATGGAACAAAAAGTTTATTAAATATCATTGAATTTATTTTGTGTCATCTTAAAATGTTTTTATATGCTATTTTCATCATGCTTTTCTTTTCCAATTCTGTATTTTATTTTTCTTTTTTAAAGATTTGTATATATGGGAGGAGGGAGATACAGAGAGAGAATGACAGAGTAACAGAGACAGAGAAAGACTCAGAGAGAAAAATGTAGGGAGGAACACAGAGAGTTGCCATATGTGGTGTGGGTGTGAAGATACCAGAGTTAGCATCCTAATCCCTGTAATTGAAGTTACCATCCTGCTGTGGATGATGGGAAGTGAAACCCAGCACTCTGGAAGAGTGGGAGGCATTTGTATTATTGAGCTACCTCTCCGGCCCCAGTTGTATATTTACAAATAGACAATCCTTGAATTTACCCCTCCTTTGCTGTATGCTCTTTTTTTCTAGTTTGACTTCTATTCTATTTTTATATCATATGGTTTTATTTACAGGCATCTGCACAAATTTTTAAATTGCCTCTTTTTTTTTTTTGAGCTTGCCTGTTGAAGTATTGGTTCACTTCTCTTGACTGTCTTGATATTAGATTGGTTTCCTTGAAAGAGCTATATTCAGTTTAACACCTAAGAATCCTTGTTTGCCATTGGAAGGCAGAGACCTTACTGAATACCCTTCTGGCTTTGTTTACATGTTTCTTTCCAGGAATTCTATTCAAACTGTTTATTATTATGAGGCTACATCCAACTCAATACTCAAACACTCCATCGTTGCAACCCTAAGTCAGATTTCCTACTGCCTTCTGTTAGTGTGTTGCCACTATTTTAACTTTATTTTGTTCCATATTCATAGTTGGAGTTTTATTCAGTATGAATAGGAACAATTTATAATCCTGTCCATCCTCATGAAATTGCCCTGGGACTGTCCTTGTTTTAGATGTCTTGTCTGCAAACACAGGTTATGACCAAATACTGTTGAATTCTGCATGTTTCTAGACAATGTCAACACGGATGATCCTATGTGATTCCTGTGGCTAACACTTTGAGCTTAGAGCTAGCCAAAGCCACAACACTGCGCTGTAAACTACTATGGTGACATCGTAAATAGTTTTCTGTGGGATTTATTCCTATTATTCCCTGACAGAGAGGCTGCAGCTGGTGATCTGTTGTAACACTTGATATGAGACCAAGGGATTGTGTCCTGGGGAAAAAGCATACCAAAAAAAAAATGACTTACAAAAATCAATGCAGAGACAGAAGCTGATAGAAATTAAGAGGGAAGAAAGTGAACGCTTGTTAAATCACTCTTATCCACCTGCTCATTTCAAGTGCACTTTTGATATCACTGGATTAGTAAACTTAATTTTGTGGTGTAGAGATGAGGAAACAGAAGGGAATGATACCAAGTCCAGCTGGTAAAGAAATATTATGTTGCAGTATAGCTCTCTGAGACACAAAGTAAATTCTAACAGCTCAAGGGAGTAAAATATTATTAATTTTGGTGATAAGAATAAAATCTCCCAGTGTCTGGAACTTCAACAAGAGAAATCTTACTCTAGAGCAGGTGGGATTGAAGAGTTTAAAGACACAATTATGTTAATAATTATTTAAAGAAATAATTGTTAATATTTGCATCTTTGTCAGAAAATATGTAAGCATGATTGGAAATGACATACATCAGCAAAATGATATTAAGAGCAGAGATAAGATATAGTTTTCAAGGACTATTGACTAAAGAAATAAATTTGATAAATATTGGAAAATTGTTATTGGATAAATGAAAGATAATCTTAAACATGAGTTAACAGGAATAATCTTTATACAAAAAAAATAAAAGAATGTCAATGGTAAGCAACCGTGGAAAGGCTTTTGTCTTCACAGAATTGTGAAACAGTTATATTTCCACTGCAGAAAAGTTTAATGGAAGAAAGATGGTTGAGAATTTAGGCTGGGAATAGAGAAGTGAGGTCCTTGTATAATCATGATTGAAGAATGATAGTTGCTAAAACTTATGGTATAGAGAATACCATTATTTATTTATTTACTTTTCGTCTGTTTGGTGACAAGATCTTAACATGTAATTATGGCTGGCCTGGAACTCCCTCTGTAGACGAGCATGGTCTTAGACTCAGACAGATCTGCCTACTCCCAACTTACTAGTGCCACTATTCCAGGCTAATTAATAACAGCCTTACAGAAGGCTGGTGAGCTTACAAGATAACTCCACTCATAAATCCATTTGATGCCAAGGCTAACAACCTGAGTGCAACTCCCAGGACCAACATGGTTTAAGGAAAGAACTGACTGTAGCTAAAATGTAGGCTTTGACTTACAACTTTTAAAAGAAAATAAAATGCAAAAAGCATTGTATAGTTGTATTATAATTTAAATGATGGGTCATCAATTTTCACATATGGAATTACTGAAGAAAAATTTCAGGATATTGTTAAAATGAAATCTAGAATGCCATTCCTCTACTTTCATAACCAATGTGAAGTGAAAATATTTAAAATCCATTGAGTTTTATTTTGAGATATAAGGCATGCAGTCTTCCTTGACTTCAGATTGCAAATCAATTATCCCCTAGTTTAAGGAAGCTCTGACATGTGCAGTGACTGGGACGTATTTACCATCACTTCTTGACAGAGACATATACAGCTTTTAAAATAGTAACAGATTAGAAATCAAATTGAGGGGTTTGATATATGATGATCTTTTCAGGAATGCATTTAAAACTGCTCTAAAAATATTTTGCAGAGGTATAAAATATATTGGTACTGTCTCTCTTTCCACCTGATGTATGCAACCATAATTCCTATGTAATCGATGTGACAAACTTTCATCCTAGCATTTTTTCCTGGGACTCTTTTTTTGTGCAGAGTTTAGTCAGTATCCTGAATGCGGTTAATGCAGACTGCTGTGAGAACATTTAGTCTGGTGTTTGTGATGGGCTGCTATTTCAAATCTCTGTATTCAGGCAGAGGACAACGGGTTTACTGAAGAGTCCATTTATTTGAAAACAGCACAGAAGGAAAAGTTAGAGGAAGAAAACAAAAAAATGTTCGGCAATTGGTTTGTCTTTAATCCTAAGCAGGTATCTGTATAATTAGGGACACAGTTAATAAAAATTCCTTAAGTGATTACTTTCTGTTTAAACAGTTTGTGGAGTATACTTTCCTGGAAAATGGAATTAAACTTGTAATAGGGGTATTTCTCATGTGTTAGAACATGCAGCAATACAGAGATGGTAACGTTGTGTGGAAAATGCATTCAGTAGGTTCGCTTTCCTCTTGAACTAATTTCAGTAATTCATAAAAGCTTCGGTTTTCCTGGTATGTAGTAAATGAATTGCCCACAAGACATACACCGTACACAACTATATTCTTGGCTCACACATGTATACTTTATGCATATAGGGACATATTTTGAGGGTCATTCACAAAAATTCTTAGGTTAGAGTTTAGAATATTCTAAATGGATTATTAGCTCTATAGGTTTTTTTAAAAGAATAATTATTATTCTTACTTTTGAGGTTGAAATGTTTTGCTCTCATCTTTGCAAGAATACTATTCGTATGCCTGGTGCTCATGGAGACCAGTAGGGTGCTAGATCACCTCAAACTAAAGTTATAAATACTTCTAAGTCTCCATGTGTGTGTTGGGAACCGAATTCAGTGGTAAGGAAGACAACAAAGTTCTCTTAACCACTGAGCCATCTCTCTGACCACACAATTCAACGGCTTTACAATATTAAAATTAACTTTTGCAAAACATGTGATCCAGAATGACTCAGCTATGCTGAAATCTTTTCCCAGAGGGTGCATAAGGCTGAGGTAATGGGATCGTCACATGCCATTGTAATTCTACAGAACTTCCTGCAAATGTCCTCAACTAAATAGACCCTGAAAGAGTACATAATGTAAGGAAAAGAAGTCATGCTTGTATGCATCTGGAGAAGTGCTAGTAACGGGATGGACAGTTAATAGCTTTCCTTGGAAGCTTAGAGTGGCCAAACACAGAAGTGCTCAAGTAAATAGAAATAAAAATCAAGTTAATAAGAGGAAAAGAATATGCACTCATACATTCTGCTAAAATCAGATTACTAGAGTAGACATCAGATAATTTTGATTATTAAGCTGGTTGTTGGAAAAAAATCAGATGTTATAGCTCAAAGAACATAGACAGTGCCATGGGGTCCACGATGCCTGAAATTCCATTTACAGTGTAGAGAGTGTCTCACCAATTAATACACATCCTAATGGGCTTAATAACTTTAGGTTAAACAAATGCAATACCCGTAATTTATCACTGTTAGTAGTTGTAGAAAATAGAGAGGTGTATTTTAGAAAGCTGTGATCACCTGAACAAAAAATGCATAGGTTGCCCCGTAGTCTAGTTCAGAACTTGGCAAGTGACATATTTTACAACCAGCATAGCGATAACTGTGTGAGAGACACTAGGGAGAATACGTGAGGAACAATCAAAGTGCACGAAGAAGGTCACTGTGGTTTTGATGGGGTAGCATGTCACACCGGTTTTCAATAATTTAAATGCAGTGTGAATAATTTGAAGTAACCATTTGTATACCTTTATTTTACTTAGATAGTGAGAGGGAACAATGCATAACTGAACGAAATTGGGATTCATTTGAGCTTTATTTTAAATATTATAGAAAGAAGAAACCAGAGAGCAAAGTTAATATGCTTCGTTGTTTTTTTGCAAGTGATATTATTTTCAAATGATTTTTTGGTTCCTGTGAAATAATGAGTGTTCAAAGAATCTAGAGTTACCTTTACTTATGAGTATATTTCTTTTATACACAATTTGAATGCTGAAACTTATCATCCATAGTGTTTGGAAAACTCCCTTTTCTTTTTTTCTTTTGTTTTTTTTTTTTAAATTAGTTTTGTTCTTTTTACAACCCTATCCAAGTTTCTCCTCCCTCTCCTCTTCCCAGTTCCTCCCTGTCACCTCCTGCGCTCTCAACCCCCACTCCATCCACTCCTCTTCCATGGTTTCTCTGCAGATACATGCAGAGCCCCCATGCATATTAGCCTGCCATGGTATATCAAGTTGGAAACTGCCTCTTTCAGTGCAGTTAGAGCACCAGGGTACGGTCCATGAGACAAGTAATTCATAAGAGGGAAGTACGTTGCTTTTCTCTTGTGAAGTCCTTTTCTGTTGGTAAGGACACAGCAAGGAAAGGGAAAGTCACCAAGAATCCAGACTTAATTTTGTAATTCTAGTTTCCAGTCTGTGCAAAACACATCTGTGGTCTAAGGAACTAGTTTAAGATACTTTTGTAGCAGCCCAGCCAGCAGAAATATTCATTCAAACAATTTCAACATTTAAAGTTCTGTAAATTTGACTTTTGAAACTGGGGAATTGCTAGAAACCTTGAAGGGAGATGAACAAATTTTATCCAAGAAAATGTGACCAATATTATCCCAAATATTCTATGTATAATAAGTTTATGTACATTTAAAGCTCATGTACATTGTGAACTCTGACTAATGTGATGGCTATAATCTGTTTCTGTCATTGTCTTCTTGATACACAATACTTTTGAAAGACATTATTATTATTATTATTATTATTATTATTATTATTATTATTATTATTATTATTATATCATCTCCAAACGCCCAGCAGGGGTATTTCAAACCACATGTTAGTACAATTTATTACTGAAAGTGACTAAGAATTTAGTGTAGTCAAGCATGATGCTCCAAGAATTTTAATTATAATTATTATTCTTTTAGACTTCAGGCATTGAAATTTTTACTTATTAATTCCTCTCAATGTATTTGCTTTATATGATTATATATATATATATATATATATATATATATATACAAATTGTCACTGTTAACATGTATTACTCTCCTTCATTTAATTTGTAAAGCAACATTAAATCCCTTTTCTTATTGGACTCAGAGATCATAGTCTCAGTCAGTGGAAATACCTCTAAAGTTTATGAATGGATTGTAAGTCTTCAAGCAACGACTAAGTCATTATTCTTTGGTCCCTTTAATGTTTGAATAAAAATGCTGGCATATGCATATCTAAAACTTATATACATATGAATGTAAAACACTGATAAAATCAACTTTCTTTCTTTTCTCCAATCATAAGATTGCTCCATTTTTTTATGGCGTATCACATTTTATACAGCTTCTAGGTATGGTTTCCCAAGTATTAGTGTGAACCATTATGAATCTGGTTGTTTCAACAACACATAAAAGTACATAAATGGTAGGCAATTTTATGTTGCACTGACTTATAGAGAACTTTTCAAAGATTTTACATTGATGTAAATTAGATATATGACAAAATTCTGACTTAAAGCAAGAATTTGAGAACATGTCCTGTCTATCTTCTCCCATTTCATACTACCAAGATTAATTATATTATGTCAAACTACACTTAAATTAGGTTAAAAAATCTTGATCAGCATCAAAAAGTGTGATTATCTGATTAAATATTAGGAAAATTTCCTATGGGTTTGAGATTAAACCAAGTGATAAGTTATATTACCAGTCTAGAATGGGAGCTGATCTAAAACAAATAGATCTCCCTCAACACTCTCTAGGTAGAGAAGCTTGCAGCCTGTGAGCACAGACCATGAGCTTTGGGGTATCAGGCAGGGGGAATTGTTTTCACTTTACATTGTTTATGGTCCTTTTAAACAACGACTTTTTTCCCCATTCTAGAATATTGAGCGTCTCTATCAAATAAGAATATCATTGATTTGAGTGTTTGTCTT
>NW_004949106.1:6589762-6607972 GCF_000317375.1 Microtus ochrogaster | reverse complement strand
AATTCTTAGAACATCCCTTGCACCAAGATTGTAGCCCAGGCTTGCCTCACACTCACAGTGATCCATCTTCCTCTGCCTCCTGAGAGCTGGAATTAAAGGCCTGCACCACTGCCACCTGGGCCGCATCAAGGTTGTTAACACACCCTGCTTGTACCCCACTGCAGAAGTACGGCATCAACCTATTCAACTGAATTCCAAAAACAACATCGTCAGAAAATAGGTTTACTAAATCTTAGAGAGAAAATAAATAAAATTCCCCCCATTTTTAATGAACGTAGTTGTCATTAAAGACTATTATGGGTCTAAGAAAAATACTTCTTGTGGAAGCTTGATTAACTTAGTTTTGTGCCCAGAACGTGGAAATTAGAAGGAACTAACTCTTGCAGAATGTCCTCTGATATCCAAGTTTGTGTGGCCCGTCCTAAGCACACACAAATAAGTATGTATGGGTTTAAAAAATAAGAATAAGTAAAACACCAGATGATTGTGCCAACATGCAAAAACAATTACTGCTAATAGAGTAAGGAGTGGCTTAAAGAAAATGTCAACTCATTTAATACATTTGCCAGATAAGAATTTACTATATACATAACTCAGATAGGTTTTGTGTTACAGGTAGGTTGTTTTCATGTATTCTCTGGACTTGCCTTCTAGAATGTTAGTAAAGAAGGCTGACTTTATGAACATTAATTTCTTGTTCAATATGTGGGGGTTATGTGACCTTTCGAGTTGAAGAATTTCTTTGTTTCTGAGTTTCTTGTTCTAGGAAGGATCAACAATAGCAAGTGTTTTCTGAGTGTAGCATATATTTTTGTATGCCTGCATTCATATCTTCTTTTCTTTTCAGAAGAAAAATTGTTGTATAGTAACTGCTATAAAGAATCAATCTACTTTATTTCTATCATTATAATATAATGGAAGAATACATAATTCCAAGAATCTGTTCAATAGTGTGAGATAAGGCTATTACTTGATGCATGATTTTTTTAATGGAAACATATACTTTTATTTTTGAAACCTTGTTTCTAAGGGAGGCGTAATAGTTGCTCCTTAAGATCAGTTCAAGACTTGGATCATGAAAGAACACTGTAGAACTGCACTTAAAACAAAATCTTACTACCTAGACTTCAGGCACCAAACTGTATATCCTATGTGGGCTTTATATGAGCCATCTGGGCTCAGGCATCTGCATTGCAGATTTACAATTCCGAGCCTTGGTATCTTTTAAAGAAGCTCTAAACCTTCCTCCTATCACCTAAATCTATTTATTTAGAGTGCTCTCTTTTGCAATTTAATTGTATATTCCCTTTTAATAATTTCTGTAAAAATGTTGCTTTCATTTTTAATAAAGCAATTGTTTTATAAAGGCTGACTTTTATTCTACTTAAGTTGTTAAGCATTATTTTACTTTATAATTTGTGCTTCATGACTCAGCATAAAGGGTCTTTCTATGATCATTTTATATTAATTTGAAACAAAGTATAATCTTCTTTCAAGCCCCTCTGTTTGGTTTGCATATGTTATGTATTGTCTTATATCATGTAAGTCATGTCTGAAAGAGCAGAGTTTGAAAAGCAGGACCCCATTTCCAGTAAAAAGTAAAAAGGAAGCACTGGGGAATAGAAGTCATATCGGGAATGCCTATATTTATAGTTCTCAGAAGAAAATGAAACCTATGCTGACATTACAGAGATCCTGAATAATAGGCTACTGAATGTGAATGACAGTCTAAGGAGAAATATGTGTAAGATATATATATTTCAAATACAAAATTCTCATTTTGAACCAGGACCTTCCACATGAACCCTAAAGCATGTGTTGAGTTAGATTTGGGGCCTCTGTAAAGGGTTAGAGACAGTCATTGATTCCAAACCTTTTGTACTTTGATTTTCAATTTTTTAATCAAATCTGTTCTGCCTACTCTTCAATATTATCATATCAAACCTGATAAAATTAATTTTTCATTTTTGTTGAATAGGAAAACAAATATTATATGCTAGTTGGTAATCATACTATATAGAAAAGATTTTACTTTATGGAAAAATGTAAGGCCAGGCGTACAGCTTTTAATTTTTCAATATAATTATATTAATGGGCATTTACATATATAGGAAATGCCCTACATTGAATTCCCATGCATAGCATTGTGTGGGTGTTCCTGGAGATGATAGAGGAACGACAAGGAGAAAGTCTCACTTGAATGGGAATCTTTGCCTAAAATAAAAACAGACAATGCTGCCTCTACTGTGTCTGGTGATTTATTAAAATACCTGAAAATCTTATTCAATGAAAGAAGTAGTCACCACTCCTAATCCTTAGGTATCAATTATGCTTATTTGGATTTTTACATTCTCCTTGTCACGTGCTCCTGTGATCAATGACATTGTAATTGAAGGATTTCAGGTTCTGTTTTTTTTTTTTTTTTGGTAGTTGAATTATATTTTACTATTAATTCTTCAGTTGTAGAAATTTAGGTTGTTTCTATTTCCTGACTATTGCAAGTAAAGCAGCAATCAGCATGAATGAGCAACCAACTACCTCTGTACTAGGATAAAGAGTCCTTTGAATTTATATACTCCCTAGAGTTGGACAATTGGATAACATAGTAGAGCTATTTCCAGACAAAATCTCATCAACAATCAGGGTAGGTGGCTGAGGATTTATTGGGTATTTGGTAGATGCTAGAAGAGGGGGATTCATTTTTGCTAAAGGGACTGAGGCCTGGTAGGTCAAATGCAGTCAAGAACAGGCCTCTAAGCCAAGAGTATTTGAGTGACACAAATATACTCTATGGGTAAAAGAAAACAGGACGACATAAAGATTGATGAGTGTAGGATATGGATCTTGGGTCAGTTTGGGAGGGAAGTGAATATGATTCAAATACATTATATAAAATTCAAACTATTAATTAAATATTAAAGAATCTTACTATGTGTTTTGTAACAATGTCCTTAAAGCATTTCAAGAACTATTGTTTCTTTTGTATTATTCTAGTTAAAATCAAAATATTTGATCCCTCCCTGGTTTCAGATATAAATGACCTCTACTGGGTTCTGATTTCTACCCTTCATTCCGTCTCAAGTGCAGATGAATCATTCTTTGTTAAGCTGCTTTGCAGAGGGCACATCTGAAAAATTAATATTTTATTATTTAGTACTTCATATCTTCTATTCCTTTTTAAATATCTGGCCAAATGAAAGTGGAATAAGAACAGATTATCCTCTCTACAAAGAGCATTTGAAAGTGATACATGTTCCTCATTCAATTTTTAACTATCCCTTTTCTAAGATCTTTGAGAATAATTGATCTTTTTATTTCATCTCATAAAAATATCCTTACATAGTGTGTAATATTCATGGTCTGTGTGACTTTTTCCAAGTATGAGAAAAAGTGTGATAGTTGAATCATTAAATTAATTATTATTAATGTGTAAATACTTTTAATTTTCTGTCACCATAGTAACAATTCTCATTTTATTATGGTACAAGATATGAATGCTAAGAAACACTGAAAATTAGTCATATATTATGCCTGGAAAATCTCACTGTAGTATCCTTTTCTAGTTGGGATGGCAATCTCACAAATAATGATGTAATAACTTATTATTAATTGTGAAAGTTTGGCCTTTAGCGTAGACTTGTCTCTAACTAACTCTTATAACTCAATTAGCAGTTATAACTTTAACTATTTATGTTAATTTATCTCTCTTCCATCCTGCACCTCTTGTTTCCTCTCTGTCTCTGGCTGGTAATTTCTTCTTTCCTCTTCCCAGAGTCTCACTCTGCCTGGAAATCCACCTATACCTCTTGCTTGGCTATTGAGAGTTCAGCTTTTTATTACACTAATCACAACAATACACCTTTACACAATGTACAAATATTTCACAATACTTCTCTTAAATAGACATTACACTGTTAAATTTTGCCTATGGTTATATTGAAAAAAATATATGAAAGTAAGTTTATTGTACTAAGTTGTGAGCATGTATTTCAAAATGAACAACATTTAGTATAAGAAATGTAAGACAGAATAAGGCGTTGATAATCAATATCATCTGAGTTTATGTGCCATTATATAATAGTATATAAAATTTTATTACACTCTGTGTGTATGTGTGTGTGTGTGTGTGTGGTGGGTGCACGCATACACGTGCATTTTCTTGTATACATGCTGTAGCTTGGCAGTCAAGTTAAGATGACAACATTTAGCAGTCAGTTCCATCCTTCTGCCGTCGGGTTCATTAGGCTTAGTATTATCCTGATAGTCCAAGGACACTTTGTACTTCACATTTTTCTAGACTATCCAATATGGGATTCTGAACTTATTGGTTTTATTTTATGTGAGGATCCCAAATCCCACAGATCACAAGTAAATTGCAAAAACATCTCCCAATTAGTAAGAGATTTAGTGTAGTATAAGAAAAAAAATCAATATTCTGCTCTAGAATTCAGTCAAGGATCATTGCCTAAGAAATATTTTCTCTTGTCTCTGTTGCTTGCCACCTTTAAGAAGTGAGTTATAGAACTTTTTAATCTATATATAAAAGGGAATAAGTCAAAAAGCAGGCAAAAGTTTGTGGCTATTATAGCCTATCATTAAAACGAAGAGAGTTATCTCCTGACTTTAGAGAAGAGTCCAAAAGAGCCTAGCTATTTAATGGTGATTTACTACAAAACAGACAGAAAAAAAAATGTGTTAAAACATTCTAAATTATGTTAGATTCAGTGTCTTTCATCTACCTTCTGATATCATGCACAGTACTTTTTAAAGTTTAGAAAAGATTGCTGAGGAGTTCTAACTATATCCTTTATTGTTTGAAAGGTAAGCAAATGGCCCAAAGGGCTGGATAGTTGGCTTAGCAACAATGAGCTCCTGCTGTTCTTCCAAAGGACCAAGTTCAGACTCCTTCCCCATATCTTCCCCCTGAGAGTGGCCCGTATCTCCAGATCCAGGGAATCTGATTCCCTCCTCTGGGTTTGCAGGCACCAACACACATGGTTTACAATGTATATACATGACCATTCTCACAGAAGCATGATGATATACAGACACAGAAACATCCACAGATACATAAACAAAATTAATCTTAATAAGATTATTCTTGATGTCTCAAGTAGTTCCACTAATATGTTTACAATCAAAATATACCTTTAAACATTCATGTATTTTTTCTTTAAAGCTCTTATTATGAATGTTTTCTTTTAATATTGCAAAAGTATATCAACACGTTTCAGTATTTATTAATAGCAGAAAATTATTACGTGCATTATTCTTCATGATGTACAAAGTAAATCAGCTTAATAAAGGGCCAAATAACATAATATCTTAGAGGACTCATAAATCTCAGTGGTTAGTATATGAACAGAGGGATGATGGGAGATAGTCCTTGGCAATTCTTCAGGAAGGTTAATGTGCCTTTCTCCAAAACAGCTCAGTAAAACTCTAAAGGTATTTCATGGGCGTACAAAAACATTTTGCATGTCAACTATTAATTCACTTATATTAACATCATTTTGACTAGTGAAATGCAAATTTAGAATAAATTTCCAACCTAGGAAATTCATTACATTATCAAAGACCAACCGATATGCTTGTGTAAATAAACAATTAAAATCAACTGACAAGTGAAAAATATCAATAAATAAGGTACAGCTAAGTGCTGAAAATACAATTAAATTTTAGTAGATGAGTGATGTTGGTGGTGGGGGGGGAACTAACCAGGTCTGAGAAAATGTAAGCCTTAGTTTCAGTTCACTAAAATGGGACAGAGCTAAAGAGACAGTCCTCAAGGAGAAAAAAAAACCACAGCCTTTTGTCAGCTCAGAAGTTCCCCAAAGCCCCCTAGTATCCTGATAACTAATAATAGCTTTTGCTACGTTACTACTGGAAGGACCCTACCACTAGGACCTTCCACCAATCAGCCCCCATACTAATCTTTCCTCCACCAATCAGCCCCATATTAATTCCTTCTCCCAGGAATCCCCCAAACTTGACTCAAAAGGAGCTTGCGACTTTCTTTATGCATCACCAAGCACCACCCCAACATTGGAATTATTAAAATGCTCTTGTTATTGCATATATGACTGTTGGTCTATTTGGGGAGCTTTTCTCAGACCCTAACAGTAGATACAATTAGACATAGACACATTTCGGGTCTTGCTAGTAGATAATTTAGTTAAACTTTCAAAAAAATATGATTTTTTGATAAAAAAAATGTGATTTTGATGACAGTGCTTTATTTTATGCAGGCAATATGTCTGTTTAATCTAACATCAACTAAACATTTATCTATATATTATCTATCAATTAATGTTGACTATCAATCATATCCTTACATACTTATTATCTATATAATATTCATATGCCTGTGTAACTTCCTACCTATATTTGCTTGTCTGAAAGTAAAGAGAAAATGAAAGAAGGAAAAACGACAGAAGAAATTTATCTGCTGATCACTGTTCTCCAGAACTTGATAGCAATATTCTATTGCTGAAGGCACCACATACTTGATCTACAGAACATAGAAAAATAGACTGGTACTCACTTGTGAGCGTCATCCATACTGGCTAGCCTTCACAGTGTTGGAAGCTGCTATGTGTGTTACTGGCGTTGACAGCTGGGGTTGCTGGTTCAGTTCACAGGACTCGTGACTACTGTTGGCTTTTTTATATGGAAGACTGGTTGCCTTTTACTTTCTCAGTGATTTCTAAAATTTTACTTGCCCTTCTGACTCCATGCCCTCACATCTCCCTAAAATCTTTATATAACAAATGGCATTAACTATTGATAGGAAAGGTCTATAGCTATGACCCAGTAATCTATAGGCATTGTAGTTTTTGGAGCACTGCAGCAATCCAGTGCATAAAAGCTAAGGTTGACAATATAATAATGAATCTGTCTTATTTGAAATCATTGTTTGTGGTAAATGTCACAGCAATGGAACAATATAATGGTTTTTGAAGAGCAATATGGAGTTTATTCACATTTTCACGTGATATGAACGGTATATGCTTTATGGGAAGCAGTAATGGCAGGCACGCTGCTCCTCTGTCAACACCATGTCACGTCTGCTGTTTTTTGACATGTTCTCTGTGAACATGTTTTAAAAAGAAGAAAGAGAAAAAAGAAGTAACAGAAGTAACTGTAGCTATAAATTAGGGAGATTACATGGTTTAAAATAGCTCATGGGATTAATTGTCAAGACTAAAAGCCACATCGTACATAAAACCCAACTGTAAGGGAAATTTGTAAAATTAATTTATATTGAGTGACTGAAAACAGAAGAATAACAAAAAGAATAATAAAAACAAAAGATGGGGTTTAAGTCAATGTGAAATTAAAAAATGCTATTTAAGCACATGGTACTATTTTTTTTTTTTGAGGAATACCTATTGTGATCAGTGTAGTGAATCATATACACACTTCGTCCCAATTCCGGTAACATTTATGGATTGTTTTAGGAACACGATGATGTAGAAGGATATATATTGACTAAGTTTTCTAAATTAATTTACTCTCAGTGCAAAGAAGAAAATATATATTTTACCCATGAGTGTTTACAGGGAAAAAAATGGGACAACAATTCATATTCAACACTATCAACTTAGTTCAGTAGAAGAATAATCCACTGTCACTGCTGGGAAATCATTTAAGATGAGAAAAAAATCAAAGTCTACTGAGTACAAAGAGGAATTGTGGTCAAGCTTTTAAAATCACATTTCAAAGAAAATTGGAGGCTAATTTGGGAGAACAAGTGATAAATGGGTGTTTTGTTGCAGAATTCCAGATGGTCTGACTATTTAAAAATATATTTTCACATCAAGATACTTATCTCTCTATTTTGCATTTATCCAAAAGTGTGAGGGGCTACTTATTGCTAAGGATTATGGGTAGCAACTACTACTTCACTCAACAATACAGGTTGGATGTAAAACAGATTCAGCTAAAGGAATTAAGTTTTAAATAGTGTCTGAGGTCTATGTTAGAAGCACTGAATTATTTTTCCACAAAATGTTATTAGTCCACAAATATCTGTATTTATTTCATTGTTTTTCTTAACTCAAATAACCTGGCAAATCACAAACTTTATTAATTAATATTATGAGCCCTCAAGTTGGTGCAATTATTTTATTCTTTGAATTTGTGTAAATACAAAGCAAAGGTCTGGTAGGAAGTTGGCCCATGACACCAAGTAATGAACTGAATGCTGCAAACAAACCCCATTGAAGAGCTTGGCCTCCTCAAAGAGCCGGAGCTGCTTGTGCAACCAGCTTAAACACGAAGCCTTCTTAAAGAAGCTGTGCAGCTTTCGTTGCTACCTCTGAGTCAGGATGCCTTCTCCTAAAGGTATCTTGTCTCTGGTTGCTTCTATCAAACACAGCCCATCCTAGATAACGCTGTTACTATGAAGCCATGTTTAACTGTTTTGTGTGTGTGTG
This sequence comes from Microtus ochrogaster, assembly GCF_000317375.1. Classification (NCBI taxonomy): domain Eukaryota; kingdom Metazoa; phylum Chordata; class Mammalia; order Rodentia; family Cricetidae; genus Microtus; species Microtus ochrogaster. The sequence goes on along the minus strand of NW_004949106.1, from coordinate 6,599,534 downwards.
TGTGTGTGTGTGTGTGTGTGTGTGTGTGTGTGTGTAGAATGCCTTTCCAAATAAGATTTTATATGGCTGTAACTGGCCCATGCAGCCACACCACTTTGTAGGCAGAGACTGCTTGTTCGTTTCCCAGCTGCCCACACCCAAAACAATCACACAGAAAGCAAAAGAAAACACTGTTTGACCTACTAGCTTAGGCTTTCTATTAACTAACTCTTGCATCTTAAATTAACCCATTTCTATTATGCTGGGCATCACCACAAGGCTGTGGCTTATGGTCAAATTCTGGCATCTGTCTCCTTCAGCAGATACATGGCATTTTCCTTACTCAGCCTTCTTTTCTTCTCTATTTCTGCTTGGAATTCTTGCCTTGCTCTCTTCCTCCATGCTTCTTTATTCATTAACCAATAAAAGCAACACATATAAAGAAGTACTTCCCACACCAGATGAAAATAAGTGATGATGATAGAATTAAACCTGATTTAATGTATCCAAGTAGCTATATAAAGAAATACCAAACATTCATGCACTTAAATAATAGCATTTTTTTTTAACACCAACCAAGTGTACCTTGATGCAAGTTGTTTTCTCAAAATTTTATTGAATATCCACATAGGCAGGAACATCAGAGACTATTTTAACCATAGACCTGAGCTTCTCATTAGCTAGACTGTGGTGGTTGTGCCAAGCCTCTAGTAAAGACGGTCAGTAGGAATTATGTCATTGTACTTTTAACTTCTAACCTGATTTTGTGTAGTTGAAACTGTAGCAGTTCAAAAAGATTATCTTCCTATTTGCTAAGATACTTTTTCTCCCCCCCCCAAAAAAAAAAACAAGACTTTAGTAAAAGAACTATTTGAGGACAGAGCTGGGATGGAATTCATTTTCTCCATGGCTAAAGGTAACACTGATCATTGTTTTGTTAGCTTTTATGTGGTAACTACATTAGTTACTACAGAATCTCAAGTGACTACATCAGTAAACACAGTAAAATGGGCTTAGTAAAATATCTTCTCTTAAATGTATTTTAAATAAAAAATGACACAGTGATTGTTAATACATCAGAATTAATTTATAGATTTATATTCAGATATTTGGGGAAATCTCACATCAGGACTTCTAGTGTGATGTTATTCTGAGTCTCAATTCATTATCAGTTTTTTAAAAGAAATCAAATACATCGCCTGTCTGTCATTTATAAGTTTTCTGAGTGTACTTTATAAGCCAGAATACTATACAAAAAAGAATATGTGAAATTGGAAGACTCCCACAATTGTCAGAATTTTACATTGTGTAAAAAGTTTTTTATAAGGCAGTACAATGAACTTAATTGCAGCCTTACTGATACTGTTGCCTTTCCTGTCAGTGATGCTTCTAACTTGACAGGTGCCTGCATCCCTCTCATCGTCTTTACTGTCCCTGCAGGTCCCTGTTTTGTGGCTCCAACCACAAAGCAAGGCAGAATCCAACACATATCCATTTGTAGTTGCTAATAGCTACTGAAAGCAAAAATGAGTTCTTGTCACTTGCTTATGACAGTTTTGCCTTTCATATTTTCATACACCATAAGTGACTCTATTATCAATTGTTGTACTTGAATTCACAGGACACATGACGAAAATATGTGAGCTGGTTGCTTTCATATGTTCACAAAGTTGTACTTAGGTCATCGTGAAGAATTTTAGAAAATTTTCATTATTCAGTAAGGAATTAGCCACCATTCCCCAAGTTTATCAGTACCTATCAGCTCCAGGTAACCACTAGTCAACGTTGTGTCTGGATATTTGCCTGCTGGAGATAATTTCTATAAATGGAGTCACTCATCAATGGCGCTCTGTATCAGTATGCCTAGTTTCAGGTTTCTGAGATCCCTCCATATTGTAGCATGTGTCAATATTTATAATTACTGAAGAATTTTACTATCCTTACCATATTTTGTGTCATTGTCCAGTTGTCTGATTTGGAATTATTTTATACCTTTTGACAGTTTTGAATCATCATTTAGTGAATATGTATGCATGAGATCTGTTAATGTTCAATGAGGTATGTATATTTCTTTTTAATGTATGTGTTCCCAATAGTGGCATTGATAGTTGATGTGGGAGGTGATGTATGCTATGAATATGTTTTTATTGCCAATAGTTAATACATTGCTTACTTAATATTGTTTATGCTGGTTGTAATCCTAATTTTATACGTGATATTTGTTCCTAGTGTACCTAGCTTTGTATTAGACAAAAGTGGGAGGAGATGGGGAACCTCGTTCAGTCAATGACCATTAAGAGGCTGGACCAGGTTAGGGCATGACCTTTTGTGTACCCAGAGAAAACCACAGACCCACCCAGTGTTCACTCGCTCTCTGGTTTCTGTGTTATACACCTGAGGTTGGATTTCTTGTTCCTGTTCCATGAGTTTGCCCATTATAGTAAAGAATCATAACTGGAATCTTTTGAAATTGTCTTAAAATTATTTGACCCTTTTCAGTAACAGATAGTAAATTTTTTTATCACTTAAAGAAGTTTCCAGTAGTTTCTCCAAAACTGCGGCACCGCTTCACACCATCACTGGTGGTGACACTGTAACATGCTTCCGTTTCCTCTGCATCCTTTAAAAACCTAATTCTTTACATTTTAAAAGTTCATAATATAATTTTTCTTTTCCTCACTTATTTTTTTTCCTCACAAACCTCCAAAGAACCTCTCCTTACTCATGTTCACTTTCATGGACTATTTTTTAGACTATTTTCCACACATATATGTATGCGTATATGTGTGTGCATATGTTCCAATTATATATAACTGTTAATTTCTCCTTTGCTATGTTTTGCTTTGTCTAACAGTGTGCAAGCAATAGCAATGGGAACTAGGTTGAGTCTGCTTTCAGAGTTCAGATACCCTCATTAACATTTTGTGTAAGAAGTAATGACTTTGTGAAGCAGATAAGCTATGCAATGGGGTGCATTATGATCTCATTCGATAGAAGATACTGGATAAATGACCTGTAGTTATTAATGAAAACTGCATTAGAAGACAAAATGCTAAGAATGATAGGCAAGATGTCTTCGGTAATGTGCTGTCAGAAATCACTTTCTCAACTTGCTTCATTTAATTTCTTTTTAAGCTAGTGACAGAGATGATGTATTGCTCATTATTTTAAAAGATTCTTCAATAAACCAAAAAAAGTAATGAATAGCTTTTTTGACCCTGGACCCAGGAATAATTATCTGCACTATTTGGTATGAAAAGAATCAGACAGTGTTCGTGGTTTATTAATTCAACTGTGATATTTGATAGTCTACACAAATAAGCCAATAAGGTCATTCAGCCTTAGAATTCTGTAAATAGAGTTAGTCTTAAATGAAGTTAGATACATGCACTATTTTCTGGATACCCACGCATGCTGAGCCTACATAGATAGGAACTGCTGAAAGGTGAGCATACTGACTTCAATTGCTAAGCACAAAGCTTGAAAGAACTTATATATTATTTGTAAATACGCCAATGAATAGGGTACTAGAAGAAGAGCTAGAGAGATGGATCAGTGCTTAAGAGCACTGACTTTTCTTTCAGAGGACCAAGTTTCAATTATCAGTACCCACATGACAGTTCACAACTGTTGGGACCAATTGTGTCCTGGCCTTCAGCTGCTCTTCCCTGTCTAGAGCCTTCTAATTGAAGTCACTAAAAGCTGTGCTTTGCCTAGAGCATCAGAGGATGGGATTTTCACCTGTTGGCCATTGACTGCAGGGTATTTAAGCCTCCAAGGTGTTATTAAAGAGGGGTTTTGGTACCAGTGATTGAAGGTCTGTGTCATCTGTCTTTGCATGTGTATTCTCTACCTTCAGCCCCTTGCCCAAAGCTCACGAACTGTGTTCTAGCACATAGAGCGCAGACAGGGGCCGCGGTGTGTGGCACACAACTCCCTGAAGTTTAGTTCCAGAGGACCTGACACCCATGGCAAAACACCCATGGGCATTTAAAAAAAATTAATCAAAATAAAGGAATAAAAAGGGATACAAAAGAATACTAGAAGAGAAGATGGTTTGCTACAATATTTATCTACAAATGAAGTAAGGAATTTTCTTAGTTATTATCTGTTCTCTTATATGGTCTGGGGACAGAGATACATTTTGATAGAGCAGAAAAATGTTCCTTTGGTTGTCTCAGCATTAATAAACATACTAAGAAAACTGAAGAAGCATACACATAAATCTGTCAATCTATGTTGTATAATCTTAATAAAAAAGTAATAAAAACAATAATAATCATTGCATGTAAAACCCACAATTGTCTTTATTTCTGTCTTTCAATTGCACGATTCACCGAGACTCTCACCTTTTAAACCTTAGCAAATGATGGTTCAACTTTATATCTCTATACTGCATTACCGTTGGATTATTCACAATGTGCAGCTCACTTTAGTACCTTAGCGCCTGTACCTTTCTTCCCAACTATGACAGAGGTAGAATGTGTGGTAAATTCCACAGTCCATGTCTATACCAATGGATATTGGTGCAGAGACTCTGAGTGATGGCAAATCTGTTTGTTCATATATGAGACACAAAATAGCCATGTGTCATAGCTATTATCCATAAATCTTAACTCATATAAGCAACTCACAACATTCTTTGAAAGAGACGAATGTAGAAAAATATAATACAGCAGGGAACTCAACACTCCTTTTCACAATTCTGTCATAGTCTTCTGAGTTCTATACAATCAATGGATGTATATGATGAAATCTCTCTCATTACCAATAGAATATTTAACGCCAGGCGGTGGTGGCGCACACCTTTAATCCCAGCACTCAGGAGGCAGAGGCAGGCGGATCTCTGGGAGTTCGAGGCCAGCCTGCTCTACAAGAGCTAGTTCCAGGACAGGCACCAAAGCTACAGAGAAACCTTGTCTCGAAAAACAAAACAAAAAACAAAAAACAAAAAAACCCAATAGAATATTTATGGAATGTGTGACATTGATATGGAGATGCTGTCACTGCTGGTTAGATACAAAGAATGGTCGGCACACAACATTTTAACCACCGTGTGATCGCTCTTCACTCTCTAAACCCAGACAAGGGCTTTCCTGAGAATGGTTTCCAACTCAGTTTCCAGTTATGACAAAATATCCGACTTAATGAACGCTGGCTTGAAAATCATATTTCCTAAGTTTAAATTATTGATCTACACTGTATCAATTCTTTGATGTTGGAGGAGCAATTTATTTCTGCAATTTCTTCACTGTGTTAAAGAAGGACAGGATATTATTACAGTGTTATTATTAAATTGATGTGGATAGACATATAAAAGGCCATGCAATTCGTTACTGCACTTGTTGCATCTGTCAGTCATCACTCAGATATGAGGAGCGTACATGGGTACACATATCCATTACTGTATCAGAAGAAAGAGTGCAAAATTGAACATAATTTTGTTAATAACACGGACAATATCCTTGACAACAGACAACATGGTATTTAAAATGGTTTAACAGAGTGTTAAAAATGTTTTGTACCAATTAAATTCAACAGTTAAAAATTCAAAGATATACATGCTGACATTGAGCCTTTGGTGGTAAGATTTCTGAGTGTCATTACCCAGGTGAACTCCCAATCTTGTGATTATATTTTTATCTTCTACTTCTTGAACTTTGAAAGGCATGAGAAGTCTATTTTTTTTGTTGTTGTTTGTTCATGCTCCCATTTAGTATGGAACCAGAGCACAGAAAGGTTGATAAGTGGTGGTTCACTAAGGAAACATTTTAATTGAAAAGATTGTATTCAAGAAGCAACTATGGAATGATAAAAGTTAGTTTTAACTTTTAACATTTTGTTGTGATGCTTGCCTAATATAAGCTTTACACATAGCTGTGCAGTGAATAAAAAATGTGATTTTTATTACAATGGAAAATAAATAGCATGACTAATGACACAAAGATTCAATCCAATTATACAATATTTGAGGAAAATATCTTTGATCCTTCTTTTATTATTCTTTTACAACTTGAAATATATTAAAAATTCTATTCACTCTTGGAAAAAAGCAAAAATGAATGTCTTCATCTGAACCAAAGTTTTTAAGGTTACTATTTTACATAGTCAAGTCAAAATAAATCAATAAACAATTATTTTTATATAACCCCTTCCTTCTTTGAATACAACTATCAATCTCAAATTAATTTCCCCATACAATTGTTATAACAAGTAATAACATTATTGGTTTTATATCCCAAACCATATTTTAAAATAACATAAATGGCAGTGACAAATATATCTCTACAAATCAATATTTAGGAAACAGATTAAGGTCATATTTCATATATATAACCCAATAATAATGCGGACTGGTTCCTCACTAAAGGGAATGGAATCCCTTATAAAGAGCAACATAAAATAGGTTGTTTAGCTATGGCTCATGCTTAAGCTCAAAATTTTTGTTACTGTATGTTGAATTACTAACCTTTGTAACTGAAAACTGTATATTCACGTTAGAAAGGCAAATTCAAAAGAGTCTATTTATTCCACATTATTTTCTAGTCAAGACAAACGTTTTATGCCGACTTCAGAACTACCCATTCCTCAAGCCTCTTCATTCTTAGTCCCTAGATTGCAGAGCTTGTAAAAAACAAAGTTTAAAGACATCTCTTTTTCACTTTTCTGAAGGGCTGTAGGCATCCATTTCCACACTAGTCAGAGAGCTCCAAATCACTTCACTAAAGTGTATTGTTAATTCAAGTTCCATGTGTTCAAAGCGAAGCTTGTTTGATCTTTTGTTATCACAGACACCATGCTTCTGTCTTAGTACCTACGTGATAGATAAATTTCTCAATGTGCTCTGAGAACCACAGAAAGATTTAGGTGCTTGGGAGACAGCTCCATTCCTCTGGAAGCATGAGAAGCTGTATTCAGATCCCAGAACATATGCAAATAGTCAGGCATACCACACTGACCATCAATTTCACCCCCTAAGGACTGGAATTAAAGACAGGAAGCATAATTCCCAGCCCACTTTTCTTTGTTTTTTTTCTAAACTTAGTTTTTCAAGGAAGTCTTCTTGTTTTAAATATTAAACTAAAATATGCCTTAACAATATTATTAAAAGGAACAGAACCAACGAAATGGTTCAGTTTCATCCTGACCCACTGAGTTTGTTCCCTGGGATCGACATAGTACAAAGCAGAAAATCAACCTTACAATTTACCCATTGACCTCCAGACGTGTTTTCTGATATGAAAACACCCTCATATATGCATGCAAAGTAAATGAAATTTTAAAATAAGTAAGGCATAAATTAGTAACATGAAAAAAATCTCAAATTCAATCTCTGTTTCAGTGTTATATGCCAAAGTGACATGGCGACTAATGTTGAAGCAATTTATTAGATAACTGAAAAATATGAAGCAAGACTAAAATGTGAGTTGCAATATTTAGTACAAATTATTAGGTGAGAGACAATTGAGAGATTAAAATCTATATCTTTTTTTTTTAGTCAAATTGGTGTGCAAAGTCCTTTAAATACAGTGGTTACTGAAGTCCGTGGACAAGATTCTTAGGAAGATGTGACAAGAACCATGGAAAATGCTAACAAAAAAGGCTATGCCCTGATTTTTAATATTTGAGCATTAGATAAATGGTATATAATAAATCTAAGTAAAATCACTATCATTGAAAACTAATAGCAACTTAATGCTTCACGACTAATTACTTCAGTGAGTTTTGTCATATCGTTTATTTGTAGTGAAATTGGATATTATAAAGCAATGAATTATATATAGGCACTATATAGGAAAATTATAATATAGCCATTTAGCTTTCACAGTGGTAGATATTTTTAGTATGGAAAACTTGGAGTATAGTGATGGTATTAAAGTCTGTGATTTCTCCCCAAAAGTACTATATTTCATTTCGTAATTTGCATAACAAATTGGCTTTAGAGTGTTTTTAACTTATTTTTGAAATTCTTATTCTTAACTACGCGATGAAATAAAATTAAGAAGAGACAGCTTTCTAGGAAAATAAGGGATATGAGCATTCTGTGTTGGTTTCTGAAAAGACAATTCAGAGTCATCAAATACTCTCTCCTTTTCCTCTTCTTAATTTTCAGATCCTTAAAGTATGTAATCCCATTGATCTAAGTCAGTCTGTTTTTCCTAATTAGATTGATGATCTATGGTCAAGGGGAAAAAAATAGCAATACAGGGTGACATTCAAGGGACATTGTGATTCTGGCAGCCAAATAAATTTATATTTGCAGATAACTACACAAAGTGAAAGGGAATCTATGCTTTGAATTTCAGGCTGCATATTAACTAAAAAGTTAGAGTTCTGTCTGGCACAAAGTAATGCTGTGTGTATAAATGGACCAGTAACCCCCGCAGATGGCACAATTACCTTCTCTATTGTTCTCCTTTTTGTCTTTATTTTATTTTAGTAAACTAGTAGAGATTTAAGAATTCTAAACAGAAGCTCTGAATTATATTTATAAACTTTGTCTCTTACCAACCCCTCACCCTTTGATTATTTAATGGTCTGTGTTTTCTCATTTTCCATTATTAAACGTACAGTATTCCTTACCAGCATCTTCCTAAAGGTGTTCTTTTGCTGGGGAAAGGGGTTGAATTAATATTACGCTCGAGAAATAACATGCTATCCAACTGTTCACTGAAGCAAGGAAACATATCTCTATATTATATAGGAAACAGAGAAGACCAGAGCTTAGAGACAACATTTCATGTAGAGACATTTTATGGTTCTTTCAGGGCTCAAATTCCATGAATTTGAAATGCAAATGAAAATGTAAAAAGAAGACTTGAACACAAAGAGTTAAATAAACTACTGATTTTCTAGGAAAACTTTGATAAAGAAAGCTATTCAAATAGCATGCAACATAATAAAAATATTGAAAAACTTCAAAATACATGACATACTTTTATTAAGCATTATATGTAACTTCCTTTCTTCAATGTAGTGGTTCAATCTCTTTAATTATTTAAATATGTTGTTCAAAATAACTAATAGATTATTATGGAAGCATAAAAATATGTGTGATAAGATTGGAAGTTCACTTGTCAAATATCTGTTGTTAATACATGTAAGGATATTTTTCAGGATATTCTGTCAGTTTACCTGTCTTTAGCCCAACACCAATTTGTGTTGATTTTTCTAAATTCACAATGAGTCATGAAATCAGGTTAAAATTTATCCTTTTACTTGAAAATATTATGCCTTTTATATTTCCTGTTTTTTTTTTTTTGGTACTAGCTCTTGTAATCTGTCACAGATGGTCAAAAAGTCTGGTTGTATAGAAAACCCTTTAAAATTATTTTTTGCCATATATTCAAACTATGATTTCCACTACTTAATATCAGTTGTTCTATCACTTTATCTATGTCTTATTTAGTCCAGAAGTCAATCTGGGGAAGAATATAATAGTTATTTTGAATAACTATTATATAGGAAAGAGGTGGGTAAGGACACCTTTCTTAATTGAAAGGATAAAAATAAAATTAAGCAATGCTGCGCATTGGTACAACCCACTCAATTCCAGTTTGACTGAATGGCATTCACCCCTGATGCTTTGGCAGTGGATTCAATGTGAAGATGGGGACTGAAGAGAGACCAGAGGTAGCATCCAAGGCAATTAACAAGCATGGCCAAAGACTTCATGCCTCTGAAGTATCCATCTTTTACACCAACAGACCTTGACGATAGACTTCCATAAAACAGTCTTAGGTTGTTTCTCTCTCTCTCTCTCTCTCTCTCTCTCTCTCTCTCTCTCTCTCTC
>NW_004949106.1:6580638-6589662 GCF_000317375.1 Microtus ochrogaster | reverse complement strand
TCTTTCTGAATTTGACCTGTATGCTTGACCATCATCTCATTCTTTGTTTAAAGCATTTCCTTTTTATATATGCTCGGATTCTGTGATAGCACAATAGTTCAAACTCGAGTGATCTAATAAAATACAGCTTTTAAGTATTATCTGTGTTTCGTATGTTAGACATTAAAAATAGAAACTATGCAATAACTAATTATTTGTGAAATTTCAATTAAAGTAGTTAATCACAGAGAACCAAAGGAATTTTGAAATCAGTGATAAATTTGACCTAATTATCTCCTCCCCTAGATATTAATCTGAAGAAAGCAATAAAACTAGGTAAAGAAATCCCATAAATTTATTCTTAAGCCAAATTTATTTCTCTATATTTTAATGAATTTAGTCAGGGAAATTGCTTAATTACTCACAATAGGTACCAGCATAGCTAGAAGACCTGCATTTGTAACAGTTTAAATTGGGGAGATTGCAAGTGGAATTTTTACAGGAAAATATTATTTCAGATTGTTTAAGGTAATATCCAGGTTTTTGACAATAAAGAAGTTGACCTACTGGCAGAGGCTGTGTGGCTCTGTTTCGTGTCACCTTTGCTGTGTGTAAGTACACTAGACCTCCAATGTGTTGGTTTTTCTTATGTGTACACTAGTAATTTTCTAACACCTTGACACAATGCAGCAGAATATAATAGAGAGGAATTTCAAAACTCATAATGAATTTTTCAAAAGATACAGAAATGATCCCTTGTTTAATTCATAAATATGAGATATGAAGTGATGTTTTCCAAGCAATAGTGAACTTCAAGACAAACATCTTCTCGATGTTTTGACTTTGGTGTGTTGCAGGTATACAAAATATAAAAGAATTCATTTGCAAAAACCTTAGTTTCACTGTAAATGTAGTAGTTAGTAATATTTTTATCATGATGATGCTAAAAATATGAGACAAAGTACAAATGTTAATGAGCTAAAGCGCATAACATATTACGGAAATATGTATGTACACACACTGAGGAGATGGAGGGAGAGATAGAACGTCTTTATTTCAGCAGGAGCCCCGTGAACAGCAACACACTGTCCATCTGGTCCTGAGTTTCATGGAATCACAGCACAGGGTGTGCCAAGATAAGCGCCAGGGGAAAAGGCCTCCTTCACATATGTTCCTTACTAACTTATTGGAGTCCAACATTTTTATGCTTGCTATACAATAAACAATATTTAAATGAGATAGTCATCTTCTGGTATCACTCCTATTTACTCTGTGGGTCAGCAATGCTGCTGGAATATGTTTGTACAGGTACCCGTCCAAACAAGTTGGCCACTGAATCATATAGCGAAGCGTCTGACTCAGCAATTCCTCCTTACTTAGTTTATCAGTCAAGATCTCAGTAAACTACATACACATGGAAGTTTTTATTGTGCATAGAATTCTACATATATGGAGGCTTTAGTTTACTGTACGACATCAGAGAACAGTCTTTGGTATCAACTTAGGCAATGTTGACAGGAACCAAAGCTCCCCAAGACCTTTGCACCCATCTATCCACAAAATGTGCTATTTAAATTCCAGAGTGATATTAAATACAGAGGTGCATTATCTGAAGCAATATTTTGTCACACTGGTTAAATTTAACCGAGGTGTAGAAAATGCGACATTCCCAAAGTCCAAAGTTCTGCGTCATACAAGACAATATCTGACTGCCTACATATGCACGGGAAATGTTAACAATGTGATCACCTGTTCTAATCCTTGCTTATATTTGGTGCCGCCTTAATTCCTAGCTAAGACTCCTGTGTCTAACTATGTAGCTTTCCTTTGGTGAAAGCTTCCAACCTCCAGCCCTGCTCTCCAAAAGTCTCTAGACACATAATGACTTTAGGCTCAAGATCAGTTTCTCATGAAGACCAATCCTTTTGCCTTATACACAGTTTTACCACCTTTTCATTACTCCAAGTCATATTCTATCAAAATGCTTTATCACTCATCTTTTAGAAGATATACCTAACTGAAGCCAAAAAATCTCCCAGGAATATACAAGGATGACCCCAGCTAAGACTCCTAGCAATAGCGGAGAGGGTCCCATGTACTGGTCTTCTCCTGTAATCAGATTGGTGACTACCCTAATTGTCGTTACAGAGTCTTCATCCGTTAACTGACGCAAGAAGATGCAGCAATCCAAAGTTAAGCACAGCACTGAGCTTTGGGAGGCCATTTGAAGAGAGGGAATGTTGGGAGCAGTGAGACCCCAGATCCTGAATTTCTGGTAATCCCTTGATCTGAGTGCTTACAGCTGCTCTGAGCACCAGACCTTCAGGAGTTCCTGATGGCAGGAGAGTGATTTCTGGTGGGTTTGGCTGGGGCTGGCTATTTCTATATAATCTGCCCCTGAACACAGTAAGGGAGCATTCTTGGGGAATTCAAGGATGACCCGTGTCGCTGTGTCTCTGTCTGTGTGTGTCTGTGTATTTTAACCTCCAGCCCCTTGCCCGAAGCTCGCGACCTGGGTGCCAGCACACAGAGCACAGACACGGGGGTGCGGCGCTCGGCCAAGAAAGAATTATATGAGCAAGGGGGATCAAGATCATGATGGGAAAACCCACAAGGACAGCTGACCTGAGCTTGTGATAGCCCATGGACTCAGGACAGTTAGCTAGGGAACATGAGACCAACCCAAACACTCTGTATACGTGTGACTTTTGGGTAGCTTGGTCTTTTGTGCGTCCCCTAGGAGAGGAACCAGGACCTGACCGTGACACATGAGCTTGCTTTTTGGAATCTATTTCCTATGGTGAAATGCTCTGCCCAGCCTTGACGCCAGGGGGAGGAGCTTGGCCCTGCCTCTATTTGATATGCCATGCTTTGTTGACTCCCATGCGAGGCCTTACCCCTCTGAATGGAGACTGAGGAAGAATGGGTGGGGGTAAGTAGAAGGCAAGTGGAAGGAGGAAATGGGGTGGGAGAGGGATGGGAAACTGTGATTGGTATACAAAATTAATTAATTAATTAAAAACCATTTATCGAAGTATATATTTTAAAAAAATTCAAAATGTCTAGCTTCCCAGTACAAATTAAGGATGTGAAATAAATTTTAGAGCTTCTGACAACTTCCAGAGGTGTCCCTAGCTTAATGAACCTTTGCCTAAACGTATCTGCAAGTGTTGCCTGAGAACCCACTGTATAAGGTCTCCAGAGTAGAAACTGTCATAATAATTGTGTTTTGGACATTTGGGGGGACACACATATCATTTGCAACTCAAGAGTTAAAATTCTACTGAATCTTCCTACCTCGGCTTGACATATGAATGAAGATCTGGCTTTATATTTTTCTTTTCAGTAGTTGGGTTGTGGTCAACATTATGACCAAAACCATGTCCAGGGTGCAAAGGATTTATTGGGCTTACAGGTTATAGCTATCACACAGGGAAAGGTAGGCAGGTGTTCATGGCCAGATTTTGAAATGGAAGCCATGGAGAATGTTGCTTATTGACGTACTCTCTGGCTCCCAATCTGCTACCTTTCTTATAGCTGTGCAACATCAGCCCTAATCACCATGTGCTGGGTCCTCCTATACAGTCAGGGAAACCTACCCATATACATGTCTAATGGTCAACATGAAGCAATCTTCCAGTCCTGACTTCATTAAGTAACTCTGAGTTATGTCAAGTTGATAGTTCAAGCTTCCTAGAAGCTCCGGTTTAGCATCTCCGAGGCTCTCATGCATGAACTCTTTGGAGTTGTTGTCACTCACATAACTTAAGGAAGTAATCAGCGATAGCTAAGACAAATTGAGGTCCTGTTTTGTGTTTTGTGCTTTCTCTGGTTGAAATGATATGATCTTTAAGAATGGGCAGCCTTGAAGGAAAGTGGTCCATATACTCCCAGTGAAATTAATCAATACCTAATTATTTAGAAGCTGTAAATGTTGTCTTTAGCTGACAAGCAGACAAAATGTGTTTTCTTCCGCAAATAAAGGATGGCAAATCAGAAATCTAGCATAAGAAAGGTGATTACGGAGCACAAAAGAATCTCCTTTGTTTTCTCACTTAGATATTTCATCAATATCGTGGTATTTATGTCCCTTTAATAAGACAAATGAGAGAGTCTGGGCTATACGATTATAATTGGAAAACAGTAATGACAGAAACTGCACAGAGCACAAAGTATGAAAAGAATTTTAGAATTCAAGACATCAGAATTTCACCCTTCGAGGTGCAGGGAAACAAAGATCACTGTCTTTTTTTCTTGTCATGTTTACAATGTCATCCAATGCACTACTTGATATTTGCTTGTTTCTTTAGACTGAGGATTAAATTAATTGTTTATGGTCAACACGGATGAAGCCAGGCTGTTGCCTTTGAGTCAATGACTAAGGGTTCTGAGTTTTTCTAGTAAAAAGCACATCTCTCCAAAGGTTGCTCCAGTTGAAGTTGGTGGTTTCTGCCCTCCCCACTTCCTTCTTCAAGAGGCCACTGTGAAGGCCCACTCTGTATGTAGTAGAATTTCTTTTCTCATAAAAAGATGTGGAATATTTTGTCGTGACTACATAAAGTATTAATAACGTTATATTTGTCAGTGATAGAAATGATTCACTGGTGAATTTTACTTGGTTCAGTCTTACTGTTTCCTTATAGTATTAATGTTATAACACCCACCCGTTCACCTCTTGTGTGAGTTCTGCTTCCCAATGCATCAACATTCAGAAAAACTGTACACTTGGTTTTAAATTATATACCTCTTACAAAGAATTGGTTATTGTGTTTATTGTGGTTTTTTTTTTCATTGCTTTGTATTGTGCTAGAGACTTAACTCAGCTGTGCTCTATCTAAGCGAGCACGCTACCACTGAATCATGCCTCCAGTCTTTGTTCCTCTGTTCATTTTCTTTCTTCTTTTGGAATCTTAAATACATACTCACTGCCATAAATTACAGTAAATTCAGAAAGCCTTACATGTTGATTTCTCTCACACTGGGAATTGAAAACTGATGCAGAAAGTAAAACTGTATGATGTTTAGGTGGCCGGTGTTTGCTCTTTACATTTCTAGTTGAATTCTGCTTATATTTGGAGAGACTCTTTAGTCAATACAAGTTTATATATTACCTAGTGATACATCAACTTACCCATCAATGCATGTCTCTACCCTACGTTTTGGGGCATGAAATTAAAAGTTATATTGGGTTACTATTACCTCACATGGTTCATCAGTTCTTTTCATTTTTATGTCTATTATAGTGTATTTAGAAAGTACTTTAATATTCATTCTTCCAATAAGCAAAAACTCAACTAAGTACGTACTTTCAAAACCATCTATCTGTCTGTCTGTCCATATGCTTCTTTGTCTATCTACTGAACTATCATCTATCTGTAGGAGATAGGATAGAATTAATATCCAAACTACACAGTTGTTAGCCCATGAATTGCCTAGAAATATATATGATTGTAACTTTATCTCTAAATTTTGTGATGAAAAACAAAATGTATAAACATGAAATATAAGCAATATATTCACTCTAACCAACAGCTGTAAAGCAAATACTTGCATAAGTTACAATGCCAGTGAAGTAGAACAATTGCAGGGTTTTGGGGTGTCTGGTAGTGTTTTTTATACTATACATCTTTTTTTGATCTGCATGGCATCAAGATCTTTACTCTGCTGTGTTTCTCACCTATAGAGAGATAAAATGATCCAGTGATGTATTCTTAATAATGTTTTGTGCACTAAAACCTTATGTTCTACATAATTAAAATACTTTTGAATGAAAACCAAAAACATTTATTCAAAGAGACCTTGCAAGTGCCCAGCCTTATCAACTAAAATGATCACTGAAGACCCAGGGTCAATTTATGTGATTAAAAATTATGAAAGGGATGCAAACTTGTTTATTTATAAAGGCTTTATTTCCACATTTATTATTACACTGCAGGGCATGAAGAAAATGATCGTTTAATCAACTTCAAAGGAGGTCTAGAGGATGTTATCTGGTGTTCTTATCCAGGTTGTATACACAGATAGTGCATACCAATAATTACATTCAAGAAGTTAAGATGGCAAAGCCATATTTTCTTTTATCTTTCTGGGGTTTTTTTTGTCTAATTTATTTTCACAAGGATGTCTAGGGTATAGAACATTTTAAATATAAAATTAGAGATATTGTTTTGTTTCTTAGTTTGATACTTTCCTGGTTTTTGTAGGAACAAACAAACCCCTCATTTTGTTATATAGTGGGAAAAAGAATAAGATATATTTGGGATTTGACACTCTTAGTTAACTTCCAGTTGCTGTGGTACGATGCCATGAACAACTGAACTTTTATGTGAACACATAAACAAGCAGTTTCTATGGGACTGGGACTGATGGTTCCAGAAAGTTAAGAGTCCATGAATATCATTCTAGGAATCTTGGCAGCATGCAGACAGACATGACCCTGGAGCAGCAACTGAGACATCATATACAGGTCCTCAAATAGTAGGAAGGAAAGTATCCAAACAAGCATATGAGCCTATGGAGGATATTCATATTCAAACTACTAAAGACAAATTGTTTTAACATAGAAATCTCTTTTTTGTTGATTATTATTATTTTTTTCTCTTAACTGTTATGCATTTTGCTGTT
Organism: Microtus ochrogaster; assembly: GCF_000317375.1. NCBI lineage: Eukaryota > Metazoa > Chordata > Mammalia > Rodentia > Cricetidae > Microtus > Microtus ochrogaster. The sequence continues at coordinate 6,583,059 of NW_004949106.1, read as the reverse complement.
TTCTCCTAATTTCTTTTCAAGAAATTTCATTATGTAACTCTTCTTTTTTGTTTTAGGTATTATGATGAAGTATTATAATTTCTAAATTGCATTGATAAAGTTGTTGTAATGAATAAAATTATAGAAATCTAGATGAAGATAATGAAATAGATTTTGAGAGTTTTTTTTTCCCCTAAGGATCTAGAGGGATTAGGATTATTCCCAGTTAGAGTTGGCATAATCATAATAGATCTTTTTCTAATATGTAGTCGTTTGGGGGAGAAGACATAGGCCACCTTGAACATTTCATGCTGAAAGATAATGTCATGGATCATCAGAGTTAGGTGACCTCTAGACATTCAGAATATCAAGGAAATCATAGCTTAAAAATCTCCAGAAGGAGCATATTCACAGGGATATTTTCTAGACCTCTTGTACTGAAAATCTTAAGAACAGTAAGCAGGATGTACATCATGATATTTTAGTATTTTTAACAGTATACAAGAAAATTCTGCCCTTCATCTAAGGGAAGCAAAGCTCATACTTCTTCCCCGGAGCTTCAACGTAGCCTTACTTGTTTTCAGAAAATCAATAGGTCTAATTATAAAAATGTTGGTTATTTGTTACAAATAAAATTTGTATGTATGTTTGTATGTTTATATGTATATAATTATATATATGGTATTTGATGAGAGAACTAAAATAAGAAATATTCACTTGAAATATTAACTGTAAAGTGTTCTGTATTCTTTCTCAGATATTTTAAGACAATAGCAATTGTTCCTAGTACAATATGTTTATGCAAGTATTTGCTTGAACTTGTTATTTGTGACACAAATAGAATTATTCATATCTTTGTATTGTTCACGATGACTTCTAAAATACTACATTCACAAAGGCAGTTTTTAAAAATCTGTATCAATTAGAACATAATGTTTTATTTAAATTCCTGATCATCAGATAAGCAAAGCATTATAAATTAAAATTTATTCTTTGATTCTTTTTTTTTTTTTTTTGATTTTCGAGACAGGGTTTCTCCGTAGCTTTTGGTTCCTGTCCTGGAACTAGCTCTTGTAGACCAGGCTGGCATCGAACTCACAGAGATCCGCCTGCCTCTGCCTCCTGAGTGCTGGGATTAAAGGCGTGCGCCATCACTGCCCGGCTAATTCTTTGATTCTTAAGTGTATGTTTTCAGTAATTGATTCATAATGCCCTAGTTCTTTCCTGTTGCTGTCATAAATGACTGACTAAAGCTAGTTTGAGGAATGAATGGGTTTCTTTGGCTTACAAGTTCTGATCACATTCAGTCACCACAAGAAGTTAGGGCAGGACATCAAGCAGGAGCATAGAAGGAACAGTGAAGAAATGTGGGTTATTGGATTGCTTTCCATGGCTTGCTCAGGTTGATTTCTAGTTCAACCTATGAGCACCTGAGAGGGCTTGTGCCTCCCTTAGTAGGTGCCACTCCCACATCAACCATTAATCAGGAAAATAACTCCACAGACATGCCCATAGGCTAACTTTTTGGTTGTCATTCACCAGTTGAGATTCCCTCTTTCTCTATGACTATAATTTTTGACAATTTGGCATAAACTAAATAGCACATGTAACAAAGCAGGCTCAAATACTTTCCAGATTCTTAAGGAGGCACAATTACTATAACATGGTTCAGAACTGTGTTTAAATACGTAGGTGTTTCACATTCAACTATTTTTTGTTAACAGAACTTTAAACCTTCCATAGACTCAATCTAACAATTCCCTAGTAGCACAGTTAGTTCTTCTAGATCTTCTAATTGATAAGCACAACATCAAATATGTATATGTGTATTTAATTCCTAACTCAAGAAGGTTCTGTCGTGGGTAGTATTTTTTAAATAGTAGAAGAATTATAGTTGGTGAAATAGCCATTTGATAGATGAATACAGCTTGAGGCTAGTGAAGTCAACTTTGAAGAAGTAAACCCATGGGAAAACTACTGAGGAAGTCCTGACACCTGTAGGTGCTATTGCGATTCCATTAATACCCACAATCCTAGTGGGCAGCACACTAGAGACTGTGTTAAAACAAGTCTATTCAGATAATGTAAAAGAAGATATCAAATATCAGCTAATTAATTCTTCTTTCCAAAATATTATAGGGAAATAGACAAAATGAAATTATACTACATGTAATTGTGGCATTAAAATGCATGTTGAGGCAAGGGTATATAGCTCTTGAATATGGACCTTCAGCTCATGAGCTTGGGGGCCTGATTTCACATCCTAGGGACTCATGTAAAAGCTAGAGCACTCAAGATCACCGTAGTTGTTTATATAATTCTATACTAATTAATAGCACTAATTTACCTTTCAAAATGAGTGGAAACATAATTATTGTCAAATAAAATTGTAGAGATAGTCACCTGTATGAAAATCTTCAAGAAGAGCATAATAAAACAGTG
>NW_004949106.1:6570043-6580006 GCF_000317375.1 Microtus ochrogaster | reverse complement strand
AGTAAGATTACCTAAAAATAACCACTATTAATAAATAAATTTGCATTTCTAAAAATTTTCAAATTAGTATTTTGTCAATAACACAAATTGAGAAACAATTAAATGAAAGTAAGTAATGCTCCAAAGAATCTAATTGATTGAACCAAATCATCTTTCTGGTTATCTATAGGAAAAATGACCAAGCTGGTTGACGGTATAAATAAAACACTTGAAGAAGCTTTGCATAATTGTATAAAAGTATATCCCAAGTAATCGTGTTTATTATTTCTGTAGTATAAGGAGAGGAGAAGATATCAGACCACCCTGTGTACATAGCAACCTTAATTGAGCCCATGCAGCATTTTTGTTAGTATCCATTTGTTAGTAGCCAGACAGCAATTAAATACTTTTATTTCTGAGTCATGTCCAAAATTAATTAAAAGGATGTTTTTATGTGTCCACCATGACATTAAACTAATTCCACAAATGAGTCTAGGGAGATCCTCATGTTATCAGATATCTGCTTGTATTTGACCATTCTCTACAACATTTTATAAGATATTTATTTTTGTCTTCCAAATGTCTTTTATCTTACAGTTTAGATAACGTATAATATGAATTTCTTTATAAAGAAATCATAAAATGTGCTTTTGAATCTATGTATTTACTCATGCTGCTATTATGTTATTAGTAGTCTAATTTAGATGTTTCTGGTAGAAGAGGTTACCTTTATTTTTTTGAAAAAAATATTCTCTCCTACAATACATCCTGACCATATTTTCCTTTCTGTCCACTCTTCAAAGTCCCTCGACTTACCTACCCTCTCCCCCAGATCTACTTTTTTTTATTTCCCTTCAGAAAAGATTAGGCCTCTTGTGGATATCAACAGACCACAGCATAACAAGATGCAGAAAGACTTGATACAAGCCCTCAAATCAAGGCTGGAATCAAACGATCTACTAGAAAGAAAGGGTTCCAAGAATAGGCAACAGAGTCAGCGACACACACAACACCACTGTTAAGAGTCACATAAAATCCCCAAACTAAACAATCACACCATATATGTAGAGGATCTAATATAGACTCATAGAGGCCCTGTGATTGTAGTATCAGTTTCTGTGAGCCCTTATGAGTTTTGCTCAATGGATTCTGTGGGCTATGTTCTCCTGGTGAAGAAGTTAACCTTTTCTATATGGTGTCTCTTTATAGAAAGGGAGAGAGAGGGGAAAGAAAGAGGGAAAAGGAAGGTGGGGATAAAGCGAAGAGGACGTACAAAAAGAGAGAGCACTTGTCTTTTGTTGCCAGGCTATCCTGTAAATTGTATTCCTCCTTCCTCATAGCCTCTTTGAACGGACATGCTAGAAGCACAAACTGCTACACCTGGGTGTGCCAACTGATTTTTCATACCCAGTTCATTTAGGTTTGCGTTTTCATCACCTCTCTTGCTGAATGTTTCTAACGCTCTAGTTTCTGACACTTTTGGTGGCTTACTGTAATTTTTCAAATGCACCAAAGTCAAATTTAAACTAAACAAGACACTGTGCTATTAAGATGATGGAGTAGTTTCTGGAGTTCACATTAGGATTTTCACGATGCCCCGCAGAAGGTCGTCTGTTTTCCTTGAAGTTGAGAACGTCCTACTGGGCCTCCATTAGCCCTAGAGCACTCATGAAGCAGGGCTTTAAGAGTTCCCATTTAAAAAGTCATTAGCTGAATGGGAATAAGAGAAGGCAGAGAAGGAGGAGAGAGTACTTTTGTAAAAACAAAACAAAACAAAACAAAAACAAGCATTCATTGGTCCCTGAAGAGCAATTGTTTTCCCAGCTAGTCATCAGCCTCTTCGTCCTATGTTATAACCTTTGTCTGCAATGACCTCTAATTGAGGTCCTATATTTGTTAAAACACTGAAGGACCAGGGATACAGAGATGCTGACATTAATTAATAAAGGGGCCCTTTAAAAATTATTCATATATAGGAAAAAATAGAAAAGTGATTTGTAAAAGATAACAGTCTTCATGTAATTAGCAAAGTCTAATGACATGATTAGATAGGCACTCAGTTTTGTTTTACTATTTATAGTCCCTTCTGTATATAGACATGGTTACTGCAATCTAGTCTTTGAGTCACTTCCTTACCTAAGATTTAATTTATCTGATCTTTAGAGGAATACATTTGCCTTGATATGTGTTTGCTTCCTGGTTTCATTCTCCCAGAAAAACTTGGTGAAGTCAAAGGTAAATTCTTAGTCTAGCTTGACTGTTACCCTTTAGGAGATCATATACTTACCCACTAATTGTGGAAATAATGAAACAATATTATAGAGATATTTAGGGATGTATCGATGAGAATCTATAGCAATGGTATTATATATATATGTGTGTGTGTGTGTGTGCATGTACACATAATAATTTCGTGTACAAATCTGTTAACTATTATAGTAAACATGCTGTATTGTAACTATATGAATTAAGGCAGAATTTTATATTTAAGGAACATCCACATATCCTATTCATTATCAAATATCTTTATGATCAAATGTAGGAAACACAAATGTGTAAAGTTTTGGAATATTCTAACATAGAAAATTAGAGCTGTTTTATCCCTTGATTTTTTTTTCTGACACCTACAGAAAGCACATTTTGATTATGTTTCTTTTAAAATACATTGAAATCACAAAGAATATTCACAGAGCTGAATGGATAAAATTATACTAAATGCATAGGACAAGATTATGAAATAAACTGAGTCCTTCATTAATTCTGATATGGGAGTTTGCTATTGTAACTGGTTTTTTATGTTCCTGTTGAGCCTAGCCACTTGCTCGCATTTGCATATGCATAGCAAGATAATATCATTTTATTAGTTTTTGTGCTAAGCCTCTGAAGAGTAATTATGTAAGATCTGGCTTATACATATTTTAATCATTTATTTCTATTATTTTCATATATGCTTCATCAACTTCTGAGCAATACACATTCCCAATTACAGTATGTTTCTAATGTACACAAATATCCATTAACTTAACCAATCCGATATCCTTCATTTCATAATTTAAATACTATATATATGAATTGTGACTTGAAACATGAAGAAAGCATTCAAATAACTCAGTTCTCTTTTAATTGTAATTTTTAATAATTTTATACCTATTTCTTCTTTTATGATCACTCCCCAGAATTTTTCCTTTTATTTAAAATAGAATTTCTTTCAGTAATATATTCTCGTGTCCATTTTTACTCTTCTATTCCTTTAAATTTTTTGGCACATCCACTCCCACTCTCTCTCACTAGAAAAAAAGCACAAAAATCCTCTAAGCGAGAAAAATAGAATAAACTAAACTCTAATGTGGTAAACAAACAAACAGGAAGAAAAAAGCCAAAGAAAAGAAGGCATATGAAACAAAGACCCACGTACTTACAAATTTTGGATTCCCTTAAAAATGATAAATGGAAGTCATTATACAAACTCACTGGGCCTGTGGATAAAAAAGAGAAAAAAAATATATGTTATATATAATAAAATAATAAGGTAACATTAATATTAAAGAAGTCCCTGAAACAACATTATGAGATAAGGAGGCTCCAAAGATGCCACTGAGTTAATTTTCTGTTGACTATCTAAAGCTGAGGCAGAGTCTACCCTTAAAAGTAGTTCTTTCCCTAATGTGACTCCCTTGGAGGAAGCTTAAGTTTTCTTTGCAAGTTGATGTGAATTGAAAATGGGTTTTGGGTTGGGGATGGGTCATATGTCCACTTTTCCTTTTAATCCTAGAACTCCATTAGACACAGACCTGTGCAGGCCCTGTGCGTGCTTCTTCAGTCCTGGGAGTTCGTATGTGCATTGGTCTTGCTCTATTTACATGCTCTTCTTTGCTTGGAGTCCTCTCAGCTATTACGGTCTTTCTACTTCCTGTTCTGCAAAGTTCCCTGGGCCTTGAGGGGAGGGATTTGATGGAGACACCCTGTTTATGATCTTCCATTCTTTGCATGATGTCTGTCTGGGGGTGGGTGTGACCTCTGTATTTGTTTCCATTTGGTGCAGGAGAAAACTTATGATGTCTGAGCAAGGCACACATTTATGAGTATTAAATGCCATTAAGAGTCATTTTATTGCAACTATTTGTTTGTTTTTTTGTTGTTTTTACAGTAATAGTATTTGGTTTTACCTTAGGTCCCATGGCTTTCTGGTCACAGGTTCTTGATCAAACACACTTTGTCAGGTATAGATTCTATCTTTTGGTCTGGGCCTGCAGTCAAATCGGATAATGGTTGATTACTCCCACAAATGTCGTGCCTCAATTGAACTAGCATATCTTGCAGGCAGGACATTATTGTACATCAAAGCCTTTGTGGCTGGATTTGTGTTATTTTTTTTCAGGTTTTATAGAGTTCTATTTATTTTTCAACTTTTTATAAGCTTTTTATTAAAAAAAACCAAACTATCTTTTTTTCATTATATATACCAACCCAAGTTCCCACTCCCTCCTCTCTTCCTATGCCCTCCACATACTCTCCCACCCCACCCCCATCCACTTCTCAGAGAAGGTAAGGCACATTGCTTTGGGAAAGGTCTAAGGCCCTCCCTGCTATATCTAGGCTGCGCAAGGTGTCCATCACCAAACAGAATAGGGTCCCAAAAAGCCAGTATAAGCAGTGGACTAAATAGAAAATTTCAGGAGAGTGAAGGCTGCATAGTGACATCCTGTCTCTAAAACAATTCAGATGATAGACAGATATATGATAGATGATAGATAGATAAATAGACAGCTAGATAGATAGGTAGATAGATAGATAGATACATACATGGATGGATGGATGGATAGATAGATAGATAGATAGATAGATAGATAGATAGATAGATAGATAGGGATAAAATAAAGGGGTAATTTAAAAAAACCACTATTACATGGTTACACCATACTACATTTTTTTTCCTGAAATACAGTCAAGCCAGAGGATGCCTGTACATATTTTTCTTCTTATTAAATGGAGTGGAGATAACAAATTGCTCTCGTTCTTGACGTTTCACACAGGGTTTTTAATCCGTTTTCTGAGGCTTGGCTTTGAAAGGAGTCTAATGTCACTGTTCAATTTGAGACGAGCTCTATGAATATTTCTGACAAATGAACCTTTTATTTAATTGGAATATAATGATTCATTTTGATGAAATGAGAGAAAACTTACAGATGATACTTAATCGCTGCTGTCATATAAGCGCTAAGCCATCCACAGGGTGCTATGGTACCTAGATCAGTCACTGCCTATGAGACAGGATCCACAGAGCTTCTGATAACTACGGAGCTGCAACCCTACCGTCTGGCTCACTTAATAGATCCATTCACTGTGTTTCTTGCCCTGGATGGAACCCTGTATTTAAAATGTCTTCAATATTTTTGATTACTTAGTGTTACCTTTTATATGTATTTCTACTTTTTAAAAAATAAACACAAATATATTTTGCCATTTAAAAATCTTTTTTACCTATCCTTTGAAGCTAACTTATTTTCATCATTAAGGTTAATGAGTTTCTTACTATATCATTCATCATGGGATTACTTCTGAGGTGGTATATAGCTATCAAATGATGCCTTCTACTTTGGGAAGTTTTCGAAGTGTGAAATGGAAACCAATAAATAAATATGGAAGTTATGAGAAATTATAGCACTACTTTTATGTGTATAGGTTAAATAAAATTATGTATCTTGTCCTTTTCACATTCTTGGGAGATTTTTAAAAAAATCATTGATGAATGTTTGTTTTTATAATTTTTTGAGAATTTCATTCATGTGTACTGTGTTGTCACCCTTCTGTCTCCACAACCCAACTTATCCAGTGGTTCTCCAACTCCTTTTTAAATCATAATCTTTTCTTTAATTATTCCTTTTACACCAAAAAGCTCATATACAAGAAAAACAAATATAAACAAAGGAACACACCCAATTCAGTCATTTTAGTACTGCTTATATCAACATTTGTTTTGGGCTGACCCCTCAGTATTGGGTGACCTAGATTTGTTCCTGGAGAAACGTTTTCTTGTTTTCTCAGGAACAATTGACTTCCAGTATTTCTCCCTATCTTGCAAAAACTAAGTAAGTCGCAATACAGTTGTGACTAAGTGTGATTTGTTTGGAACTTTTCTGTTCAATATCTTTAAATGTGACAAAATACAGTGACTATAAATACTGAATTAGTATATACTACAAAATCAAGTTCCTTTCACATTAAATAACAACATTCCAATATAAAAAAAAAAACTTCAGGCAGAATGCAGTGATATTTGTAATAAATTTATTTATAGAGACCACTCCAGCTCACACATTATAAGAGAGGCTTCCTTATGCAGCAGAGACCCACAATCAGGCATCACGCAGAGACAGAACACTCAGCCCTAAATGGGATGTCTCCATCAAAATCCTCCCTGCAGAGATCAGGGAACCCTGTGGAAGAGGAGGCAGAAGATGCCAGAGTCGGAGAAAGTGAACTGCACCAAGGAAACAAAGCCATCTAAATCAACATGATACATGCCCATCGGAAGGTACAGTACCAGAACAGGTCCGCACCAGAGGCTCCTAGAGAGGAAAGGAAAATTAGACGCACGCCCCATCCCTAGCTCAGAAGCAACCTCTAATTGCTAACTATTTGCAGATGCAATTTATTTCACCCAATGGGCTGTCACAGGAGAAATAATGTGCCTAAGAATAGGCTACATGTTCTACCAGAGATGACAACAGAAAAAAAAAAAAACAACCCAAGGGCATTTTGGAGGTTCCTTGTCTCACATCATCATGACAGAACTTTTTCTTTGTTTCAAAATTTTATCTTATTTTTTACATTTTATTTTATTCATATTCTCTTTTCTTCTCTCTCTTTTTTAACCTTACCTGTCCTTTGATTGTGAATTAGGGCTTCCAATTTAGTGTTTATATGGAATTTCTGAGTGTGCCAACAAATGGGTTTGTATTTCCTATGTCCTTTCTTGGGCTCATTTTCTTCTCTCTTTTTTTTTTTTTTGTTTTTTTCCAAATGCTGTGTGTTGATTTATGTTTTGTCTTACTATATTACTTTTTATTTCATTATCATTCCTTGGCAGATTTTTTTTGTTTTTGTTTTTTAATGAAAAACATAAAGTTGTTGTGCCCAGGTGGGAGGAGAGGTTTGGACTAACGGGGATGAGTAGGGGGAGGGTAAACTGTAATCAGGATATGGTATGTAAACAACAAAGAGTCTATTTTGAATAGAAAGAGAAAAGGGAAACAGAAAACAAGTAAATTTATTGATAGCCTCATTTTTACTGGGTACCAGATAGCAAGAACATGAAGCATATTTCAGCAATAACACCATGAAAAGCAATTCCATTTTACTGCCTGTGACTGCAATAGATGTAGCATTAATCTATGTTCGAGAAAAATGTGCTAATAACTCAAATGGAAACTGCAACATAAAATGATACATAGACAGGAAGCCATTGCTTGCACAGACTAGGTATATTCTTTCACAAAAACTGTTTTGAATAAGGGCATTCTTTTCTTAAAAAACTCTATTTTCAAACACAGAAAATTGTGATCTTTTTTGGAGGGTACATAGTAATTAAAAAACAATATATTGTTAAGGAATGATAGGTATAACTTTTAGTACAGAAAATTAGAGAACATTAATCATAATAAACTCGGGTTATTCATCAGTGTAAAGAGAAAGCATGCTTCAAAACAAAAAAACCCAACAAATAAAAAATAATTGTCATTACATGTTTAGTACCTTTGACTATCTATATTGTCTTAAAGTCAATATGATTTTAAGCATGTTTTCTTTATAATACGGAGAGTATCTCAAACTTAACTTTTTCTATGTACATTTTTGTAAAGAATATGCTTTATATTAACATGATTAATGGACTCAGTCTAAAGACATCAGCTTGTGGAAGTTAGTTATCACCAGACGTCATCACACTGGTTCAGAGGCATTCAGGGTAGTTCCTAATCTCCTGAGAATTTACTTCTCATTGATCTGCAGTCAACTGGTACAGCTCAGGCAGACTTCATTTGTCTAGATAGCTCTACCCGAGCATTTATAGATAGAGTTATAATTAGTTAAGTATCGTGCCTGATGTTTTATCAGGGTGGTGTTCTGTATGTTGATAATAGATCTAGAGTAAAACATCACATGCCTTTTAAGTCTTAGAGTCAAGTATTTGACAATGTTATTTCCCCAAAAAGTTTCTTTAATCAAAAGAATCAAAGAGAGCAGCAACAAAGCATTAAAACAGAACACATAATCTAGATTTATTGGAAAAAGTATACTATTATAGGTGTGTATATGACACGTTAGAAAATGTAAAGATTCTTTTAATAGAGAGACATAAGGCATGTACCCAAAGGATTGAAGAAGTGGGTCTACTTTCAGGACCATGGTATCCACCAAGGGTCAGAGGTAAATGTAATACATGTCATCATGGAAGTAAAGTATGCCAGGTGGCTAAGATTTGGCTTGATCCTCGAGAACTGAGTCCTATCTTGTGGGATGCTATTCGTTGACTCCAAGCACAAATTTCATTTGGGTAGAAAGAGGACAGCCTCAGAGTCTGTGGAAATATTTATTTTTTTTTTGGAAACCTCAGTAAGTGGCCTGAATGCTGTGTATATAGACTAATAAATAGGATGGATCATAAATGATTTTCTAACTCAGCATCATAGAGGCTCTATTGTCATTTAGGAAAATGTGCAGCGCCACCTAGAGGAGGGCAGGAAAATAAGTTATTCATCTGCTTAAAAAGAAGCAGTGACTAGCTTTTCTGTCAGAGCAATAGGACAATATTTTAAAACAAGTATGTCACCTAGTGATAAGAAAACAATGTAAAATGCAGCGCTCCGAGCCCCCCTGTCTGCGCTCGATGGGCTAGAATCCAGTTTGGGAGCTTTGGGCAAGGGGCTGGAAGTTGAGGAAACACGCAGAGACAGACCAACACAGAGACCTCCAATCACTGGTACAAAAGCCCTTCTTTATTAGCACCATGGAGGCTTAAATACCCTGCAGTCAATGGCCAACAGGTGAAAATCCCATCCTCTGATCCTCTAGGCAAAACACAGCTTCTAGTCACTTCAATTAGAAGGTTCTAGACAGAAAAGAGCAGCTGAAGGCCAGGACTTAATTGGTCCCAACATAAAATGTGAAGTAAATGACTGAAACACAAGCATCTTATTTCTAATTAAATATGTAATTTATTATGATACAGGCATGTTTGTATCCGTAAAGGAAGATAGGATAGTGTAAATTCATCAATTACTTAATTGTAAATTGTTGCAAGGAGCCGCTTGTTTGTCTCGGCCATCCAGAACTGAAGCAACCACACAGAAACTGTATTAATTAAATCACTGCTTGGCCCCTCAGCTCTTAACTTCTTATTGGCTGACTCTTACATCTTAATTTAACCCATTTCTATTAATCTGTATAGCACCACGTGGCTGTGGCTTACCGTCTAAAGTTCCAGCATCTGTCTCTGGCAGTGCTATGTGACTTCTCTCTGACTCTGCCCTTCCTTCCCCGGCATTCAGTTCTGCCCTATCAACAGGCCAAAGTGGTTTCTTTATTCATTAACCAATAAAAGCAACAAATAGAAGAACCTCCCACACCAGTGAATAGATAATCCCTGTATAACAGGAAGTGAGACACTGAGTTAAAATTAATAGCTGTTATGACATTTGTATTTTGTTTTCAAAAAGTTTTATTAGAAAGTTTTGTATTATACACCAAATTTGCAATATAATTTAAATGCACAATTGAATTGCAAAATCACCAGGCAGTGGTTATATACTTCTAACTCTTGAGTACAGTTTTGTTTTGCATTTAAAATTATTATTATCATTAGATGCTGAAAAAGCATTCGACAAAATTCAACACCCCTTTATGATAAAGATCTTGGAGAGATTAGGGATACAAGGGTCATACCTAAATATAATAAAAGCTATTTACAGCAAGCCGACAGCTAAC
>NW_004949106.1:6556489-6567588 GCF_000317375.1 Microtus ochrogaster | reverse complement strand
AAAAAAACAAGCATTTCTTTAAAAAATAAAATAAAATAAAAAAAGGAATTTCTCTATTCAATTATCTCACTTCAAACAGTTTGCAACTCAATGTCTATGTTTCTTTAATCTGTAAAATTTTAAGTTTTTTATAGTTATTTGGAGAACTGTGACAAATTTATTTATTTCAAGATCATTAACAATGCTTCATAGTGTATATATTCCATATTTTCATTATTCATTTCTTTGCCGAAGAACAATCAGGTTGTTTTCATTTCCCAGTTATTGTAAATAGAGCAGCAACGAACATGGCTGAGCCAGTATCAGTGGCGTAGAGTGTACAGTCCTTTGGGCATATGCTAAGGAGTGGGATAGCTAAGTCTTATGGTAGATATTTATTTAGATTTGTGAACATTCTCCACATTGATTTCCACTGAGGCTGTACCAATTTACTATTCTATAAGAGACTGAGGATTGTTCCCTTTTCCTGGAACCCCTTTCAACATTTTTTGTTTGTTTTGTTGATTTTTGCTATTCTGACTTCAGGGAAATAAAAATCAAAAGTTATCCTGAGCTGGATTTACCTAATTTGTAGGAACAATAAACAAGGAATGTTTTTGGAAATAATTATTAAATACTTTTTTTTTTATTTGAGAACTCTCAAGGTAGGTCCAAGATTAGTTTTTTGAATGGGATATTTTCAGTTTTTGCTTGTTTCTGGCTGTTTTTGAGATCTTTATATATTTGGAATCACTACTTTGTCAGATGTATATTTCCCTCCCATCCACTGCATTGACATCTCAAAAGATATTTATTTTCTTAGAATGCAAGAGCTTCTCAGCTTTGTGACAAGGTAAATATGTGGCATTTGCTTTGTCATGATTTCAAAATTCTAGGCATGAGGTCACACAGATTTATAAGTGGTGTTTATTCAAATCACTGTGAAATCAGCCTTCTTCCTTATTTTGAAGAAACCATCAACTTTTGTTTTGTTAATGTAAAAACTGTTTTAGTTGTCATAGCAAGTGTGTGGTATGTTCACACATAACTTTGAATCTAAGGTTGGAGACCCAGAAATGTTGTCAAGGCTGGGTTAGAACAAATGGATCTTTAGAGAGATCTATATAGGTCCCTCTACTGCTGTAGAACAGTATTCTAATCAGATTACCTCTTAATACTGCTAGGCATATTAGTATTGGTTGCTGACGGATTTTTTTTCTCTCCACTGCTGCTTAGCTTGGTTTTCTCATTTATGGCCAATTCATGAGCTACTAACATCATCACAAATAAAAAAAAATGTATATCTTACAATTCTCATACCTAGAGTTGAGTTTCCTTCATTTGTATATACGCATGATGAATAAAAACATGAATCCTTCCTATGTTTATAATTTTCTATTCTGAGAGAGTGTGTCAAACTAGAACAATAAAGGCAGAATATTGTGTTTTCTCAGAAAGACAAATTACTGAGACACAAATGGTAGTGTTTTTGGTTGTATTGATAGTTCACCTGGGATGCCAGCAAGGAAACAGAAGAAATATAAAAATATACCTTCCATATCATTAAGATATTTTCTTTCACAGCCTCTATATTTTATTTAACCTTTAAGAAAGCATCAATTTCCTGTTGTTTAACATGGAAACAGAAAGATTTTCTAGGTTATATCCTAAAGAATTCAGAGTATGAACTATTGGCCATAAAAGTGTTAAAATACGGTAATTATTTATTTTGCATTTTAGTAGATCATGTTGAGATTTTGCTCCTGAATAAATCTTAGATTTTACTACAAATAGATGAGTATCACACAGGTAACCAAACCACCATTTTATGCTTTATATATGATACACATATCAGGAAAAGAAGATGCAGGCAATGTAGATTGTTCATGTAAAAGGTTCATAGTTTCTGGTTTATCAAAAAAATAGGTTTATTTATCACTCACTTTAAGATAACAAGAAGAGAGCATATATGGAGCTGGATTTAAAGACAATATCAGCAATATGTCCTAGTAACGTGTAAGTTATGAAATGGGTTTGGCTTTCATGGAGATGCTCATGAACTTGAAGAATCAGCCTGATGAGCAACAGAGCAAGCTATGATTTCTTAATATGTCCCCATCTCTATGTAAAATTATGCATCTTCATTAGGTTAGAATAAGATATCAGATACTTGAAGTTTGACCTGAAAAAAATCACTAAAAAGTTAACATATTACAAAGATCACAAAGCTAAGTGACTTACACATTAATATGTAGAGAAGGTAAGAGAGGGGCGACTAGAAACTAGTAGCTCTCAAGGGATGTGTTCAATCAATTGGTAGGTGTCCTTGAATGCCCACTTTCTCTTGTTTTTGCCACGAGCAATAAATGGAGACTTATTTTTGTTCTATCAAAATCAGACTCGTTTTCTATTATATAATCCCCATGGCTGCACAATTTCATTACTTTGGTTATAATAGATAAGCAATTCTTTTAATTATCACATAAAATTCACTAATTACAAGTTTATTGGATAGATTTATTACGCACTAACATGTACATATTTAAATGTCTCATGCTGTGCACACAGTGCTTAACAGAAAACAATACTTTTGACAGTATTTTAACTGAGTTATTTTAAATGAGAAGAGCTCAATAACTGTAGCTCTTGAGGTTAAGAATCAAAATCTATTGGCAGGTAAGGAACATGCAGGATTTAAGGTCATTGGTGTTTTCAATCTTCCCATGCAATAGATTTGACGAGAAAACTCATTTCTTGAAGAAGTCACTACTCCACATTCATTTAAAAATGCCTCTTGCTTTTCTATATTTGTATAGAGAATTAAATGCCATTGTTCACAATACTGCTTTATCCAATCAGACCATATTTTATATTTTAAAATAGTTATTGATTCTGTGCAGATACATTTAAAGATTAATATAAAATATTCATCAATTTTCTTTAATCAATCAGGGGATAAAAATGTCAGAGTTCTCTATCTGTGTGAGTGTAGCGAAACGTGTGTCTCTGATGTTTTTCATCCCCTACCCTCAGAAGACAAATCTCCAAAATTTCTGGTTCGCTGATGGTATCAGATACCCCATTATCCATTCCATATTTTTTTTTGTATGTAAGCAATTGAACTGCAAGGCGATAAATGGTTTTATCTGACAATCGTACGACTTTTTCCGTTTTTATTTGTTTAAAATAGATTATTTTTCTCATACAGCACACCCCATCATTTCCCCTCTCTCTAGTCTTCCCAGTTCCTTCCCACCTTCCTCTCCTTTAGAATTACTCCTTTTGTGTCTCTCATTTAGAAAAGGACGTTTCTAAGACCAGGTCATGGATGGTATCCAGCTTTGTAAGTGACATTACTTCAGAATGAACGGGGCCCTTAGGAAATCAAGTTCACAGGTGCGTTAAGAATGGAAAAAGTCAGAGTCTTGAAACACGAATTTAGCTGCGGAGGAAAAAGACACTGCAAGCTTAAGCAATTTGCTATACGTATTCACTGTTTCTAAGTGATTTTTGAATGTTAAAGTACAGACGCATGCCATCACTGATTTCCTTTCTCAGGGGTTTCCAGAATCACCCAGTTGCCATTTCTGTTCCCATTGTGACATCACAGAGTCAGAGCTTACTGCTGGGGATGTCACAATTGCTACGGTGAGCTATTTATTAGTGCTGCATTGTGTATACATCAGGATAAATCAATAATTCACTTTTCTTATGGAACTTTAAATAATAGATTAAGATTTTTTTTGTCCTAATTTACAAATTTATTGATTACCAGCATCCAGTCAATTCCTACTTGAACCCGTGAACTCTGACTCAGGTGATCTACTGTTTCTGTGGAGCTTGCCATTTTGAAGGAAAACAATAATAGTAATTTGTGTTTAATTGCATCACCCTACACCAAGTGGGCGTTATCAAATGTGTTGCTATTAGTGTGTGGACATGCTTTATCCCAGAAAAGGTCACACAAGCAGTAGGTGTTCCGTAGGTCTGCTTCTGGCAGCCTCAAAACATTGTCTTCAGTCCTCATCAGTAACTGTACCAAACTCCAGTGTGCACAGTTGGGCAAGTCCAAGTCAGTTCAGGAATTTGCAAAATGCCATAAAGTAACACAGAGTAGAGAACCAAGTTAATAAGATGAAAGTTTTTCTTTTTTTTCCAGGATGAGAACTAAACAACAGTAATACCTATGATTCTATTCTGTGTGCACTTGGCATGAATCATAGAAGGTATAAATATGGAGGATATATCAGCAGACTGATATATCAGGCTTTAATGAAAAAGGAAATTCTCCCTACCCATGTTTCCCAAAGTACAAAATGCAGACAACTCAATACACCTTTACCTTCAGTTTGCATATGAAATACTCTTGGCGTGAGTTCTGTCACCATCCCTAGACATTTATTTCAGGGACACTCACATTTTCACTCAATTTGCTTTATTGAACAGGAATCTAGTTTGGTTAAAATCCTCCTAGGACAAGGAATTCAGATCCAAAGGTGTCGCCCTCCATAGCAAAATCCGTAGTGGCTTTTACTTGAATCTCCGCAAACAGTGGACAGCAGTCAAGTGCAAGAAAGATTTATTCTAGTCTGTCTATCATTACAATAAATTTTAACATTTCATAGTGAATTAATATAGGCCTCCCTAAAAAATAAACATTGGAAACAAAATTTATATAGTTATTTTGCTTTCTGTTTTACAGACTTCCATTATTTTATTATATTTCTCTTAAGGGTTGAGTGTCTGCATCTCAGGGCACCCCAAATCCCCAGTAACCACATTTTACATTTCTACATTGCATAATCATCCCGAGGCTAGTCCTGGCCTCCTTAATAAAAAAAAATCCTAACGGTTAAAAAAATAATAACAAGGTAAACGATAAGGAAGCACAGAGCAAACTATTTCTCACCGCAGCAGGATTGTTTGATTTGACATTTTATGAAATCAACCAAACTAGAAGAAGCAGCTCAGGGAAGTACTTTGACGTCAGCACGTTAGATGCTCTAGGAGCAATTGATATTGCAGAGAAAGCAATGAAGGTGGGATCAGGAGAGCAGGATGGCTGTAGCATCTGTGGTGAACGTCTCCATATCCTAAAGTGCAGGCTTCCCCCTAAGGTCGTTTTTAAATGTTAGCATGAGGGCAAAGGAGAACTCTGACAGGCACTGGGGAGCTCCCAGTCTGTCTGGAAATCCCACTGCTGCAGATCTGCCTTGATTTGACTAAACACAACAATCCACTTCCAAAAAAAATCTGCAGAAAACAAAGGTGCCCTTGCCAATATTTTGTTTCCTTTTGACAAGCGCTGATATTTCTGAGGGGAATCCACGGCAAATGGAATCAGGTCGTTCATTTATGCTGCGCGCAAATACAATTTAAAGATACAACTCCACGGAGAGCATGCTTCCCTGAGGGCAGGCGTTTGAAAGACTGGAGGGATTCTTCCAGATCAACTTATCAAGCCTGGTTCTCTTTGAATTCGGAAATGACCTTGCTGCAAATATTAGGCATATTGATTAAGGTTACTCTAATGAATAAATGGATACATTTGTTCTGAACAGTACAACCTTCACCTTACCCAGAAGGACTCTCTGTAAGAGCACTTTCCACCACCGTGGCTCCTTTCACGTTTGTTCTGGAATGTACTAAAGAAGCGCTGCTTCTTTCTGTCATGGACAGTTACAGAGCATTTCCGTCTCTTACTTAGGCTGGCTACAAATTCTCACCTATTCTTTGAGTAGTTATAAAACTCAGACAAATGATGTTGAAATGGCATACCAATGCATTTGTCTCTAATTTTTCAACTTTGTTCTGTGGCTGTAAATTTCATTAATAAGCAGTGTAGACCAATTTAAACATTCTGGTTAAGCAGATGTTTTTCTCATAAAGCCATGCATTCAACATATATTTTAATGTATACAATATAAAGTATCAGTATATCTTCATCTTAACAGAAATGTTAGCATTTTTCATGGTTAAAATTTTAATTCATAGTTACAGGAATATAGAGCTAATTTAGCACTATCTGTGTATTTCACCATTTTTGTATGCACATAAACCAATAAAAAAAACTGATGTTCTCTTTCTACATTTTTTCTGAAGTGAGTCTTTTCTCAGGAAAATAGTTGTTAGTCTATAACTAAAATGTTTGTGCTTTTCTACTGAATTTCTATTGACATAAATCATAGAACATATTAAGAACATTCAAGCAACAAGTATAAGAGTCGTGATGAGAACGTGCTGGTTTTGTTGATGCACATAAAGAGTGCTAGCTACTAATCCACCCTTAATCACCATACAGTCTCGATTAATTGCTTTCCTTACTGGGTCCCCGTGCTGTAAAATTAGAACCAAAAAGCAGTCTTTCTAAGAAGGTTAACAGAATCAATAAAGTAGATACAGGGGCTTTCAATAGACAAGGAGGGATATTTATATGCACCAGGGTATACAGTTAAAATCAGAAACCCACCAATATTGTCTACTTCTAAAGGTTCTAATTTTATAAATTAGCTGTCTAAAGTTCTGTAGTAGCTAATGTCATATCATCTTTATTTCTGTCCCTCATTTTATTAAGCATAATACATACCAATCCCCATACTGGGAAAATATCCAAAGGAAATGACGAAGTATTATGTAGACAATCTGCCTTGTAGTATTTTTGCATTATTCTTCACAGAGTCAAAATAAGAATCAATCAACATGCTTATTTATTATTGAATGAAAAATGTTTATATATATATATATATATATATATATATGTAGATGAATACTATGCAACAATGAAAAATAACAAAGCCCTATCTTTGTGACTTCCTGTATGAAGCTGAAGGGTTTTAGTTTACACTGCATAGTGTGGTGATCTTCATCTTCTCTATGATGAAACCAAAATATAAAGGAGATTAGAATACCAAAATCTTTGACAACACACCGGTGGATTGCATACTATTCTGTATGCTTGCCCATCTCATTACTATTAATTGTGCCCATTTCATAGAAACAAGAATTGTAGCATGAATAATAAAAGCCTAGAGTCAGATATTTGGTTTCAACCCAAAATCCAGAAACGCAAAGCAGCCAAAGCACTAGAGAAGCCTGTAGGCAGAGGCCACTTGTTCGTTTTATGGACACCCAGACAAGAAATAATCACACAGAAACTATATTAATTACAAATATACTGCTTGAACAATCTCCTAGGTGTTTTGCTGACAAACTCCTATATCTTAAACTAAGCCATTTCCATTATTTTGTTTTTTATCTTGAGTCTCGTGGTTTGCCTAAAGTTCTGATAGGCTCCAGCACCCGTCTTTCTCCTTATGCAACT
Organism: Microtus ochrogaster; assembly: GCF_000317375.1. Taxonomy (NCBI): domain Eukaryota; kingdom Metazoa; phylum Chordata; class Mammalia; order Rodentia; family Cricetidae; genus Microtus; species Microtus ochrogaster. The sequence continues at coordinate 6,560,288 of NW_004949106.1, read as the reverse complement.
ACATGGCATCTCCCTGAGTCTGTCTTCTCTTCTCCTCTATCTCTGCCTGGAATTCCAGCCTTACTCTATTCTGTACTGTCATAGACCCAAGTGGCTCCCTTATTAACTGGTGTGGAAGTTGTTCTGTGTATGTGTTGCTTTTATTGGTTAATGAATAAAGGATCTTCCTTGGCCTGTGATAGGGTAGAGTAGAGCTAGGTGGGGAAACCTAAACTGAATGCTGGGAGAAAGAAGATGGGAGTCGAGAGAAGCCATGTAGCCCCTCAAGAGACAGATTTCAGATAGAATCTTGCCAGTAAGCCACAGCCGCATGGCAATACACAGATTAATAGAAATGGTAATAAGTAAGAAATAGCCAATAAGAAACTAGAGCTAACAGGCCAAGCAGGGGATTTGAACAATACAGTGTCTGTGTGGTTATTTCAGAACTGAGCAGTTTTGAACAAACAAGCAGCCTCCTACAACAATTAGCCAATGGTAATAAAACATATTTACATCATACAGAGGGTAATCTCACTTCAGAAGTCTTACCTCTACCAAGGCTGGGGGAACACAGACTAAGCAGACTAAGTAAACTAAGGAGTCCAAGCCTCTCTCCCCTCCAAATTTACATTCCCTTTAGTGCTGGTATTAAAAATGTGACTCCCTAGTACTGGGATGAAAGGTATGAGCCACCTCCACCTGGATTTGATTCAGCATTGATTTTGTGTAGCCCAGGGTGGCCTTGAACTCTCAGAGATCCATCTGCCTCTGTCTCCCAAATCCTGGGATGAAAAGTGTGTGCCACTGCTGTCTGACCTCTAGTGGCTTAGCTTTGCCCTTCTGATCTTTGGCAAGTTTTATGTTTTAAAGCATAAATAAAATATCACTATAAAGAATTATAGTTTTAACAAATATGGTAAGCCAGATTTTTTTTTTTTTCAATTTTAGCAGCATAAAGTATCCTGAGGAGACATCTACAGCCGTCCTTTGATGCCTGGGGATGGAATAGATGAAATGAAACAGGAAAGGAAAGGGCAGGGCTTAGAGGAAGATCACATAGTCAGCTCCATGCTCCTGTGTTACTAGCTTAGAAGGGCAGAAACCCATCGGCATGGGGACATAGGGAAGCAGAGGCTTCAGAGCGATACTGCCAGAAGGTCCCCCCAGTTCTAAACTTTTGTACAATACACAGCTCAAAGCTAACGAATAGGAAATCCCTAAAGCTAGCCCGATTAGAAGAAAATATATATATTTATGAGAAAAACTCAAAATTTCCAGTGTCGTAATGAAAACAAAAAAAACCTTTAAAATTCATTGTGGATATTTTCCAGTGTTGCAAATGGAGCAATATGTCATAGTCCTGTCAACTCTAATCGTTTAATTGTGGAGTAAATTATGTTGTTCTGTTTTCAGCATTTAATTTTTAAATTAGCTCTTGGCTGCAGAGTCCTTGATTATAGAACTTAATTAGCTGCGCCTGTTGACGGGAATCATGCTACGTACGGGATGCAGCCTCACTTAGAAAAGCTTAATAGAAGCAACCAGAACCACAGGGAAACCTGTGCTACAGTTTCTCAAAGGTAGAAGAGCAGCTATAAAATTGGCAATATTTCACAGAGTAAAATTATAATCAGAAAGAAAAAGATTAAAGTGGAACATTTTTATAATTTAGGCAAAGGTGTCATTGATTGGCAGGTGTTGATTTGCAGAAGGCCAAATTATTATTTACTTTACCTTGTGACAACTCTCTAGCAGAAAGAGCAAATGGCAACTCGGATACTACCTAATCACTAAATTAAACAGCAAGGGCAGAAAAGAAATTCTAAGTTTTTGAATGTTTTTCTATCTGTTGGCTAGCTTTCAAAAACATGATTTTACCTACAGTCTTGGAATCTTGATCTTTTTCTTTCACTAGTCAGTAATGATAGCTTCTGTTGTTTGCATAAAAATTACATAAATACATATTATTTGCAAAGTAGACCTAGATGGCTTTTACACAGTATCCTATAAAATGGTTAAGTTCACGGTGCTGATTGCCTACAGGAATATATTTTCTTCAGAAATTGACACGACCTTTATGTTAGTTAGCCAAACATAAATATTCGATTTAAAATTCCAAAAGAACAAGAGAAATTTGAAGCAGTCAAGAAATTATGCAAAGACAAGCTATTTCTTTTGAACAGCTTGGGTGATATAAAAGGTCAGTTATTACAGGGAATTTTGAGATTTTTGAGCACAGAGGAGGTGAGGGATGCAACATTAGCTGAGTTATTTATCCAAATTCGTTTTTAGGTTTTATATTGTGTAAAGTAAGGGCAGTCTCAAAAGAATGCACACGCGCGCGCAGACACACACACACACACACACACACACACTACAGACAGACTGAGCATGGTATCTCTGTGTACTTAGGATTTTTCTTTTTCATGTGTGTGTATAATTTTAATTTAATGAATAAAGACATCAAAGATTTGCAAAGACAGGAAGGAGGTAGCTAAAGAAGAGTGTGTAATCCTCATTGATTGCTTTTCGGCCTGAGGGGGGGAGACTTAGTTGGGGGAGGGGGAGGGAAATGGGAGGCAGTGGCTGGGAAGAGACAGAAATCTTTAATAAATAAATAAATTAAAAAAAAGAAGAGTGTATAAGGAGGAAAGAGAAGTCTGAAAGGATATAACTGAATTATGATCTCCAGAATAAAAGAACAGAAAGCTCAGCAAAGAAGATAGTCATTTAATATGACCACTATGAACCTCAAATAATACTGAATCCTTGTAAGGGTTTTCAAACAAAAAAATAATTTTTACATAAAAATTGTTTTCTTTTTATTGAAGATAAATTAAAGAACACAGTTAATTTATATAATTACAGTTGTAGCTTTTATACTATCTTATCTTAAAAGTTAATCCACTTCCAAGAGCCAATGTAGGAGAGAAGAGTGTTAGAACCACATGGAAGATCTCTTCTTGATAGACCACCTCATCATAATAATTTAGACGTTTCCTTGTGCTGGAATGTAGGGCCAGTGAAGAAAAGTCTCTTGTCTGTTTTGCTCTTTTTTAGTTAATCAGTTACTAGAAAATGGTCTGACAAATCATAGACAATAAACAACTTCAAATGGCCTGACCATGAGAAGGCTGGAGAACAGATGGGAAAAGACAGGCATTTATAAATGTTTGTTCCTGGGAACTGATGATGGCATATCACAGATCAGAGAGACAAAGTATGTCGTAAGCATCATGCAACTATGGATTTGATCAGGTTGATGGGAGCCTGCAGACATTTGTAATCATATCCCTTCATATCTTCATAAGAGAGTTCCAGAAAGTACTACTAAAGGGAAAAGACCTTCTCTGGGGGCAGGTATAAATATCTCTTAACAGACATCCCAGAGAGAAGAAAATGGGAAAAAGAAAGGTTGGTATCCTTGCTAGTACCCTCTCCCCAGCCTGTGCTTCTCAGATGATGTGTCTTGACTTGGTCTGTTCTTATATCTCCTTGCTATTAAGATGGACTGAGCCCACATGCTAAAATAAATCCTTTTTCTTCTAAAGTACTTTGTCAGGCATTTTCTCACAATTATAAATTAAGCAATGGGCTTCTATAAAGAATATGTTCCATTTTTAATTTTGTTTTGTTTATTATTTATGCAAATTTCCAAATGAAGAACGAATAAATAATTGCTGGATTAATAAATCGAGGAATTTAAAATGGAATATGGTTCTACGGTTTGTATTTTTTTTTTTTTTGGTTTTTTTCGAGACAGGGTTTCTCTGTGGTTTTGGAGCCTGTCCTGGCACTAGCTCTGTAGACCAGGCTG
>NW_004949106.1:6500895-6556349 GCF_000317375.1 Microtus ochrogaster | reverse complement strand
ACCCTTATAATGCATTCCATTGAGATGAATTATATCTTTCCAATAAATTGTAATGAAGAACTTTAGATTTATGCTCACCTAAGTTACATAAGAAATTGAGTAGTTTGTCCCAGCTGTTACCCAAAAGCTACTCATAACTGATACCAGCTGGGAGTGACACTGGATATTTCAAGCTCACCCCAGAGGAGGTCATATGCCCAGCAGCAGATGACTAAACAGACTCCTAATTGTATGTGTGGTTTTATCATTTGGTTTTATTTGGTTTTTTTTTTCATGTTTGCTGTGTTTTTGAGATGAACAAAGGACATTAAGTTGAATAGGTAGGAGAGTGGGAAGTATTTAGAACGACTTGGGGGAGGGGAAATAAAAGGATCAAACTATAATATACAAAATTTTTTAAAATTTTCAAATGTAGCAAAAAATGAAGTGAACTTTGGTTATGAACAGACACTATGTCCAGTCCGGTAATACTATGATGCACACAAATTCAGATCCAGCTCAACGACCCTGTATTCTAATAAGGACCTGAAATCTCTCCCAAACTAGACCTCCAACTTTTTCTATTATTGAGAACTCACTTTCTAATTGTTTCTGTGAACTCTTTTACATTATATTGCAAAATCAGATTTAAAAGTCGTCTGATAAAACTCCAGAGTCACATTCACCGCTGAGATTCTCTCCACACAGTCAGCCTTGGATTAGTAAAGTCTGCCCAGCCTTTCACGTACTAGAATGTCAGCGAGTGAATGACCTTACACACAATTGAATATTTGAATCTCTAATTGCTCCTTGAGATTTTGTTTAAATAAAACCCAAAATGATGCACTATTATCTAAACTACATTTTAATTAGGTATTCATTCGTCTCCCAGACAATCGCTGATGCTCAGAAAGTTACTTAAACTTACCTTGTTATACAATCTGGAGAAACCAGACAGAATTCATCCACAAACCAACAGGAGCAGAAGTTGAGTCCCACAGCCAAACATTAGGCAGAGATCCAGGAGTTCTGCCAAGGTGAGAAAAAAGGATTGGAGGAACCAGGGCGTGGGGTGGGTGATCAGGAACACCAGGAGATCATCCCCCCACAGAGTCAATGGACCAGGACTCATGGGGGCTCACAGAAATCAAGGAGCCTACAGGGTTCTGACATCAGTCTTCTGCATATATGCTCTGGCTGAGTAGCTTTGTCATCTTGAGGAATGGTGGGATTCTTTTTTTTTTTTTTTTTTGAAGTGCATGTTTGTTTAATTTATTCTGTTGCGTTAGCCTTTGGGTCTTTTCTTTTTTCACATTTTTATTTATTTATTTATTTATTTATTTATTTATTTATTTAGGATTTCTGTCTCCTCCCCGTCACCGCCTCCCATTTCTCTCCCCCTCCCCCAGTCAACTCCCCCTCTCTCATCGGGGTTTTGGTGTTCAGTGTGAGGCAGGTCTGTTTGCTGACTGCTTTGCCTTCTCATGGTATCTGTTTCCTCCTACTGGATTGCCTCATCCAGTTTGGATATGCTAGTATGTGCCCAGCCTTATTCTGCCATGTTTGCTTGATACCCCCGGGAGACCGGTTCTTTTCTGAAAGAAGACAGGGGAGGTGTGGATCCAGGGGTTAGGAGAGAGGGAGTGTAAACTGTGGTTGGGATGTAATCTCTGAGAAAAGAAATTAAAATAATAATAGAAAAGAAAAATAGAAATTGTTTTATGTAATTTACGTACTAGGCTTTCTGCATTATATTGAATTTTTATTTAGCATTTCTCAGATAAATTGTTAAGGTACAACAATGATGCAAATATACAAATAATTGCTTGTTGTCTGTATTAAATAGATTACTGAAGTTGAGAAAAGATATGTATTTTTTAGAGTTAATCATTATCCTTATGCCTTCTTCAATTTCTGTTATCAAGAAATATAACTTATTTTTCAGGAATGTAACATTGATTTTCATTGTCATTTAATATCTCTTGAACTTGATAAAGCAATTAGAGATAATTTTTATTAAATATCTGAGTAGACTATTGTTTTAAGATGTGTTACATTTGTTTATGCTGTGGAACATTTGTTTTAATGGTGCAAAGATGTGCTGCCCTTCTTTAGGTTGCCTTTGTTTAACTCTGTAAAACTGTGTTACTCTCCAGTCTAAACCACTTGATTGGTCTAATAAAGAGCTGAACGGCCAATAGAAAGATGGGAGAAATGATAGGCGGGGCGAGGTGGCAGAGAGAAGACATGGAAGGAGACAAATGGAACAGAATGGGTTCCTACACCGTCAGCCGTGGAATAAGAATGAAAATAAGATGACAGAAGTAAGAAAAGGCAAAAGCCCAGAGGCAAAACGTAGATGGAATCATTTAAGTTAAGAAAGGCAGGGTAGAAATAAACCAAGCTAAACTCAACTCTGAATATGGGGGGGATGGAGCAGAGTAATAATGTGCCGACATATAGAGCTGCTCAATTCTGCAAAGTACAGGTACCAAACATGCCAAAGGAGCTGTATTCAGAACCCACGTACTCTGCGTCAGCACGTACTGAACTCACGTGGCATTTGCAGGAAGTTTCCTTAGCCAAGGAAACAGAGGGCATATCGCCTATTATTTATTTATTTATTTGCAGATACACGGCCTTATTTACTACAGTACATTTTTAGGAGCCTTTGGTTGACTTAAAATTTGTATGTTCACTTAAATGTATAAGGTATAAAACAAACTTTGAAAAGTATAATTACTAGGAATTATTTTTGCAATCCTGAATTCTCTTTAAACTTCAAAAAACATGATGAAAATTATTTTTAAAAGATATATTTCATATATGAGTTTTGAATACATGGTTTGCGAATGTTAACATATAAATCCTTTTATAAGCATTGATATTTTAGTATGTATAAGAACTACAGAAAAAGTAAATTGTGCCTGTCCTTAATAATTTAAAGCATTTAACATGAAGCTAAAGCATCACCAAAAATTAATTTAAAAAAACACTGAAAAGAACTTCTTATATTTTTTTATGAGATTATATAAATAATCATGCTGATAGTTAGGATTTGCTCTTTCCTCTAGATTGTGGCTAAAATACTATACTACAGCATCTGCTTTACAAGGCTAGAAACAACTTCACCACTTACTCGGGTCACCAGATGACTAGAATAAATAACGCTCTGTAAAGCAATAGAATGCCTAACAGTTAAGACCATTAATGAAGAAAAAATAGAGCACATGCATTTATTAAAAACTGTACTGAACTTTCAACTAGATTATTTATCCCAGTCCCAAAGGCATAGATGTGAGATGGAGTGATATAGATGTGAAAATCCATACTCTTGCAGTCGCCAAGGTCTTTGAAGTGAGCCTGGAACAACAGATCCAAGTTCAAGCTAGTGTCATAAACACTGCAGACCTGGATTAAATACAGGAAATCGTTTCCAGCCTTCGAAATCCATCAGCTCAGGACTATATAAAACGAAAGACTGACTTCTTGTCAATAGCTTTTTTACTTCTAACTTAGACAATAATGTCACATCCTCATAGAACGAGGTAATTCAATAGTTATAGCAAGAACCCTATTTCTCAGTTCTCCATAGCCACATTCTACACATTCTATGTTATTTAATTTTGTGTCACTATTGAAAAATTTTCACTCAGAAAAGGTTGGCTTTTGCTCCTGAGTTTAGAATGTTAGCCTCATTGCATTTAGTCTGTGGAGAGGTTACTATGACAGTATATTGTGATAGACGAAAGGGCTTTTCTCATTCCAAGAGAGAGGAGATAGTGTCAAGTGATAAACATCCAACACAATCCATGTTTTTAATAGTCTATTTCCTCTAACAAGTTCACACTTTTTCCAACTGTCTCACTTGTTATAATGCTGACACAGATATTAATTTATTCACTGATTAATGCATTCAGGAAGTGATGCTATCACCAGGTGGGAACCAAGCCTTCAAGGCATAGATCCTTACAGTTATATTATTTTTTTTAAAAAAAAAACACATCATTCTCTTGTCACAATTCTGTTTAGAGCAGTAATTCAATTACAAGAGAAGTGTTAGAAGCTTATGAATATATCCTTAAAACGTACTTGGTTAATGGATCTGGTTTGAATTAAATTGGAAATAAAAGTATTTCTTGGAGGGCAGGGGACATGTTCAGTTGGTGATTTCATATAGGTCACTTTAACTTATGTATGTATTTCAGGACGTTTCTACTGTATTAGGTTTTCATTCTGTCCCTCAGTTACCGCTACATTTTAGTGGTCAGTCCCCATATTCCCTCCCACAATCTCCTCTTTCCCTCTACCCCCTTCCAACTTGTTACTTCCATTTCAGGACAACTTCCACCCATGTCTACTTATTTTATTTCTCTTTCCTAATGAGATCTATCTGTATCCTCTAGTCCCTTACTCAATACCTATCCTCTGTGGTTCTATATATGGATTATATTTGATTATCATTGGCTGAACAGATAATATCCACATATAAACAAATACATACTATGTTTGTCCTTCTGGGTCTCACTCAGGATGACATTTCTAGTTCTACCTTTTTGCCTGAAAATTTCATGATGTTATTTTTTTTAATGATTGAGTGATATGTCATTGTGTAAATGTAGTATATTTCCTTTATTCATTCAGTTGTGGGACATCTATGTTGTGTCTAGTTTCTGGCTATTGAAATTGAACAGTAATGAACATGGTTGCAAAAGTGTCAATTTTCTTATTTCCTATAGTATTTAGGATTTTTGGAGAACCAGATACTATAATGCAATATCATCACAATTTTTGCAAATATCTGCTAGCATTGCAGCAATTGTGTCAAATGTATTCATGATTCATCTGGTTGAACACTTTAATTCAATAAATGAGACCGAAAAGATTAACTATCACCCCTAGTGGAAGAACCTGTATTTTAACATCCAGCATTACTTAAATTCAGTACCTCATCCTTTTTATATACAAGTATTGAAATTACTACAAGTAGAAAATTTTTTTTTGTTAGTCAGGCATGGTGGCTCACACCTTTAATTCCAGCACTTGGGAGGCAGAGTCAGGCAGATCTCTGTGAGTTCGAGGCCAGCCTGGTCTACAGAGTGCGTGCCAAGGCAGGCTCCAAACCTACACAAAGAAACCTTGTCTCTGAAAACCAAAATAAAAACCCCTTTGTAGACAAAAGCAGAATTAGAAAACAGCTACACTCTAACTGAAATGGTGTCTTATATTTTTTTCAACTTCCTTAGCCTTATTTATCACTTCAAAAGTAATGCTCATATACTGTCTCATTAAGCTTATTGTATTTCTTAACATCAAGGAAAACCAGTATATACTTAGCCCAAATTTTATTTCTCTTCTCATTATGTGGAAAGTAATTTTATTTCTTGGCAATAAATATTTACTACCTAACAGTAGAACATTATGTGCAAATAGAAGCATTAAATTAAGCACAACTTCCATGAAGGTGAATATATCTGTAGATAGTAACAAAGGCATAATAAAAATGCAAACATCAAATAATGGTTATATAAATATTGTTGAACAAAATACTTTTAGCAAAATAGCTAAGTACTAATCAGCAGTAATCACAGAAGTTTATCAATATATGACCACAAAGTTCTTAAATAACATAAAAGTTGTTCTTTCTGCCCAGTGGAGTATGCGATTTCCAGGGAGACGATTAAAAAAACTCAGATTAAAGGAGCATCATTATGACCTGTAGGTCAAGACCCTGAAACATGAATAAAAGGTGTTCTAAGTCAGCATTATTACGGATTCTTTGGAAAATGTCTAGTAAGAGTCAAGGGCTCTCTTGAATATTTTAACTCTGTAGCTACATGAAAAGGACGGACATATAGTTGTATATTAATATATTATGGGCATTGCTGGGTTCTTTGGATAGACACCTAAGATAGGAAAGGTCAAAGAGAGACACTAATTGGGCAAGTTTTAGTGACTCCTACAAGGGATGAATTAGATGTGATTCTACCATTTAGTTTTCAAATACTGCTAACTGTGAATGTATTTTACTCCAAAGTATTCAGGACAGCTGCTGACCCTTTCTTCTAATTGTATAGGTACATGGAACTTATGAAACAACCCATGTGTATGAAATACAGATAATAAATACCTGTAAAATATAAAGAATGTGCAGGCATGGTCTTCATTACATTGCGTGAGAATAAAACCAATCAAAGTTCATGGTGAAGCAAACATAGACTCGATGGTTAAATTTTCCATAAGTGTCAAATATGGTCATTTTGCATTTTTGCAATCCATCAATTGATTTACATCCTTCCTGACTTATTTTGTTAATTTTTTTATAAACCATCTTAAAGGGAATATTTAATATTTCAATATAATGGTGGCTTTCTGTATTAAATTTCATCAGTCTATATATTGTCCATTGCCTACAGTTTTGAGTTGTTATACATATAAAAAAAAACAATACTTCTGTACTAAAAGATTTGAAATTATAATTACAATTTCCTCACCATCTTTGCTAACAGGCAAGTACTAGGGGTTCCCAATACATGTAGTGCTGTTAGTTTTAGAAAGCTATTATATAATGATATTCTCCATAAAAGAATGAGAAAAATCCCTGGGCAAGGTAGTGCAGGCCTTTAATCTCAGTACTTGGTAGAAAGAGGCAGCTGCATCTCTGTGAGTATGAGGCCAGCTTGAGATTTGGAGATTAGGTTTGTTTGCATAGCTTTGGAGATTGTCCAGGTACTGACTCTGTAGACAAGGCTGGCATCGAACATTCAGAAATCTTCCTGCCTCTGCCTCCCAAGTGCTAGGATTAAAGGCATGTTCCACCAACACCTAGCCAAATCTGCTTTTTTTTATGCTTCTCATTCTCTGTCTGTGTTCTCCTTTTCCCCTTTTCTACTATAGTTGTAAGAAATAACTGACAATTCATTATCTTAATTTCTCATTTTCTCTTATCGAGACATTCAGTTGTTAGTGTTTTATAAAGCACATAATATATATTTTGCTTATTACAATAAACAACTTCTTGGTAGTAAGTGCTACGAAGCAATGTACTTCAATGTTTACAGTATTCTACATAAGATCTCTGCATATATAACATGCTACTCAAAATAATATCACACTTCTACCTTATACAAACTCTTAAAAAACAAATTAAGTAAATATACTAATTTCCAATAAATCAGAGCACATTACCCTGTCTAATTTGGTAACTTACATTTGAATACCTAGGGATTTTACTTATTTACCATATCATGTTTTGTAGGACATATTAGTTTTGAAGGGCACAAAACATTTTTCCTTTTAATTAAAGATTTTAATTAAAATAAGATTATATTACTTACCCTATTCCCTCCATTCCCTCCTATCTCAATCCTACTTGCAAATTAATAGTCTCATTTTCCTTGATTGTTATTGTTTTATATACTATCATTAATAAATTCTTTCTATATACGTAAATAAATGCAAACACACGCACACACACATAAACCTACTTAATCTGATTTTGATGTTGGTGTGCATGTGATATTATTTTCCATCTTTTAATTATCAGACATTCATATTCAATAACTTGTTTCTGTGTCTCTAGTCTGTTGATGTTTGCAAGGGGATTCTTTATTTATAGTACTCTGAATTATAATAACTCTGAATTTCTGTCATTTCAATTCATGTTTTTATTATATCTTTATTTTCTGCTACAGCTAATCTATTTATACATGTGGTTCACATTTTGTAGAGTCATTGTGTTAAAGTTTCTTATAGTACATATTTCATGTTTTAAAATACTATCAGTTGGTGGGAGTCATGTGACTTATACGCAGAAATTCTGGCAGTGGAAGATATATGTCTGACAATTTTCATGTATTGCTGTTATTTTCCAGAAATTGTGTGTTTTAATTGTATAAAAATTTCCACGCACAGAGTTTACAGTTTCCGATATTCATCACATAAATAAACACAATTTTTAAAGATTCAGATTATTGGGATGCACTGCTTATTCAATCTGAGTGGTTATTGAAATGCAGATAGTACTTTGTGAGTTTTCCATAATTTATCTTTTAATCACCAGGGATTTTTATTCTCATTAGAAATCATGTAGTGTATTTGTGTTGTGAAAAAGTGGAAATCTGAGAAGATTTGCATGTGAATGGGAGTGCTCATGTGAGTGTATGTGTGTGTGTGTATGTGAGTGTGCAAATTTACGTGTGGATGTGTGATTGGCGTGTGCGTGAATGAGAGTGTGTATATGTGTATTCACTGTTTCTATGTGTATGTAATATATATCTCTTTGTGTGTATAGTGGAAGTCTCTGTGCTCTGCATATGTACATTTGCTTGTTATTCATGTACATGTTTATACATTTGTACCCATATGTGAAAGTTAGAGAACAGTGTTAGGTGTCTTCCAATATATCTCTTCACCTTAGCTTTAAGACATAGTCATTACTAAATACGAAGTTGATCAGTTGATGCTTGTGGATAAGAGCTTATCATGAACTCTGAGCATCCTTTATCAAGTAAGCGCCATGAATCTCTCTCCCATTAAGTTGTTGTCGCTGGAATTCACATCACCTACTTATACAGTCTCAGCCCTCGATCAGGCTCCTCCTCAAGCTATGTGTTCCTAAGCTACACAGCTCATAGTCACAGCTTCAGGAGGAGCGATATTCTCCTGAACACCCTGCACATCCAGTGGGAATAAACTCTCTCTTACTCTGTTTCTGAGATTTGATTTTATATACAAAGATTCCCACACATATTAGGTTTTCATTTCGGAATAATATGTTTGATGGAGGAAGGTCATTGGTTAATTAAATAAAGAAGCTGCTTGCCCTGATAGGTTAAAACATAGGTGGGAGGAGTAAACAGAGCAGAATGCTGGGCGGAAGAGGAAGTGAGCTCAGAGACTTGACAGCTCTCCTCTCGGGGGCAGACACCTCAGAGAGACACGATGCTCCACTCTTGCGGGCAGAGGCGAGAGCTCTGCTCTCTGAGGCACACGCGATGAAGCTCTGACCCAGGATGGACGTAGGCTAGAATCTCCCTGGTAAGCCACCTTGTGGGCTACAGCAGATTATTAGAGAGGGCTAGTCCAAGTGCGAGAGTTAGCCTAGAAGAGGCTAGATAGAAATGGGCCAAGCAGTGATTAAAAGAATACAGTTTCCTTGTAATTATTTCGGGGCATAAGCTAGCCAGGTGGCCTGGGTGCGGCTGGGGTGCTGGGGACGCAGCCCCGCCGCTCCTATTTCAACATATGTTTATCTAGTACTTTATTATCTTAATTAGGCTCTATCTACATTATAGTTGATATTAAACATTCTTTACACTTAAATCTATTATTTTCTAAAGTTTATGGATTTAAGATTTTTTCAATTAAGAGTAACTATTAGAATTGTTTTTTATTTTTTCCCTTTAATTTGTCACTGAAAGTCTAGAACCCTGAATACACTAAGTGTTAATAAAACGCTTTGACATGAAAAAAACACATGAATGTCCACCATAGATTTTCTTAAAATAACCCTCATGAAACATAAATCACTATTTCCTCCAGTAGGTGAATGAATGGACTGATATAGTCTATTAGGTTAAAGGTAATAAATGACTATATATGATAATAAATAATTAAGCTGCAATAAAAACTGAAATAAATTCAGTGCCCATTGTCCATTTGAAGAAGTCAATATTGTAAGTCAACGTGCTATATGATTCTGACGAAAATACCTCGAAAAGGCTGTGATTGTCAGAAGCTGTGGGTTTTGGAGAGAAGATAGCAAAGGAATTAAGGATTCCATAATATAGTATACAAATCTTTGTGTGACATTGTAAGGAATGGCTAGGTAAATTAAGTAAGCAATAGGTGTGTTTTAATATCAGGTGTTGGAGAATTTATAATTATGCTGTTGTAAACACCCACAGACTGTGCAGTGAAAAGAGTCAATTTTCATTATGTTATCTCAAAATAAAAGAAAAAATATTATTGTTATTGTGATTTAAAAATAATGTGATGTAAAATAATATGACTTAAAATAATAATAATTTTATAGTAGCAAGAAACACTCAAAGTAAATCAGTCTGTATGGTTAATAATAATAATAATGTATTTTCAAAAGCTGAATGAATCTAGGTCTTTACAAGTACAAAAGCAAAATGAAACCAAGATAGACAAGTAGGAAAAGAGAGCAGAAAGTAAAAATTACCAACATCAGGAGCATTACTGTAGTAATAACCATGCAGTTAATAATCATATAGTTCATATGAATGAAAAAGTCCAGATACTGTTATGATTTTATTATTATCCACTGATAATTAGGCATTAATTAAATTCAAGGAATTTATTTAAAATTTGAATTCTATAATAGATAAAATAAAATTGAAGTCATTAACCCATAGACACTTAGAAATTTTTCTTTATAATAGATTCTAGGTTTGGAACAAAACATTAAAATAACTTTTCAAAATAGTGAATAAAAGAGAAAAATTTATACCGTAGTTTCTAGTATAGACAGATACATGGACAGCCAAATTTATTTAAGTAATGAAAGCCGTTTTCCCATAACAAAAGCACTTGCAGTCCTTTGTCACATGACCCATTTGGGATAAAACACATGACAGTTTCTAAAGCATCATAGAGAGCATTTTGCATCTGGTAAAATTTGTTACTTATAAAAGATAAAATTCTCATCAGATTTGAAATAATATTCAACTTTGCAAAAGAGCGTGTCAATACCTACACTCACATTATATGAACAGCATGACCAAAACAGATACTAAAGCCAGAAAATGGCAAGCCATAAATAGATCAGTTTAGTTGAACATAAGACTATCAATTGTGGTCATTAAAAATCAGCAAGAAAAAATAAAATACAAAGATAGAATAAAAAATAAACTTGTTAATATTAAAAATGTTAGTGTAAACATTTTTATAAATCTATAAAGACTGATTACAATTAAACAATTTTTCACCACTATTACCAATAGTAATAGAATTAAATTTTATTTGCACATGAACAAAACATAAATGAAGTACTAAATTATAGTAAGGTTATAATTGTACCAAACAATACATGAGAAATAGAAATTAGACAAAATTATATTAGAATTCTAAATTTTAATAACATATAATTTAATCTCAGTCTTTAATGGATTTCTTTTCAGTAGCTCTATGTGAACCTAAGTCTTTGTACATGCTTATTAATTAGAAATATAAATGAGCTTTTAAAAATTAGTTTTAAGAAAAAGTGATTTTTTTTTACTTAAACATCCAATGCTTTATATAAATTTTCCTAGTTGTTCAGTCTCCATATTAATCTTTCAGTCCTAATTATATTAAAACTGCCATTATTTAAAACTCTGAGCATACCGATGAGGAAGGAGAGATCATATTTGCAGCTGTCAGGTATGAACACTGTAGGGAGCATTAATTTGTGTCTTCGGAACGCTGTTAAGTCAACATAGTTTTCAAAATAATATCACCAACTTATTAAGAAGCATCAAATTAAGCTAAATTTGTTCATGACAATCATTTGTTTCTCTTCAAGTTTGGAAAATAAGTGACTTTAATTATAGCATCAGAAATGAATAACACGTCAAAAGTTTCATGTGGAAATAAATTATCTGAAAAAAAAGATCACTCTGATATGTTTGTCACAGCATGAAATGACTTGGAACAACACTTCAGAGTTTTGCATTTAAGATTCTACAACAAAGACAAGCATAATTTAATGATACTTCAGCGTGGTAATTAGATGACGATAAATACATGTAAGACCATAATTGCGTAACATTTTTGAATAAACAAAATAGTGGCACACTACAGAAGTGCATCTATCTAACACTAGAATTTTTCGTATGATTTTATAGAGAGGTACATGCATAGTTCAGCACTCTCAAACAGACACAGCAGAGGTTAAGTGACTTTTAGCATGTTAACTCCACATCCCTCAAAAAAATCTTTGATTTTGAGCCGGGCGGTGGTGGCGCATGCCTTTAATCCCAGCACTCGGGAGGCAGAGGCAGGAGGATCTCTGTGAGTTCGAGGCCAGCCTGGTCTACAAGAGCTAGTTCCAGGACAGGCTCCAAAGCCACAGAGAAACCCTGTCTCAAAAAAAACAAAAAACAAAATCTTTGATTTTATACTTTACTATAAACATAAACATATATTTATATAAATATACCTTTGCTATGTATATATATCATATTGTGTATTCAAAGAGCATTTTACAGGAAAGAAATATATATTCCCCATTTTGTCATTCAAATGAGTGTAGTTGTAGGTTTTTGAGAAATAAATCTTTCACAATAAGTGGGAAATTACTTGTTGTAGGAACAATTTGTGTTTATATGATGTTTTTAATGAGGTATGTTCCCTCATATGCTTAGGCTGGGGTGATGTTAGGGGAGTTTACTGTGCAGCTGCAGCACTGCAGGAGGAAATGTTTCATTGCAGGTGTGCTCGAGAGCTCAAAGCCTTGTCTTAGCTCCAGTTCATCCTCTGCTTCCTGCTGGCTGACGGATAAAGATGTGCTCGTCCAGCCTCTTGTTGCAGCCCCCACTTCTGTATATGGCTGTCACGTATCTGCCCAGCTTGGATGGGCTCTTGCCTCTCTCGGCTAGAAGGCCAAATGAACTCTTCTCCTTAATTGCCTTTGGTCACATATTTAATCACAGCAATTACTTTTATATCGTTAACAGAATGGAAATATTCTAAATTGTGCTGCTAAAATTCTCCATATGCTATGGCATTGCCTTTTGCCTGGTCACTGTAACAAAGAAGAACAATGAGTGTAGGCCAGCACCATGAAGTTCTGGCAGCATTGGACACTATGTCTCCGATAGGAACACTAGGCAAGGGTGCCTCTTTCCAGTGGCAGTGAGAGAAAATGTCTCTCAGCTCTCCCTCCTTGTCCTATAGCTGTCTGATTGCCCCATGCCTGTTGACACTGCAAACCTGTCTGTCTCTGATGTCCCACTCTTTCCATGATATCAGTCACGGTTGGCTAGCAAATGCAGTAGCTCTTGATTTCGACTTTTATTCCCTGTATAAACCAGCTGCCTCTAAATAAAGTAAGATTCTAAGAAAACTGTAGAAAGAATTTTCAAACAGAAATTTGAACAAGCAGCCACTGGCAGGCTAAAGCTAAATCCTAGTTAAGGAATTTGCCCTTCCTACTGATCCCTAACTATTTTTAAGATTCCCCCTTTCCCAATCCATGAATAAAATCTGATAGTTCTCAAAGATTTGATTTGTAGTTTCCCCATTATTAATGTCATGCCATGGACTGAAGTTTCTGCAACCAAGCTGATGAAAAGTTTCAGAGAAGGGTCGCTTGTTGGTTCCTCCCCCCACCCCTGCAAGCTTAGACCCAAAATAATCATACAGAAACTATATTAATTAAAATGATGCTTGGCCCATTATCTCTAACTTCCCCTTGGCTAACTCTTACATCTTAATTTAACCCATCTCCAGTAATCTGTGCACCTCCACAAGGTTGTGGCGTACCAGCAAGCTGTCAGCATGTCTATCTGCAGCAGCAGCTCCATCCTGTCTCTCCGACTCCACCCTTCTCCTCTTATGCTTTAAGCCGAGCCAGTTCTTTATTCATTTACCAATAAAAGCAACATACAGACAGAAGGACCTCCCACGCCAGGAAAATTTTGTCAAAAACAGAACATGAAATACACGTAGGATCGTCAAGGTTGTATTTACAATGGTGAAGATTAAAGTTTCTCTTCCAACTACAATCTACTCATGATTTCTCTCTGATCAGAACATTAAACAATAAAAGACTTTGTATATATATAACTTTTAAAAATATTCTTTGATCAAAGAGTGTTTTCCTATCTCTATATCTAAACCTAAGTGCATACTACCAAAGTAATTTGTTACCTTTTAAAAATAGTTTTAATTTTGGACTGTGCGAGATGGCTCAGTGTGTAAATGACATGCCCTGCAATCCTGATAACCTGAATTTCATTCCAAAACCAGATAAAAGTAGAGAGAAATCCTAACCCAAGAGTGTTATTCTGGCCTCCACAAAAGCCCTGTGGCTAACGTGCCCTCTCAATAATACCATAAACATACAATCATAAATAAAATAAATTTGATTAAAATGTATTAATAACATATATTAATGATATATAATGCATATAAAATATATGCATATAAAATGAAACAAATAATAGGCCTTTTAAATTTTAAAGTTGATATTTTTCAAAATCCTATCTTTTCTTAATTTAAATAATTTAATATCAAATTATATTCTGGTTTACTGCATATGTGTTAAAATTTTTTACAGCATTCAACTCATCATTGGAAAAGGTCAATTTATGGTTTACCTGTTGCCATTAAACAGAATGCTCCATAGTCACCTAGAAACCTAACATACTTTTCACAGTACTGGAAAAGACATATATTTTAGAAATATTTATTATATCCAGCTCTGGTAAGGCAGATTTATAAAAGCCCATCAACTCTAGAATTAAAGATAACATGTTTAAGGCCTTTCTTGGCTTGAGTAAGTTCCAGGGTTGCTTGGGCAACTTAGAACTTATCTAAAAATAAAATGCAAAGGAGGGCGAGGGATGCTCAAAGTTAGAGGAAGAGCATAATGTGGTGAGAGACTAGGTCAGCACCAAAATTATAAAGTATACTTTAAATTGATTATAATCACACAATGAAATAACAATTTTGCAGCAAGCATTAAAGTTTAAGAAACCATGAGGACACAATAATATAAATATTTCTACCTGATAAAATTGTGAGCTTGTTATCAGACTGATATTGCTGGAATTAAATTTATCACTATGTTAAAGCAGCCACAGAAAATAAATATCAGCATCAATACTCTGTTTTATTATTGTTATTATCATCATAATTATTAAGTTCACTACATTTATTGATTTCACGTATATAAAATTTCCTGGATGCCTTGTTCAGCTATCAGAGAAGCTTCCTCCTGTAACAGATGGAAGGAAACATAGAGAAGCACAGTCAGACATTATAAAAAGAGTGAAGAGATCTTGGAACACTCAGCCCTAAATGGGATGCCTCCATTAAACAAACCCCTTTCCGAAGATATCATGGAACCCCAGGGAAGAAAGAATTCAAGAGCCAGATGGGAGAGCGGAAACCAGAAAAAACAGGCCCTCTAAATAAACTGCGCGAACCTCCTATGAACTCACAGAGACTGAAGCAGCAAGCGCAGGGCTCGCAAAGGTCTGTGCCAGGCTCTCTGCATAGTCAATCTGACTTCCAGTCCAGTGTGGTCATGGGATTCCCAAGTGTGTGAACGAGTGGGTCTCTGATTTCTGTGCCTTTCGGTGGGTTTCTGTCCTTCTGCTGGTTTGTCTTGTCTAACTCTTAATTGATAGCTTTTGTTTTATCTTATTATATTTTTTTTTCTGTATTAAAAACTGAATGAATCAGTGTGAGGAACCTAGCCACTAGGATTCACGACTGAACGCCACTTACACCATCCTGGAGAAAGAAAATCAGTTTTCTTTAGTAGAGCAATACTCTACTAAAGTTTCATATCAACCCTTAAAAAGACAGGCCTAGTATTCTGA
Source organism: Microtus ochrogaster (assembly GCF_000317375.1). NCBI lineage: Eukaryota > Metazoa > Chordata > Mammalia > Rodentia > Cricetidae > Microtus > Microtus ochrogaster. Next base: position 6,540,813 of record NW_004949106.1, on the reverse strand, counting down.
AGTCGTTGACCAACGTTGACTGTGTAGCCTGGAGTTCATAGGGTGCTTTGTTTTGTGTTTTTGTGTGTGCTTTTATTTGGTTACAGATTTCTGGTGAGTATTTTTGAGGGAGGGAAGGGGTGTGGTTCTAATTTGTTTTCTTGGTTTTGGGAATTTGTTGCTATTGTACTGGGTTTTCCTTTCTTTTTGAATAAAATTCTTAAAGTTGGATGGGTAGGGACAGGGAGAGGCTCTAGAAGGAGTTGGGGGAGGGGAAGATTATGATAAAAACATATTTTACATTAAAAATTGCTCAAAATATTTAAAATATAATATAGTAACAATGTTTTGAAAATAAAAGAAATAGAAGAAACTTTTTTCTGAATGTGTTAGGCTCCTCTTTTCAGTTTAGAATGGGTCAGGGTCAGATAAATGATAAATATTTGTGCCGTGATGCATCTTCTTTCATGTATATTGAATGTTTGCATAAGAGAACAATTAAATAGGTGAGAGGTAATATTGGAATATGGTTGGATCATTGTTCTATGTCCTTTTTTTATTTGTCTGTCACTTTATTCTTTATTTTTCTCTTTGTACTTCCCAGTTATTGTAAGAAGGCTTTGCACAACATGGGCAGATGTTGTACACCAGAACCTTAATTCACACTTCTTCACCTTGTGGCTATGTGTTCTTTACTCAAGTTTTAGGTATGATTTATCCTTTTAAATTTTGTTTAATTTAAATAGCAACTCACTTTTATATTTTTTTTACTTTTGTTTTATTTAATTCGCTTTATCAAATCCTCTCTGTTTACAGCTTTAGTGGTCTCTTTAAGCACTTGCAGATATGCATTGTTGGGACTGTGGGAAACCTACCCAGTGCACAGAAATGGTGAGCCATTTTCTCCTTCTCATTTCATCGGACAATCAGGCTATTGTTGTAATAAGGGCAGCGGGACTGTGTCCCCGGCACCCGGCCGCCCGCATGGCTAGCTTTACCCGAAATAATTACACGGAAACTGTATTCTTTTAAACACCACTTGGCCCATTATATCTAGCCTTTTGTCGGCTAACTCTCGCACCTGGACTAGCCCATTTCTTATAATCTGTGTAGCCCACGAGCTGGCTTACCAGGAATGATCTTAACCTGCATCTGCCTGGAGTGGGAGAATCATGGCGACTCCTTGACCCAGCTTCTTTCTCCCAGCATTCTGTTCTGTTTAATCCACCCACCTATGTTTTAACCTATGAGGGCCAAGCAGGTTCTTTATTGCTTAACCAATGAAATAAACAGATAGAAAGATGACCCTCCTCCATCAGGCTATGTAAAGCTGTCTAACAGCATACCCTGGCCTGGGCTGACTGCGTTAAAATGAACATTAACGGCATTTAAATATGGTTTTCAATTTGAGAGGACTTGAGAAGGGGGAAAGAGGAAGAAGATGCAAATGTCCATAGGTTTGTGGATTATCTCTGGGTCTTCAATTTCATTCCATTGCTTAACCTGCCTGTTAATACATGGTGTGTTTGTGAGTGTATGTGTGTGTGTTGTATATATTTTGCTTGCAAATGTATTTGCAAGGAAGCATGCTTCTGTGTGTGGGTCTGAGGACAGCTTGTATGAACTGCTTCTCTCCTTTCTCCATGTGGCTATAGGGGATTGAACTCAGGCCATCAGGTATAGATACAGGTTACCCAATGTGTAACGTCCTGACTCTAAAAATATTTTAAAATTTCCATTATGAAATACGACAGGTTATGTATATATTTATTTAATTTTAAGTTTATTCACAAAATGCAGGAAAACATTTTAATAAGCTTAAATATTTTGTTTACTTCTTAACAAGGTGAAATAATTTTATGTCATGTTATTAGTGAGTTAAGAAAGCATTTCTTAGCCAGAAATGACTGGTTTTATTCAGGCCAGCACTTGCACACTAAAGTGAATAAAAGTTCTGTTTTGAAATATCATGCTGTTTTGTTTAATCCATCATAGAGCTTACAGTAGGGTTCCATAAGTAATGAGCATCAATAAAACCTACTTCATTCCTTTCTGTCTGGATTTGATCTTATATGTTGATGATGATACACTTCAATATATATATATATATATATATATATATACACAAACAAAATACAATATTTATACAAGATGGCAATTTGTATTTTTTTCTTATGTGATGTTGTGAAACTTTGTTTTGCAATAAACCGTGCTTATTTGCTTTGAATAAGCCGTGCAAGGTCTTTCTAATAAGATTGTAAATACAGCAGCTTTTTCCAGCTTGAGTTTTGTAATTGAGTTCTCCATTCAACACACTTAACTGTGTTTAATAACAAGGGTGAGTCTGTCAAAGAGAAACAATTAAACAGAGGTAAACCAATTTGAAGAAAAGAAAATTTCGAAATGTACTTCTATGTAGACTGGTCATATGTCATGGCTTACCTGAGGCTGGCCTGGGTTTCGTGGACTGCTTGTGTGTAATTATTCATTGCGCTGGGTTTATTTTCAAATAGCCTTGTTCAGATGATAAATTATGCAATCATCCTAGCTACAGGATATAAGGACTTGAAGAAAAGAAATACCTGCCAAGAATAGCTCAGGGACTGGAAAGCAGAAGGGTCACAGCTGTCTAGAAAGAGAACACTCATTTTTTTTTAGATCACACCTAGCAAAGTTTTCTATATAATTCAAGAAACAATCCTTAAACTAAACTTCCTTTACAAATAAAAATGATCTCTATAATATGCCAAAAGAACTGAGGGAGGAATTCATAATATGTTATCATTATAAATGTTCAAGATATTTTTAGAAAACAGTAACTGTAAAAAAAAATTCAAACTTTCTAAGTGAGGTATTGCTTAAAAGTTTATTCCTCTCAACTCATTTTGCCAAGCAGTATCTATTGAAAACTAAAACAATTATTATTACTTGTCTGTTTGTTTTGTAATTTTGGGAGACAGGATCTTATAATGCAGGATTAACTGGCCTCGAACTGTTCATATAGTACAAGCTGGCCCCAAGATTCATGAGCCTCTGCCTGATGAGTGGTGAAATTAAAGGTGTGAACAACTATGCGTAGAAAGAATTGCTATCTTATAGATGAGATTTACATCTACTTTATTATCCAAATTGGGATTCATGAAAGGAAAAAAAGAGAATTAAATAACAGTTAATTAATTAACAATTAAACTAGATAATGTTGCAGATGGACATTGCACTGGGTAAATGAGGTGACTTCAGAGTAATGGGACATTGAAACCATCCTACATCAAGTCTACAGGAAACCCAATCCCTTGAATGTGCAGAATATCACCACCAATATTGAGCATGATGCCCATATCAACGCATAAACCCTTATCTTGTATCTGTTTATGTCTCTTTCCCACTTCGAAAGAGTATTGTGTGAGGGAATGGAATCTCTTTCTTTTGCAAGATGGCGGAAAGATAGAGACAGATGGAATACTAAGACCCATTGCCTACCATCCCTGGAAAATTTCCTAAGCAGCGTCCATTAAGAGAGAATTGACCAGGATGTCAATGAAATAGAACCGGAGGCTTCATAATTTCAGATAAAGTAGCTAAGCAATTCCATGGGTGCAAGGGAATTTCACTGCATGGATGGATTTGTGCCATGTGTATGACTATACGTAAAATCAAAAATTTCATAGATGTGGTTAAGTGGAAGTCTTTATTATTTTATTATATGAATAAAGCTTTATGGAATATCAATATTTCAGAAAAAAAAACTAAAATTGCTGAAAAATCCTTGAAGACTTGAAGTGGAAAAAAAAACCCTAAAGTTTTGTGGATTTTACATCTTCATTAACCCAGGATTCTAAGTTAATACAGTTCAATTTGGTAATGAAACATAGTTTAAGCTGTGATAAATTCTGCAGCTCTAACTTGTCTATTATTCCATTCCATCCAAACAGCAAAAATAGCCCCACTAAACGGATAATTAGCGACTTTTTAAGATTTGTTGCAAAAACATTTGATGTTGCAACAGCATATGGCAAACTAAGAAAAAACTCAAAAGAGAAGAGAGGCTAGGTGATAACACAATAGTCCTCCCCTAAGTACAGACAGAGAGCGAAGGGACCTCCTGCTTCATTTGGCTAGTATATAATGTACACTTACAACCCGCTTTTATCTCCAGAACTATGCTTTCTAAAGACGGCAGATATGTATACATAGGTAAGCTTTCCTGTTCCCATAAGTTTTAATTGCGTGCTTCCAGCGAGTAGTTCCTCCATAAAGTCAAAGGAAGAAATAAGAATAAATTAAACACTTTATATCCTAGCTTTGAGTTGGTATTGCCTCCTTTGGCAAATGGTGTCACCTTGAACTACAAACCCTGACCTTATCCCACCTACCCCAAATTGCTCTATTTCTCTCTCTCTCTCTCTCTCTCTCTCTCTCTCTCTCTCTCTCTCTTTCTCTCTCTCTTTGTCCTCCCTGTCTCTGTCTCTGTCTCTCTCTCTCTCTGTCCCTTCTGTCTCTGTCTCTCTTTGTGTCTCTCTCTCTCTCTGCCCTTCCTTTGTTTCTTTCCCATTGGGGTACCTATCCCTGTGTCCCTAACAATAATAGTCATAATTATGCATTGTGCACATTTAGCTGCTTCGTTTCATTATCCTTTGTTCCCCCTCCATCGACCTATATTCCCTAAATAGTCATTTATTAGCCATCTTTTTAATTATATTATTTTTGTATGCCATCTGTTTCCTATTTGGACATAAGTAAATCTGGAGATTTAAATGAAGTAACTCTCCCACCTGACTACATTTCTGTGCTAGCTCTTCCCTTTTATTTCCTCGAGGACATATTTGGTTCATTTTATTTTCGGCACTCTACTTCAGATTTGACTTTTGACAGGAGAGCATTGTGATTACATCTCAACAAGTAGTAGCATTTCACATCCTGACTCCAAAGGAAGAGCGTCAGACATAGCGTTTTGTCAAATATGGATATCAATCTATATTCACCTTCATTACATGGCTATAACACCAACAATATACAGGAAAAGAACTGTTGAATTTTCCAACAGCAAACTTTTGACAGATTTTTTTTTCCCATAAGTCATATAGGTGTATGAAAATAAGTGAATTGCTTCTCTGGGTGTTTGGAGCACATCATGAGCTTCTTATCTCCTGATTTGTTTTTGCATGCTATGTGTCATCTGACTCCATCTAAGAACTGTGCTTGGTTCTTTTGCCACCACTAAGTAGTTGAAAAACAAAAGACAGCAACTTTGGTAGCAGTCATTAGTAGGCAGCGCAGCTGTTGTCGAAGGTACACAGGTTTGCCCCATATTTTAAGAATAGCTTACGACCACAGAATAGCTTCCTTCAAGCCAGTGGTTCTCAGCCTGTGGGTCATGAGCCCTTTGAGGGTTGAATGAATGATGCTTTCACAATGGTCACCTAAAATAACCCGAAAACACGGATACTTATGCTATGTTTCATAACAATAGAAAATGACAGTTCTGAAGTAGTCACCAAACCAGTTTTAAGATTGAAGGTCACTACCACAGGAAGAACTGTATGAAAGGGTCACAGCATACGAGAGGTTGAGAGCCATGCTTTAAGTGTATGTCCTTATTCTTTGTTTTCAGACAAGCATCAATAAGATTAGGTGAGCATTGCTCAATGCCCAGAAGTGGACATTCTAATCCTGAGTTCTAATCCTGGAATGCTAATTCTGATCTGTCCATGCAAAGCAAGTTAAAAATTGATAATGAGAACAAATAAATGCAGGACATATCACACGATGCACCTCAGAAACCTTAGCAGTAGGAATAAGGGGGCTGAGAACTACCTCTTTAAAGAAACCAGATACCTAATGCAGGCAAACATATCTCTTAGTTTTATACAAATTTAGTATCTACTTTATTTTTTATAAAACATATTAAGTAAAAAATACTTAAAAGGTAAGAATGTTATAAACTACTCTTAGTTCACTATGGAGTGTCTCCTTCAAGGCAAACACATTGATGATTCTTCCTAAAATTATCCCATAGACATTGAAAAAAGTCTAGACAGAACGCTAATGAAGTCAGTGCCACTGTTTACACTGATGTGCGTGTTGACTTGTCTGAGTTAATTATCTCATACTGGAATAAGTGACTATCTGCTCTATGATTTTAGGCTATGATACAGTTTAGCAATTCAGAGAATTGCACAGTGAAAGGGGGAGTTTTTACCGGAAACACTGTAAAACGGGATGACTCGTGTGAGAATTGAAACTGATGGCTTGCACCCTCTCACTGCCTCCTATCAGGGGAAAGTCATTGTGATTTCACATGAGAGTCATTTTCAATGAAAGGGAGCAGAAATAGAAATGCATGTAGTTTGAGATCACGATGTAATTTAGGCAACTTTTCCTTGAACGTAGCCATGGAAACAGTGATGTTGACAGATCAGCAGTCTGCAGCTGACATACAGCTTCAGCTGGCCCCTCATTCTGTTCTTTCCTCCTGCATGATCCCTGACAACATCATGGTAGGTAGGACCCACGTACCATCCTTATTACCATTCTGTAGCTTCTATTAGTATTTGAACATCTAGAGAACATAAACTTTTTTCATAAGACCCTGTAAAATGAAGCCTGTACATCATTAGCAGAAAGATAACTGTCTAAGGAATTTCTCTACCTTTGTCCCTTCAAAAAACAAAATGTTATTCAGCTTCCATAGCAGAAATTATTAAATTTAAGGGATGTTGATGTAAAATAATCTATTTTATTGAACATTTAAAGTGAAGAAATTTTGTAAAATTAGCTAATAATTTTATATATATAGATAGCCAACAAATGAATTAATAATTGATGTTTCAAGAATGCTGGGGATCTTTAATTTTTAGATCTACTATAAAAATCTATTAGGATGAAAAATAAAAACAAATAATCCCACTAAACACTATGCTGATTTCTAATGCTAAATTTAGTAATTTTGAACTTCACATAAATGTAATTTGTTATGTACCTTTAATTTTGCACTTCTTATTTCATCTCCAGGGGCCCAGAGTTAGGAGGCTACCTTCCCGTTACTAGCAAGCTCATTTAATCAACGTGCTGAATTCCTGACCTGAGAGTGAACATGTATCAAAATAATAGGTGGATGGAGCCTGAGACACAATACCTTGGGGTATTCTCTGGAAAGCATATGCATGTACACACACCCATTTACAACTTACCCAAACACAAAGGAGTGTATGCACATACAAACACACGGGAACAAAAATCCATATGCACACACACACACACACACACACATGCACAAACACACATACACACAGAAAGTTAATTGAGTTATAATGTAGGTTCACAATGAGGATGACTATATCTGTGCCTTTATTAAATAAGTTTTTAAATGACTCTATAGTAATATTTTTGATAAAGTTAAAAACATGTTTAACTTTAAATCCAAATACCGAAATAGGATATCAATTTTAAATGGAATGGTCTATCTAAGAGAAATACATATTTCAACACATGATGTCAGATAGGCATTTAGTTTTCTATGCACATGTCTACGTAAAATTGACAAAAGTATTGAAAACATCACCCTGTATCCATTAAATATATAATAGCATCTTATAAAATGATATGATTGCAGAAGTCTGATTGTGTTTATCGATATGATACTTTTTTAATGTTGTTATGCCTATACTTGGAATGGAATCTAATTTTCCATGACTATAAAATAAAATTGAATATACATTTTTATCAAATCTTCCTTCACAATTCAATGGTCTTCATTTCTGAGTTATGTTCAGTATCAATCTATGGATACAGAATACAGAAAAATTTATTAGAGCTTAGAAAAATTTAAATAGGAATAATATGTTTGTATTTTGAATTATCTTAAAAATATTTGTATTTATTATGTATTTCTTTTATGTTTGTTGGATTTGTATATCTTATTCAGTGATGGCACATATTAGTATTATTTCTTAGCATTATCACTTTTCAGTGCTACACTTAAATTATGTTCATTATTTTAATATTGATCTATCACGAGAATGGAAAATAAACTTCTTTTTCATAAGGACAACACATAAAGTGGCACTAATGATTCAGGTTCTGAGGATGGAAATCAGGTCCTCACGGTTGAGGCCACATTGTTGTGAAACCAGCCACAAAAAAAGAACGAGTAACATTTCATAACTGCAGGAATTTCTATAGGTGATTAACAGTATGTCACCAAATAAAATGATATTCCATGTATGTTTTCTAGCTCATTTCATTAAGAATTAAGAAGTCTATCCCTCCTTTTCATCTACTAAAATTTTCATATGTTTACTATCAATTTTTTTGTTCATTTGCAAAACTGGTTGATTTTCATAAATTAAAAATCTATACTGCTTTGTTTCCAGATTCTTAGTCTCTTGGTGATTTCTAAAAACGAGTAAATTCTTCAGGACTCTGCATGCTGAAATATAAAACTTCTTCTCTTAAATTATTTCCTGTCTTCTTTAGAAATATTTATACCTTTCACTTTAAGACTGGCTATTTGTGAAGTCACGTTGCTATGGACTCAAGTATGGTGTTGGAGTTCTATGTGCACCCCTTCTTCTGGAGTGGTGAACCTGTAGGCGTTGTTGGCAGTTCTTGTTTTACAGAGTGCTCAGAATAGAAGTCAGGGCTTCAAACATGCTAAGCAAATATTCACCTTCCTGTAGCCTATTCCAACTTTAGTAGAAACAATTTTAGTATCTCCATAATGCTACCCAATATTAAAATATGATGTAAATATGAAGTGTAAGAAATCCTTTTTTCTTTTTTTGATGCAGGGTTTCTTGGTAGCTTTGGAGTCTGTCCTGGAACTGTCTCTGTAGACAAGGCTGGCCTCAAATTCACAGAGATCTGCCTGCCTCTGCCTCCCGAGTACTAGGTTTAAAGGCGTGTGCCACTACCACCTGTATGTATGTACAAATCTTATGTATATATGTACATTATGAATGACAACTTTTAGCTCTCTTCTTGCTGCTCTGATCTGATCTATTTACACATTCTATAAGAATAGGTGTAGTCTTTGAATATATAGGATGTGGACGATGATATGTTTCCCTTTTGAGCTTTGAAAGACTCTGATCCGGTTGATCACAGTAAGGCCAACATCACCGGTTGAGACAATATTATACAAATGCAGTGTGCTCAATGATTCTGTTAGTCAGAATTTTTACATTCATTTTCCAAAGGGGGAACTGAAATAGATAAAAAATTGAAATACATACAATTCTAAAAAGAGTGAATGGGAAAAGCAGGCTCTGGCTTACACATTTCCGTATGAAAATAAGATAAGAACTGCATAAATGACTAGAGAATTGACTCGCGATTCTAGCTCCAGTTCTGAAGTTTGTTCCACACAGATAATTGCATTTTTGATTAAAATGCACAAACAATATTTTCAAATAAAAATTGTGATTTTGAGATTAATATATATAGCACATTGTGTATTTAGTGAGTGTTTAAGTATTCAGTTTGAGCATAAAAAAAAACCCATTTAATACTAGTTTATAATTCCTTAAATTATAAGAAGATATAAGTAAAACATTCAACGTCAGAATGACTACCTTAGTTTGTCACATCTGGAGACATGAGAATATGTTCTTACATACACAAATGATAATACAGTAAAGTAATTCTACACCCAATTTATTATTCATAGTAAACTTTTATTATATATTAAATTTGAAATCACACATACTTAATGTTCATAAGTATTTCCTTGGTCACTTTGTGAATTATGCCATCTGTAATGACTTTGTGATTTAAAGATCCCTGCTCAGGTTTCTTGTGTGCTACTGAGATGAGATACCTTGACAGGAATCAATTAAGAACAGGAGGATTTATTTAGCTCACAGGTGCCAACTCACAGTCCATCATGATAGGGAAGTCAGAGCAGGTAGAGAGTGATGCAGATTCGCATGATGCATCCTAATCAGAAGAACAATGGACACACTTTTCATTTTAATGCTGAGCACTCTTCCACAATGGGAATGCCCCCTCATCAATCAGTACTAAAGAAAAGAAAATACTCTTCCGTTTTTGTTTTGTTTTGTTTTGTTTTCAGCCCAATCTTATGGAAGCATTTCCTCGGGTGAGGATCACTTCTCGCTCATGACTCCGGCTTGAATCAAGTTGACATAAAATTATCCAGCACTGGGCAGGTCTTCTTACTTCAGTTAATGTTATTAGGAAAATCCTCCATGGACATAGTGTAGGTTTCTGCCAGGTCATTCTAGATTGTATCGAGTTGACCAAAGTAATTATTACACGAGAACTCAAGTTTACGATATAGGCATGGCATGCCTACCTTTACAGAATTGCAAGTTAGCATGCCAAATCATCTCATTAAACTTCATTTCCCCTCTAATCAGACTAGATTAAAGTTGGTGTTTTTCCTTACTTTGCCTAGTCCAATTTTCCCTAATTTTAACTATTAATAATTCTGTTCGACTATACATGTAGTAATAAGGAATTCCTTTTTTTATTTTTGTAGTATTATAAATACAATATTTCTTTCCTCTAAATCTTTTCATATAACTGTCTCTCTTCTAAACCCATGACACCTTTCTCCATGAATTTTAATGTATGTATATAGGTATATGTATTTTTTATCTTCCTAAATATAACCTGCTCAGTCTAGATAAAGATAATTGTATGTAGCCTTTCAGGGATGACCATTTGACACCGGACAAGCAATTAGTGTGTTCTTTCTTGAGGAAGCCCACCCTCCCAGGTTTCCTCAGTTGTTGAGACTTCTTTGGTTAGGGTTGAGGCCTTCTAGGCTTTGCCCAAGTCCATTTAGTATATCCTTTGGTGTCCTTGCTCAGTTTACATTTGGGCAGTCATGTTAGTGATCATTTATGGGTGTAGCTTTGATATCTCTATGAAATACAGTATCAGAGGTAACTACCAATCCTCAGGTTCCCTTTTTCCATAAGGCTCCCTAAACATTGAAAGCAAGAGTGTATTTTTGATGCATCTATTTGAACTGGTCTCACAGTTCTGCATTGGATAGGCTATGGTTTTCTGTTTTGTTCTTAGTCCATCACAAAGAGGATTTTTCTTTAATGAGGTGTGATGAGCATGATACAGCATCTCTTTTCGCCTACACTATGATGGTATCTTAAAGGAGTTATAAGTTTCTAAGCCTCCCTAAGCTTCGAGTCAGAATGGTGGATACATACATAGTTTAAAATGCATAAATAAAATCTCCTATTCCACAGATTCACCCAACACTTTTTCATCTCCTTCAGAGAACCACTGAATGTTCTTGATGTCTTACGGCCTCGTTGCTTCCCAGTCTCTCTTTTCTCCATTCAACTCTGGCTGACATTTGTCAGATCTTCAGCTGCAAGCCTGCTTTCTAGGAAATCTAACACATTTTCTTTATTTCATTCCAGTCACTTCTCACAGTAATCTTTATAGACTCTGTTCACACATGTTTTGACTTAATAAACATCATATAGTCCTTGGGGAAATTATTTCTTAATTATCACCTATTGACGCTACTTTTATTTATTTAGTACTTAGTTTCTTTTAATACTAACAATCTAAGTTACATGAGAACAGAAACCTTCCCAGATTTACTAATGGATAAATCACCTACTCCTCAAAGAGTGGCTGCTACATAAAGATTCTCACGAAATACAGATAAGATGACTAAATAAATATATTAATTGAACATAGTATAATTTACAGACATACATATAGGCATTGCGAATCTCCTGTAATTTAGGCAAAGTAAGAAAGTATAACCTTACATTTTGTATATATGGGGAGATGGACAATTTCCCTTACTTTTCTTAATATTCATGTTGCGTGCCATATATTTTTAGAACTCTTCATTAACTTTTGTTTATGGTAATTGGCTAAGACAGGTTTACTACAAGTCTAATCCCATGGTGTTCCTCTGTTATCTCGGTTGAGTGTTTGGATCCCGTTCCTCATTTATAGAGTCCAAATAAGCCAGAAACTTATTTTCAACTTAAATGTGGATCTTGTGGAAAAATTTAAGCAGAGTGCGTATGCAAAATTTGCACTCTAGTCTTATTGTTTATTTCCCTGTGTCTGTGCCCAACTTAATTCCCTCCAAAGCACCCTACAGACTCTTCTGGATCATCGGGACTATCAATGGCTTGCTTTGCAGCTCTGCTTGACAGGCCTGGTGCCAGTTTTCAGACAAGAGTCATTGTGACTATGTTCAGCCCTTTATCTTTTTATTTATCCATCTGGTGTCTAACCTTTTGTACTGTTTTCTTTAGTCACTTTAGATTCTCCTCAAGTGGTTGATTCTTTATGTGTTGTCCAAAGCTGTGAGTTTTCCACAGAGAAATAAATCTGATAGACACTATTCCTCAGTTACCCATATCCTGCATGCAATTTTAAATAAATTCTTCCCATCTGCTACTTTCAGTTATTTGTCAGCATTATTCAATTAAGGAAAGAATGTACTGAAAAACCACAATTAAACCAAATCACTACAACATTTTGCCCTGAACCTATTTTCTCATGCAAAGTTTGTTTTTCGATTATCTACAGGAGAAAATTATTTAAAATATTGTGGTTTCCTCTTTGTTATATATTGGATTAAATTTCAGTCTAAGATTTGAATTTGTTTGATTTCTTCCTTTCTCCCACCATCTGCTCTTCTTGGCTTCTCTTTCCTCTGCTCAATTATTCCTTCCTTCTGATTCTATTTGTAGTTTTGTTTACAGGGCTACCCAAATTCTACTAAATGTTCAAATACTAGTTTTACCATGTAGAGGAAGTCAAACTTAACATTTTTGAATGTGTTAACTCTCATTTGTGTTTCAAATAATTTAATAAAAGCATAACAAATATTGGTATTTGAGTTAATGATTATGAGCACAGTAATGAAAAGAAGCTATCTCTCTTAGAGATCAGTCACACTTTTTAGTGCAAATGCACTTACTGGTAAAATATGGAAATATTATCAATATAATAACATGCTTGATGCTAGCTACAAGACACAGTGAAATTTTCTTCTACCCTCATAATATTTTATATATAATTTTTTTATTTCACATTGCACAGTCAACCATTATTCTTTAAATTACTTTCAGTATTAATCACATGTGTTTTCTTCCTCTTCCACAAAGAAATACCAAGGATAAATTATTACATTTTTTCAAAGATCTTGCACATCACACAAAATGTTTTCTCATTGTCAGTCATCAACCTCATTCTGATTTTTATGTACACAAAATCATCTTGTACTGTTCTCACATGATTTTGAAATAAATGAAATGTTTCCAGTTAATGTATTGTTATTTTAATGCTTTGAAGGAAAGGTCCAATTAAAGGTGTTAGTGTAGAATGTCAACACACTCAAGTTTCACTGTTTTTAATAACACACACACACACACATGCACAGCTACATAAGAATGCACATTCTCACTAAGAAAGATATTGAAAGTTTACCCATAGAAAGCACATATATTAACAAAGGTCATCATATCAAACTGAAATTATCATCTAATTGGTGTGATGAACTGGTTTACGCTTTTGCATTTGATTCTTAGAACTGCATATTTCAGTGGCTAAGCTTTGCATTCAAAAATACAGTGATAAACTATTCTTTTAAAAGTGATTGTTCATCATGTCTGTGAAGACAGACATTTTGGGACACATGGTGCAGTAAAACATACTATTACTTATTGGACAGAACATGCTGTGGATTGACCTTAAGACCTCTCACCCTCTTAAACTGTTTTTACCTCTGAAGCACAGCCTAAGGAGTACTCTGTTGATATCTGAATTAAACTTCAGCCCAAGCAGAAGACAGTAAACAGACTACTTTACTGGTCATGGACATAGAATTATTCCCTGCTTAGAAAAGCAGGTGGAGATGGAGAATAGAGTTTCCAAAGGTAAAAATACACTTCGTACTTACATGAAGAAATTAGAATTTGGCTAAGCCATGTTCCTCAGTACTTATGTGATTAAAATAAACAATCAAATTTTGTGGAACCTGACAAAATGAGAAAAAGTATGAGCAAGGAGAATGGAGATCAAACAATGTTCAAAGATGGGGCTCTGAGGACCATAGCAGTTTAGAATGTTAATGAACCCAATTTCGCAACCAATGTTGAAAGGTATAAACAACTCATATGTACCTTCTCATAGCATATTTATGGAAGAAGACCAGGAAGATAGTAGAGCTGTAACATATGATAAGTAATGAAGTACAGTGAATTTGATGTTGACGAGGCCTTCAGGAGACTGAGGTGTGATTTTCATGTAAAAAGATGATTTCTTTTCTGAAAAAATTCTAACATTCTATATTTTCCATCATTCTTTTCTCACAATAACAAGGAACATACCATATATCATGAAATAAGTACAATAACTTTGGCTCTTAAACTTCTGTTTGTAGTCTGTATAAAATCATAAACATATTATTTAATGCATGTGTGTATGCACATGAATGTATATATATGTACATGCATGTACATATGTGTATTTATATGCCAATCTTAATATGACTTGAAATTTTATTTAAATTTCTGATTCAGTAATCTCATCTGGTCCATGCTCTTATTTTCTTCTTGATTTTATCCTTCTATCCTCTTTTCTCTCTTTTGATTTCTCTCTCTGTGTAAGAAACACTAACAGTAGAAAACAATTATGAGGGAAAATTGCACAATGTACATGTAAAATGTCAATTTTAGTTGAATTCTAAAAGTATTATTTTTTAATTAATCCATAAGTTAATACTTATTTATCATTTTTTATTTTGTCCAGTATATCATTCAGGGCCTTGCTTCTATTAAGTAAAAGTTCTACCATTGAAAATTCCATGATCCCAGGATCATTTAGAGCTTGCAAAATCAAAAATTTAATTATGAGATTTTTATTATTACTAGATTACCATTGGCCTATATTATGGTTTAAAAATGGGTAGTTTATTCATAAATGTAAATATAAAGACACATTAAAAGGATGAGTTTGGTGATTGTTCACTTATAACAGAAAGTGAAAGAAGCTCTCATTACTTTGCGACCTCTGAATCTGAGGTATACCTCAGTGTGAAAATCTTTCTTTCTCTGCTTGACTGTGAACGTACTTAGTCATAATGAATGTAGAAAAAGCATCAATATCTGTTTCTGAAACAGAACTGTGAATGTATCTATTAAGACTTAACAGGGCAGGCAGCCTTGCATTTCAGGCACTGAGAGTGAGCTCTCTAATGCGGGCTTGGCTGAAGTGACATCACACATGCTGTTTGTCACAGTAGATTGACCCTGGATGTGTTGCATGAATTCCTACCACAAAGCAAGTTAGTAGCTTATGCCTCTCCTTTTCCTTGCTAACATCTGGAGGTGATAAAAGGATCTATCTCCCTGGATGGTTTTGAAGTACATGGCTCAGAACATATGAAACATTATTGCTCCAAAAGCATAATAAACACCCACCTTCTGTCCTATTTCCTATTTAGAGTGACCATCAGTGCGAAGGTAAATGGTAACCCTCCTCACCATCTGCAGGACCGCCAGTTCTCAAATAGATGTTTTGACCTTTGATAGCCCTTAACCCAAAAGATCACCGAAATTCTTTTCAACTACCTTATTTCCTATAGACTGAATTTTCAGGGTCCACATCACAGCGTTTAGGACATACTTCAATGAGTTGTTTTATACTGTGTGCAGATATTTGATAGAGATCTAGTAACATTTGGATGTTGGTTCATGATTATATTTTCAGTGTTCAGATGTCCTAATGAGGACACAGCATATCAGAACTAGATGTTGGTACACGATAGAAATATCCCAGTGCTTTGTGTGTGTGACTTTCTCAATGTATTGCATATTTTCATTATTTATGCTTTACATGCACACAATTAAATGACATATTTATTCACATATATAAAGGATTTATACACATGCATGGATATTGAAAAGTTGCAGTTTATGAATTTCTTCTCACAGAATGTTTTACTATAAATATACTTTTATACAATCTAATCTGATCTTCACAATTAGCTTGCAAGGTAGGTACTATAATTTATCCCATTTTGTTGATTAAACACTTTGCCTTAGGTAAATAATTTATCTGTCATTTTAGAGTCATATTTTAGTTTATGACATGTAGTTTGTTCATCTTTGCCCATAAACACTGTGCTACTGCACCTATCATAATAATAATGCTAGGGATTTAAAATTATTTCTGCGTTTATTACTTCATTATACTCCATTCAAATACATACTTGACTGACTAAATTTACACATTAGATTAAATGTATCATTACAATGATGTTCCCCCAAACACTACTTTTTTGCTTTATTTGTTTTGCAGTATTGTACTAAAATATCTCATTATGGTGGTATATTAAATTTTTTGTTCCATAATGTTATAACATTTAATTTTATTTAGTTACTTTAATATGTGAAATTATATTACAATGAATGATATATTTTACATATTAAATTCCATTATCAGTATTAAATTATAGTACTGAAATATTAGAATCATTAGCTTTAGTGTTATTTTGTGTCTTAATACATATGTATATATTTCTCCTTGTGCTATATTATTTGACATTTATATTACTTGGTTGTGGCAATCCTCCTGTATTGCTTACCATCAGACTAGAAGAACCTGGTCCTGCAAGCAGGGTGTTTTTTGAGAATCACTTTGTACAAAAGTAGCCATGCTCTACTGGGAAAATTTTGCCAGATTTTTCTTACTCACATTGTTCTTTACTCTCACCATTTCAGAAAAGGAAGTCTCTTGTACATCCATATCCAGAAAAGGGCCACTAGAGACCCCAACTTGTCTACTGGATTTCTTTGGCCTTTGCTTCTGCTAGATCAAATTCTGTACATTAGCAATTTGAGAATCCTCTTGCTTAGGATTTGAATGGGGGTGTTCGGGTTAAACTCATTTTCAATTGGTTTTGAATTCATCTCAGTTGACAGTGACTGAAGTATATACTCTCTGAGCCATCTTGAAACATGGGGTTCTTTCATAAAAATACACTCTCTCTCCTCTAGAAAATTCCACAATTCCTTCTTGAGAAATTATGAGAGGAAGGACTGAATCTCTTCCTACTGTTTCATTTGCCTCTCTTTAAGAAGAAAATGCCAATTAGACACATTAAGTTAGTTAATTTTGAGGAATTATTGTAATATTTAATTTGATTAAAATTAATTTTAGTGAAGAATATCAGCTCTCAATAATTAGACATTTACTATCCCTTTGATTTTAATTGTTTAAGAGTTCAAGACAAAACAAGTGTGTTTCATCATAATGTATGGTTTCGAATTATAACATGTTTTTTTTACTCTTTTCTCATACGTGAATTTATCTGTAGAGAAATATTTTACTAATTTTGGAGAAGACTATCTCGATAATTTTCATATGTTTATCATTATATTTCCTCTCTTATTCTACATCTCAAATGTATTCAATATCTAATATATATCATTTATATATGCATATGAACATACTTTAACTATACATTTAGGGAAATATTCATATTATTATACTTTAAAGCTATATTTTGTCAGGCTATTTTATAATTTATTTTGTTCTGTAGCTCAAATAATTTAAAGAATTAAATCATGACCTTCTGCTTTTTTTTTTCTGAAAGTAGACTTCTAAGATATTCTCATTTTTAGTGAATTTTATCATTCTTTCTAATTTGGCCTTTTTAGTAAAATAATTATGAATTTCCTTTTCTGAATTAGCCATCAGTAAATAATTCAAATAGGCAATTAAATAGTCTGTCTCTTAGGTACATTAAAAAGCCCTAATTCCTTTTAAAATTACTGACTTTCAGCCCATGTCTTACCGAGGGAATTTGTGACAGATACTAAATAGGACATCATAATGTCAATGGGGTTCCTACAAATCAAGTTTACTAATAAGAATATTGCCCTAGCTTAAGGTTTCTGTGAATTCTTCTGCCAACTACAAATGGAGTACAATTATTTTTTTCTCCTTATGAAACTCTTACTGCTTGCCTTTAACAGTTTCTGTTTACATTTTTCATTTTTCCTTCTATTATTAATCCAAGGCAGTTACAACTTCAATTACGTTTTATGCTCCTTGTCTAAACACACGCCCACTGGCTTATGAGGAACTTCTAGTTCACAGAGTTATGCATAAATGTGGCATTGGATTATCTATGAATGGTTATCTCTTGAGAAGAGTTGCCCATTTCCCATCAGTTGCCTGTAACTATTTATCTATGTGTGGGGACTTGTGAAACTGTCCCCAAGTATGCTGGCTTGTAAGCGTTAACTGTCAATTATCAGGTCTTGGCTAAGCAATGAAATTTTTGAGATTTAGTGGCTGCAGGTTCTTTGAATGTCTTGAAGAAGCTATGTCACATCAGAAGTCCTGGTCCTCTTCCCCTTATGGCAATCCCCCAAAGACGGGTTAAGAATTGGGTTGTAGATCTACCATAGTCACTTATTCTTTAAATTTTATCCAGTTGTGGGCTTCTGTAACAGCCTCTGTCTCTTGCAAAATAAAAGAATAAAGAAACTGCCTTGGCCTCATTGATAGGGCAGAACGTAGGTAGGCAGGAAGACAGAACTGAATGTTGGGAGGAAGAAAGCAAAGGGGAGAGACACCATGGAGCCGCCAGAGACAAACATGCCGAATGTTTCCTGGTAAGCCACTGCCGTGTGGCAATACACAGATTAATAGAAATGGATCAAATTAATGTAAGATTTAGCCAATAGGAAGTTAGAGCAAATTGGCCAAGTAATGTTTTAATGAATACAGTTTCTGTGAGCTTTTTTTTTTTTTTTCAGTTCTGGGTGGCTGGGACAAACAAGCAGGTGTTGGGAGCAGATCCTGAATTTCTTGTTTTCCCCTGATCTGAGTGCCTACAGCTGCTCTGAGCACGAGACCTTCAGGAGTTCCTGATGGCAGGAGAGTGGTTTCTGGTGGGTTTGGCTGGGGCGTGGCTATCTCTATATAATCTGCCCCTGAACACAATAAAGGGGCATTCTTGGGGAATTCAAGGATGACCCGTGTCGCTGTCTCTCTGTGTGTGTCTGTGTATTTTAACCTCCAGCCCCCTTGCCCGAAGCTTGCGAATTGGGTGCCGGAGCACAGAGCGCAGATACCAGGGAATGGTGCGCGGCAAGGAGGCCCTCACCCTACAACGCAGTCAATGAATTTAAATAGAATTGTTGTATAAAGCGATTATTTATATTGCTCATTAACAGTCTCAAGGAAAATTTTAAGATGAGTGAGTAAAAAGGTTATACTTATGCTAAGTCAATTGTTTAAGTTTGAGAGCAACCTATTAATAAAAAAATAGTCAAAAGCGAGTTCAACTAGGTCATATATGAAATGAACAATTATATTATTCTCAAAGTAAATAGTATCAATAATATTCGACCATTTTTGGCCTAAGAATTGCACATTTAATGGATAGATTGCAGCATGAAGGGTCCTTGCACATGTTAGGGATTCAATCAATTATTCTTCTACTCCCATACAACTGGTTACTTATAAAACATTAAAATCAAATCACTTCAGGCAAGTGTTTTGTAATGGATTAACTTGTCCACAATATAATCAAGCCCTAGAATAATATTACAAATGCCATACAAGAGTTTTAACCAGCAACGTTAAAGACCCTTTGCCAGCTGAATCCATTACTGCAGAGAGAAATCCTTCAGGCAATGTTAGGTCAGTGATTATAGCAATTTATTTCTCATTAGCTTGTAACTGCCTGACCTCTTCATCTCTTTCTGTTCTATGAAATTGCACTTCAGAGTGTGTACACACAAACCCATGCCTATGGAATCATTTCATGTCATTCAAAAAATGTGAGTATAATTTAATGAAAGTAGTTCCTCTCCGGGATTCTATTCTGAAATGCTGATCAATTGGTTTTATACTTGAAATTTCCTAAGATAGTAATATTCTTTACAATAAACATGCTTAGAATCATACTATATACTGGTTTATGCTTGTGATAATCAGCCTACTATATTTAGAACATTCACATTGGTATTAAATTGCACACTAAATATCTTAAAATTCTAGAAACAGAAGAAAAATAACAAGGAATACTCAAGTATTAAAATTTAACAATTTCAAGAGTATGAAATTATTAAAATAAAAAGCACTCTAATTCTTTTAAATTTAATATAAGCATGATGTTTCAAGTAAGTAAATGTATAAAACATATCTCCCATTGTATTAATTATGTCACATAAGGAAAGCTAAAATGAGTCCCTAATTCAGGCGGCCCAATTCAGCTTCACTTGGTTCAAATTAAATGAAAGGTATGGTCATACCAGCAAAGAGGCATCAGAGGCAAATATATTTCTTGACATTTCCTTCAAGTGGACATTACTAGCCCTTATTAAATGACATGCTTACTCTGTGTTTAAAAATCATCAATACATTATGTTATGTAAGTCAGCTTATTATCTGCTTTACTCTTTTTTTTCCTCCCTTTTCCTACTTATTGATGCTTTTCTCTATGCATGGAAACTGTTCAAACTGCGGGGCATATTATATGAACATTTAAAGGATCTTTTCAAGCAAAGTTCTCATAAGACTAGTCTTAAAAATTCAGAAATACAGTAGTTTTGTCTGTATTAAGTACCTACCACTGTAGATTGCATTTTAATGCTTGGAAGAATTTTTTTTAAGTAACTGTTTTGGGATCAAATACAAAGTATTGTACTAAGTGGAAAAGTAATATAAATAATAGGCCTAATAGCCAGATGGGTTTACAAATTACCAACATAAAATATATTAGCATAAGGCCAGTTTGAATAGATGTTGTAGACAAGTTAATGACTTTTATAAAAGTTGATTTGTCAGATTTCTACATTTGATTGATTTTTAAGAACAGCAAGATGTGTCAAAATCCACATTAATATTCATTATAAAAGCTGCAGAATTTTAAGTGGAATATGTCTTTGCATTAGCTCCCAATATTAAATAATATATGCTTAGCAAAAATAATAAATAGGAGCAATATCTGCAATTTTGTTTTATAACAGTGAGGGCTCTAAATGTAAGACCTGTTTCACTGGTCATAGAGGTTCAATCCTCTTTACCCATGATGCCCCTTTTTCACTTAAATGAGCACCTGTAACCTGTGTAAGTGCGGCAGCAGCATCTTCTCTGGACCCAGCCTTGTGCCTGGCTAGCTATGGAAAGCCATTCTTCATATAGCATCCAGCTTCAGTAAGAAGGATTCTGTATTTGCTTTAAAAAGAAAACCTTGCAGTGGCTAAACTTGGTATTTTCAATTTGAAAAGCTCAAGGGCCCTCTTAATAAAATCATAAGACACCAATTTATTTCAAGGAGAAAATTAATCAAAATGATGAAAATATTAAAAATAATAAGCACTAGATGACAGTGGCAAAATTATCATCTTCCCTCTTAAGTTGTCCCTTATTTTTAATACGCACTCACACATACATACTCTCTCACACACACACACACACACACACCTACAATCAAAACCCACAACACTGACCACAAAATACACACACATTCAGTCAAAACTTTAAATAGCAACAGCTTCAATTCTCCAACAGCAGACACAAGCTGACTGAATGATTCCACAAACAGAATCCATCTATCTACTGTCCACAAGTCGCACATCTTAGCTAAAAAGATAGGTAAAATTTTATGCGCTAGATTTCAGTGGCAAAATTATTATCTTCCCCGTTAAAGTTGTCCCTTTTTCATTTTAATGACTATACGTATTTTTTTGTTTGATAATAATAATTGGAAACCCGCTCAAACTCTGCTTGTTCATAGTATTTAAAACATTACAAATTATGTTCAGGTTATTCAGCTATATTTAGCCATAATTCAGGGATAATCATAAATCTGTCTTTACGCACACAAGAAAAAGTTAGAAAGAAGCACAGTAATATGCATAAACATTATTCTTGGTTTAGGTAATTTCACTTTTTTTCTTTTTCAAAAAATCTTTTAGAATTTGTAGGATGAGTTTTTGAGCATATTCACCCTCCTGCCCAATACCTTCCATTCTTTACGCATCCAAGACTGTGAATTCATTTGTTTTACACCCATCAGGTCATACTTTTGCTGCTTATATTTTAATGGATATAAAACCTTGAGGGGGAACTTTGTCGATCTACCTCCACTGGTGATAGCCTTTTAAAAATAAAAGTTTAAGTTGGTGCATCTCTCCCGCGCTCATAACTTTGGGGCTGATTCACTCCTCTGCTAATAGGCCTGGCTCTATTGTGCTGCCCTGGTAAAATATAGGGCATGCTCCCCAGAGTGTTGCCGCAGGTAGGGGTCAGGGGACAGCTCTTCCCCTCTTCTGACCACGGGGCCAGCTCTCCCACCTCCAGGCATTGATTGGGAAGGAGGGGAAGAGGTCAGCTTCTGGCACCCATGCTGACACAGGATGTGTAACAGAGATAGCTCTCCATGCTCACAGCTTTAGAACTGGCTCACTCACACCTGTGCTAACAGGGTTGACTCCATTGTGTAGTTCCCATGAGGGGCAGGGTATGCTCTCCCAAATGCAGCTGTTGCAAGTCAGTCTTGCTGTCATAACAAATGAGTAATGGGGACAGCTCTCCATTGTTTACTACTTCAGGGGTGACTCAACCACACCTCCACCCACAGGGCTGTCTATATTTTTTTTTGCTCAGGGAAGGTGCAGTACCCGCTCTCTCAAGTGCTGCAGCTGGTGTAGGGATCACAGAAAACTCTCCTGCTCCTTTGATCTCAGGACCAGCTCTCCCACTTGATCCAGCCATTGTGTGGGATGGGGTGGGGGAGAGAGCATCTTTCCGTAGTCCATGCTACCATAAGACAGACGAGACAACTTAATTTCTCATCTGGTGAGCCAACCCCACAGCTTCCCAGTCCCAGCCCCAGGGTTGTGGTTTGTATTGTCACAACTTTCACCACATCTAAGATCTGCCTGAAAACGTGAATAGACCTAGAGACCCAAAGCCTGCAGGTTCTCCAAAATACACAGTGGAAACAGGATGTCCAGAAAGAGTCCTAGTGGGGGACCAGCATCCATCATGTAGTAGAGACCAGGGACCTCAGTAAGACTAATGACTCTTTGCAAAAAAAAAAAAAAAAAAAAAAAACCACTTGCAAATAGAGATGTATGGACAAAGGCATATGTGGTGTAACAGCTTCCACAACAAACTTTTAAATTTTTATCTGTTTTTAATTTTTCCATTCTATTTTCTTCCTTTTTTTCTCTTGAATTTGTTTGATTTTGTGCAGCGGCAGAAGGTGGATGAGAGGGACAAAGAATGAATGGGATCTAGATACACGATATAAAAGACACATAGAATAAACTGAAAAGTTTAAATAAAAGTTTATTTTACATGTATACATGTATCAATTAATATATGCACTTATTTTGAAATTTCTTGCAGGCATAATGATATGCCACATGCATTACTACGTTTTGAAGAGTCCAGAAAGGAGAAGGATCTCCCCAAACTGCAGGTATATATGGTTGTGAGCTGCCATACAATGTTTGGGAAATAAACCAAAGTCTTCTGGAAGAGCAGCAAGTGTTCTTAACTACTGAGCCATCTCTGTCTCATGACACCTTTAAAGGAAGCTGACTCCTCTCTCTCCTAGCAGATCTCAATGGCCAATAGCTCTTTGGCCATGGGTCAGACTTTATGGTTGCTCCTAGCTCTAGCTTTTTCTTTAAAATTTTCATCATTTCTGAAAAGGCTAATCTAAACTAAGGCTGGAAATAAAATCTGCAATTACTTTCAAAGTCATTAAACATGCTGGTCTGATCCACAGTGGAAGCCAAATCACTACTTTATGAAAGGCGAAAATGTTACCTGGATAAAATTGCTTGGCTTAAGACAAATTGAAATCGTGTATTTCACGGATACAGTACCAGCATCAAGACTTATTTTTGAATTGAGGAAAGAATTGTGAATGTAGAAAGGGAATACACATGTTGTTCTAGAATAATCAGAATGTATCTTAATTGGAAATTATTGTTATTTATTATGGAAAAGTAGGTATCATCTTATTTCACATATTCCACAAAAAATAAATACTGAATAAACCAACGTAATTGTATTTGCCAGAGATATGAGTTCTAAAAACATATATATACTTACAGGCTTTCATTTCATTGACTAACAGTTAATACATTAAAATGAAATCGGTTCTATTTTAAATTAACAGACTAAATACAAGGAACAAAGAAAGCAAATAAAAATGATAAACTCAGCAGAACAATGTAGTTAAAATGGTGGGAAACATCATGCTTAACATAGCCTGTGAATTTCAAAACCATAAATACATGTTAGCATTTTATTTACTCTATCACCACCCCAGTTAGCTGTAATGAATGAACAATGAAGACACATACACACACTGAATGAATAAACAGCTGGGAAGTCTTAACTCACAACACTGAGAGTCTGCAACACACATTCAGGCAAGGCCACTCTCCCTGGCAAGGCTGCAAGTTCTTCCTATGTGTTCCTGGAAGGCAATGGCTCCCTAGTCCAAGGGTTTTCAGTAGATTGTTCCAGTATTCACATGTTGTCCTCTGGCCTTCTTCTCTCGGTGTCCAGATGTCTTCCTCTCGTGTTTTGGTAAGAATGTCACTTAGCCACATAAATTGTATTTAGATCTGATATATCACCCTGGAAGGGTCTTTACTCCAAGAAAGACACAGTCTGAAGTATGGGATAAAAAATATTGAAACCATTGAACCTAAATTCAAAAGTTCATCAGTTCTGGAGGATCTAAAATAAGCCAAAGATAAAAATATTGCATGGGTTGGCACAATTGGGGAAAACAAAGCTAAATCACGTTAATCAATAAACCACGTTAATTAAGCCTATTTTTAAGCAACAGCAAAGGTAAAAATAACTGAGGAAATAAAATAAAAACATAAAAATAAAAACAAGCACGAGGAAGCCTGGTAGTAAAAGTGATATTTAATCATAAACATTCCTCAGCATGCCACCATGAAACCCATTCATTTGAGCGCTAACAAAAAGTGTTTTAAAATATAATGTGAAAAATTCAAAAGTTCAGGCATGCTAACCCAATAGCATGGCTGTGGATTCGTAAGTGACTGCACAGAGGGCTAGGATTCTGGCCATAAATTAGGTACTATCTCCTTAAAGAAATAATTATCCTACACATCTATTATATATGATTTTTATGATTCTACCTTCCTGAATGGTGGTTTCCTAGTCAAGTCTGACTGCCATAACTGGACTAACTCTTTTTATTGAATAGTGTTTAATATTAAATCTCCAACCTGGACAGATAGATTCCTAACTATCTGGCCCAGAAGTATCTTTCTCTTTACACCTGACGATGCTGTTGTAACAAAAGTCATCACAGATATAATAGTTTTCATTCATCAATGAAGAGAATACAGAAAACCAGGAATAACTGTAAGAAATATTAAATAATTACATGTGATCAAAATTTTAAAGGCAAGAGAAAGAAATTCAAAGAAAATAAAACCTGATAACTCACTCTAAAATCAATTCGTGATTGATTGTAGTTTATGTTTCAAATGATCTTAGTTAATTTTCAGTAGCAGTGAAGAGGAATGGTGTTCAAGGAAGCTTACAATTGCAAAGCAAATGATACACAGGCACTAAACTGGATTTTCTGTTACAGAATTTTAAATTGCTTCTTCTCACAACTTAAATCTATAAATATTTTCACCATTCATTTAAAAATGCTATCGCCATGTCACAAGCTGATTTGTTTTCTCTCCATGTTCTCCCTTAAATGAAACATGGTTTGAAGGATAAAATCTAATATAAGGGACATATGCCTGAGGTAAATTTACCAAGGTAGTAAAAAAAAAAAAAACCTCACTGAATATATAAAATAATTCAGAGTTCTAGAATGTGGAGTTAACGCTGACAATACCCTGTGCAGTGTGTTTATCCCATCTTTAGTATCCTCATCTGTATTCCAGAGGTTCCCTTGGGATTGCCTCTTCTTGCTTATGGAATTTTGTTGACACATTAGATGTCAGGATCCAAAAATTTATGGAGTGGAACAGAAGGGTGTTTCCTTCTTAAAGTTTTATGGACCCAGTTTTTTTTCTCTCCTGATGTGCCAACTGGGATTATCTTTGGATCTCATGCTGGGATTTTCGCCAGAAAATATTTGAAGAGTGAAGGGAAGAAAGGAGAGGGATGTCAGTTTGAGATGCACAGCACATATTGAAGGGTTTAGTATCAGAGGTGCTTTTATTTAGATAGGTCTACGTAATATCAATGTCTCTTTATGTTTTTAGGTCTAATGCACATACATATTTCATATAGTCTATTAACTTGGTACACATAATAGTATATATACATACATAGCCACATATATATGGATATATATGTGCATGTGGGTGTATCCTCTATCCATATATATGCATATATATGTGTGTATGTGTGTATGGATCCTCTCTTAAGCTCTATCATGCCATTCCACACTTTCTTATATGCATAATGAATTATAATTTATCTAAGGCACATGTAAACACTTACTTTGGTACTCTGATTCAGCTGTGCTGTTCCTACCCTTCATTCTTCTTCCATCTCCAATGTCACACACCTCAGAGGCATCAAAGTTAATAGCATCAAACTCCACACTCAACTTTCACAATTCACTAAAGTATTGAGTCATAGGAAGGGAGTCAATGCTTTGCCACAGACTGTTTTACAGTTACTGGATTCAGCCCCTTAAATATTTATACATCGATATAAGTGAACACAGTGCACATCATATTATCAACATGTTCCTCATAGAGTAAATAATGTTCATGGATGGTAATAAGTAATTTTCAATGCTTCTGGGAAATAAATATTTTTTTAGTGTAGAAAATGTTTGCCAAAGATATTTTTAATATTTTATTAACGAACAGAATTTCAGAAAATTTATTTAGTTATTCGCTATCCTCATACAAAAATGACAAGTTGTGTCGAAAACATTTCAATGTCATCCATTAAAAACTATGCAAAGTTTTATAGTTCTCCATTGTTGAATGCTTTCATCTATGAATGTTTTAAACAATAAGAAGCAGAAGAGAAGACTTCTGAGAAGATAATATTTCTTCTTCCTGTAAATTAAATGACTATCTTTAGCTATACTAACAGTCACAGGAAAGTTCTAGACGTTACTTCAAATATCCTTTAGCAAAAAATACAATCAAGCATTTCTCTGAAAACCCGGAATATAAGCCTAACTTTGAGGTTTTTATTTTACATAGAAAGCATGCAATTTTAAAGGGATGTGTTGAGTTTCATGTATAAAATTTAAGAAAAAATGAATAACAGAATAAAATTTAAAAAGAAAAATACATAAGGAAACAAACTTAAAAGTATATACATATATACACTTAAGTGTGTGTGTGTGTGTGTGTGTGTGTGTGTGTGTGTGTGTGTGTGTAGTACATCCAGTAACTACTGGCAGGCACATCTTTCCAGTGATCAACAGCTCTCCTAATTCGACTTAAAACATGCTGAAGAAGACGGAAGCAATGTCTGGTACTACAAACCTAGCTAAGAGCCCAGGGCTACTTAAATCATTGTTACTGGAGGAGGAGATTCTACAACTATTAATTTAACAAATCAATCCTATGAAGTATCTGACCTCCAAATGGACTTTGAAATACGGGTTTCAAAACTCTTATTTTTTTAGCTACATGTCAATGCTCCTTTTACATTGAAGAAACAGGTCAATCTTTTTATGCCCTTTTTAAAATCTGGGTAATATCTAAAGTTATGAACTTTTTTTTATTATTATTTGAAAGCGCTTTCTCATGTCTGTACACATGACGAACAAAGAATGCCTTTAGCATCTGAAGTGTTTGCCTGGAGTCTGTGAGTCAGTTCACTGATACTATGCCACCACTCTTGCCACTGTGTTTTCCAAAGCCTGATGGGAAATCAAATCTCGGAGTCCACGTAAATCCTGTTGTATAAACGAGAAAATAATTGAAGGCTCCAGATTCTTTTGTATGTGACCCGGTATTTACATTTGACCTTCACACGTTCTCACGCCTGCTTTAAACTTTCTCAGGGCTACCTGTAATGTTTAATGCAAAATAAAAGTTATAAAACATAGTCCCATTTATTATATATGAAGAAATCCATCAAAATCATCTGTATGCATTCAATAAATAAACCATTTTATTTCAAACGTTTGCAATCCAGAATTAGTTGAAGGTTCAAAGTCAGCTCTATTTTTATAAAGAGCCAAGTGTATTTAAAATTTGGATTTCATGAAATCAATTGCATCACCAATAACAATATGCAGTCAGCTGGATTTCTTTATTATAACAATCTTTGTAAACTGTGTAATGTATTGATTAATATTTTGTAGGCAAGCCATGTTTAAAATGTTCTTTTCCAATTTTAAATGCTTTACACATTTCTAGTTGCAACAGATTTGTTTTGTCCTTTGCTATTAAGGTGGAAAATACTGAATAGGGGTTGGTAACAAAGGGCAGAAGATAACATTTGTTGATTCATATTGCTTAAACATCCATCACTAATTCATCATTCACTTTGAATTCCCTGTGGGACTTTAAAAAGCTGCATGTCCATTTTGTGATTGATATAAAAGTTAAAATTAATACACTTAAAATTAGAAAATCCTACCATTAATTACATAGCAACCAGCAGGGATAGCAGGAGAAATACAGGCTACGGATGCTCTACACTGTCCAACTTCACTTAGGACCCTGTAAATTGTGATAGGTAATCAACACCTGGAAAAACAGATGCTCTGTAAACAGGCCACATGGAGATTCACTACCACTAAACAAACCCTGGTTAGATTTGTGTCCACACACAGCATACTTAGAGATGTCTATGAACACTAATATTTGAAAGTACAGCCGGGCGGTGGTGGCGCACGCCTTTAATCCCAGCACTTGGGAGGCTGAGGCAGACAGATCTCTGTGAGTTCGAGGCCAGCCTGGTCTACAAGAGCTAGTTCCAGGACAGGCTCCAAAAGCTACAGAGAAACTCTGTCTCAAAAAAACCAAAAAAAAAAAAATAGTACAGAAATATTGCTTAAAAATAAAGTTTATTGTTTAAAATAATTGGATTATTCAGTGTGTATGCATTATAAGCATGCATATATATTTCTGAGTTTTGTTTTGTTTTTTTTTTACTTTTCAAAAGTTTTAGTATTTTATATATGAATTATGAAAGCTAGAACACCACCAATCTTGATCCCATAATGGAAATATCATAATGGAAAGTCCCCACGTAGTTCCCCTCCTTACACAAGACATCTGTTACTTCATAAATTAAATATGGAGGCAAATGCAAGCAGACTGTAGAAGGATGTACTGGTTCACACTGCCATCACAAGCATTTGACTTGGGGCATCTGAACTGAAAACAGTTTTCTCAGACAGAGATATTACACAGAGTCTTTGACTCACATATAAGAAACTGACATCCATTCCTCTGAGAGCAATACCTATGTGCTTCATACCTAATGAGCAAGCTATCTACATTAACTTTCGAGATGTTTTCCTAATTCCAGCTCTTCCTGATGGTTCAAAGAAAGGTATCAGGAAAATAGATCTATTCAGTGAGTTATACCTCTTCTCTACTAACTAGACATGCGAAATAAACTAAGTTAAAGAAACTAGTCACAATCAGTTTTCATGTACCTACTAATTCAAAGTTTAAATATTCAATCACTAAAATGTCTAAAATGTTTTATGTAGTTATTGGGTGGAAATTTTGTCTGAATTTCTTATCATGAACATTTAGCAATAAAGAGGACACTATGTCTATGTTTGCATGTATTGGAAGGATTAGATGGAATCTGTAAAAAATGTCTCAATAGCCGGGCGGTGGTGGCGTACGCCTTTAATCCCAGCACTCGGGAGGCAGAGGCAGGCGGATCTCTGTGAGTTCGAGACTAGCCTGGTCTACAAGAGCTGGTTCCAGGACAGGCTCCAAAGCCGCAGAGAAACCCTGTCTCGAAAAACCAAAAATAAATAAATAAATAAATAAATAAATAAATAAATAAATAAAATAAAATGTCTCAATAATACCTTAAACATGCTATATAAGTACATACATATATATAGAGAGAAGCACACACACTCGCATATATGTATGTGTATATATATATATATATATATATATATATATATATATATTCATGAAAATTCCTTCAACATAACTACTAACAATGTATCTGGAACTTCTTCAAGGCAACCTGTACAAATATCAAGACAAGTTATCACTTCAAATTGCATTAATAGGCATTGCCTTGTAATAACAACACAATTACATAGCACAACTTCGCAGATTTGTGAACGTAAAACCAACTTTGTCTATACAGAACTAAAAAAAAATGGTTTTATATTATCTTTTTCTTTTCGATGGTCTTAATACCTATAGAAGTATAATATGCTTTATAGAAAGATACTGTACATCTTTTTTCAAGTAAATTATTGGTAAATATAAATTAAACTGCATCACCAATATTTTATTGCTCTTGTTGCAAATGTAGAGATGGTAGATTCTTTCACTAATATAATGAACTAAAATTTTACAAACACCATGCAATAACAGCAAAAGAAATCTATATGATTTGTAATGATATAATGAATATCCACATGAATAAATAGTATCTGGCCAATCATGAAGCTTTGATGGTTTCAATGGTCTCTCATTTAATTTGGAGTAATAAGAGCTGTCTTCATTTTTACCTACAACTGCAAGTCACCAATTCAATCCTTCTTGATGTGTGTATTCCCATGATGTGGAATGTGCTTCTGTATATGTATTGCTTGATGAATAAAACTGTTTTGGCCAATGGCTTAGTAAAGTAAAGCCAGGTGGGAACTCCAAACAGAGATATAGAGAGAAATAGGCAGAGTCAAGGAGACAGCATGTAGCTAATGAAAAAGAGAGACACTGGAACCTTACCAGTTGGCTACAGCTTCATGGTGATACACAGATAAATGGAAACAGAATACGCCTAAGCTATTGGCCAAACAATTGTTGTAATTAATACAGTTTCTGTGTGTTTATTCAGGTCTGGAGAGCTGGGTGAGGAACAAGCAGTCTCTGTTTACACTTCCAAACAAGGAAAGAGTTGTGAAGGTTGCATCGTACATCTTTAACATAAGGAGCAATTGTCATATATTGGGCAGTGGACAGTTATTCATGTCCTCAAGTATCAAGGCAGTAGGTGTAGCAAAGAGACTGAAATCAGTACATATTACAAGAATATAATTACAGTTACTTTAGTTAAACAGGGTTAAATAAGTAGAATCTTTTTCATGAGTTTGCTTGAATTTTATTGTCATAAATTATTGTATAGGTCACTATGTATTTTCATAAAGCAATGGTTATTGAATGGTCTATAATTGCATTTTTGTGTATTTTTAATTCTTTATATATACCTAAAGAACAAACTTCATTTAAAAACAAATTCTAGGAATATAAGTTTGACTTAAGAATAATATTCTAGGACGCTATTTTTAAACTAAGCTTTAAAGGAAGTATTCAAATAGCACAAAGAAGAGTTATAGAATTTGAAGCTCTGAAGCTACAGTGAATATTACATGAATCAGGAAACGTTTTTAGAAGCCTACAGAAGTTCTCAGTGTTGGGCTGCACACCGTGGGATTGGGATAGCCTCCTGCAGACATCAAAGCAAGGGGTGAACACAAAGTTCCTGACCTGACGTCTGAAATGCAGACTTTATTGATCCCGAAGTGTGTGAGATGTTTGCCCTGTTAGACTTTTAGTATCAAGGGATCCATGCTAACAGAGCTAACCCCTTCAGACGAATTCTAATTCAGACAAATAAAAAAGACCCGTAAAGAAAATTTAGCCTTTGCCAATACATGCTAAATGCTTTTTAAACATCAACTTTAAAACATACATTTTGTAATTAGGTCTTAATTTAATGAACCTAGAAAATCAGGTGCATATTTAGCCAAGGGAATCCTCATGTATATGACAGCTCTATTTTTCCAGTGAAAATGTAAAAATTAATATCAAGGAGTATATACTATTCACATAATCACTTCATTTCATATAAAGCTATTAATAATTATTTTAAGATACAAACATTTAAACAAAAATTAATTTCTTCAAATTTAATCTGCAAATCATATTGAATGAATTATATATTTCATAATATGAATGCAAAATAATAAAACAATAAAAGGGAAGACTATATGTTAATTACAATGTTGCTCATAATGCATTCCTAAGTTAATGAATAATATGGCTAATTACAAACTCGATAGCAATTAGCAAATGCAATTGCAATTTATATGTATACACATATTGTGTGTGTGTGTGCAGTTAAAAAAAACAAATTTTACACTACAGTATTTATTGAATAGAAATACTAGTAGTCAATACTATCTGTTGCACCTTTAAAGACTATATATTCAGTAATCATCAGATTCTCTGTAGTACCTTCTGAAATTTATTCATACACATACTCACTGAGTGTTCGTTTTTTTATGGGCTTTGTAAACAACGATAAATACCTCATTTCTTGACCAAAGGTTTTTTTTTTATTTTTATTTTATTTTATTTTATTTTTTGTGCTTATGGTACTGAGGTAACATTTTTTTAAAAAAATGTTGCCTATTTTATTGTTTTTATCTTTAAATGTTCTCTCCTTTCTCTCTTCTCTCTATGTACCTATCTCCAGCTCTATCTTTATTTTTATGATCTCATCTCTACATCTCCTTCATCTCCCATCTCTATCTTTCCATTCTGTGCGTTTACGACAGTAGCTCATGTAGCGGGACACAATGTCCTGTTTCTGTAGTGATGCAGATCCGACATGAGAGTGAAGCATTCTCTCAACCTCATTGTTTTCTTTGTTTGCTGTCCGCATGCTATCATTTGGAATAACTACATTTCGTCTACAAAGCCTCTTACTATTTGCAGTCAATTTGGTTTCGTAAATTTTTTTCTCAGTTCTTATTCTTCTTCCTCCCTTCCTGCCTCCTTCTCTTTCTCACTCCCTTCCTCATTTCCCCTCACTCTTTTCTTTTCTGTTTTTTTAATATTTATTTATTTATTATGTATACAATATTCTGTCTGTGTGTATTCCTGCTGGCCAGAAGAGGGCACCAGACCCCGTTACAGATGGTTGTGAGCCACCATGTGGTTGCTGGGAATTGAACTCAGGACCTTTGGAAGAGCAGGCAGTGCTCTTAACCTCTGAGCCATCGCTCCAGCCCCCTCACTCTTTTCTTATTCATTCATTCACTTATTCATTTTAAGGTAGAAAAATCAAAGCCTTCCCTTTAAGTTCAGGAACAAGACAAGGTGTCTGTTCCCTCTATTCTCCTGGGTTAATGCCACTGTCCTTGAATCTTTGCTAAAGAAATAATAGAAAAGAAGGAAATGAAATGAAGGCACATAGAAAATGGAATGAAAAGAGCCATAGTTTTGAATGATAGGCATATATAGAAAAGAAATCCTACAGACTCCAGAATCTTAGACTTGATAAATACTATGAATAAGCGGGCAAAATACAAAAGCAGTACACAAAAAAATCAGTAGCCTTTTAAAATAACAATAGCAAACATACTGAAAGTGAAATCAGGAAAATTAATCCAATGTTGTAATCCCAATTACAACACACACACACACACACACACACACACACACACAATGAAATAAATTTAATTAATGACCTCTATGATGAAAACTTTAACAAACTGATGAATAAAGTTGAGGAAGGCACCATAAAATGGAAAAACTTTCCAAGCTCAGGACTACTATTGTAAAAATAGTCATATTACCAAACCAACACAATAGAAACAAAATAAAACTTCAGGTCATTGTTTCATAGAAATTAAAACATAGTCAAAATATGTGGAAGCTCAAGGACAAAAGGTAGCGATAGCGATCCCAAACAAACATTATATTTGAGAATGTCATATCAAACATGATTTCTAATTACAATACAATCATAGTAATTAAAACAACCTATGATACAAAGTCATGTGCATATATCAATGGAATAGAAAAGATGAGACAACTATACATCTACATAACTAAGTAACTATAGCTACCTGACCTTTAAGAAAGACACAAAAATAGTCATCGGAGAAATGACAGCATCTTCAATATAAAGTACTAAGAAATTATATTTCAATGTGAAGAAAACTGAGCTAAATTGCTACCTCTCAGCATAAAGTTCAACTCCAAATGGATCAAGGACCTCAACATAAGGCTTGATGCCTTCAAATTTCTATGGAAATAATAAATAAGCACAAATATAAACTCTCTAATTAGGACTGCAGTAGCTCATAAATTAAGATCAATGATTGACAAACCGGAACTAATATAATAAGCAAAACAAACACAATTCTATACAGCAAAGAAAATATTAAACTGAATAGACTTGCCAAAGCATGGGAGAAATGTCTTGCCATGGCTTAATCTTTCAGAAATAAGTCGATAGTATATCCAAAGAACTTAAAAATTTAAACACCAAAAGAAACAAGATAAAAATCAAATTAGAAAATGTACTTATTATTGCACAGATACTCTCAAGCATCATGGACTTGCAGAAAGGGGAGCTATTATATACTTCTGGTGCGGATGTAAAAACTGCAAGACTCCTGGATATCAGTCTGGATGTTTCTCAAAAGCTACAAATAGATCTACCACTGATCCGTCTCCACCACTTCCAGGCAAGCATCCAAAGGCCTTAAGTCACATTACAGATATACTCACAACCATGTTCATTAGTTCTCTATTAACAAGAAGTGGAATGAATCTAGGTGAGCATGAAGTAAACAATGGCTAATAAAAATGTACACGTACGTAATTGTCTACTGTTCAACTATGCAAAAAAAGGTGAAATCATGAAATTTGTAGTTAAATAGAGATAACTTCAAGTAGTAGAAAATGGAAGATGGGCCAAGATCAAAAGACGAACCGTGCATGTTCTCTTACAGATGAGCTTCTAGTCTTTTGTGTGCTTTACCTGAAATACCTGTAGATGCCGGGAAACTATTAATAAAACACTGTGGCAGACAACACTAGTAGACTAGACAACAGGATATGGGTGAAATTTAAGTAGATAGGAGAGGGTAGGAGAATAAAGATGGGGAAATGAGAACCAGGAGAAAGCTTAAGCAAAATGAAATGTATGTGCAGAAGGTATTTTGGAACCTATTATCTTGCAGTCCAGTAAAGCATATATTAAGAAGGAGTAAAATACATAGTGCATAAAATAACATGGGGAAAATGAGTGTGCTAAAACATTTTGCAGGGATGGGAGGAGCCACTTTGTGGGAATGAGAGTGAGGTATTGGTTAAGCAAATTAAGGTGGAATGAAGAAACTGTCTGAAAGCCTGCCAGTGTGTAAGCTAAATAAAAAGTACCCTAAATTAGTAAACAATAATCCTCCTAGGGTACAGGGGTTATTAAGTGAAACTGTCAAAACCAGACATGGGTTCCCTTTCTTGGTCATTGGCCTAAAATCTGCAGAGGTGCAGAAAATATAAAACCTATCGCAAAAAAAAAAAAAAAAACAAAACTATTGCCAACGCTCCTGGTTGCCTCCCGTAATTAGATGATAAGATCATACTGCAGAAAATGCCACAAACTTTAGTTGTAAGAGTCAGATAAGGAAATCTTGAATTGACGAAGATTCTCTCCTTGATTGCCAGCTCGCATGATGCAAGGTATTGGGGAGACTGCTTCAGGAGAATAGACATAATAGACATTAGTTGCCTTGTGAAATGCTATACCCTGCAGGCTGCAACACAGCCTGCCAGGTATGGTATATATACTCTTATAGTCACGGCAAAACTGTTTATAGTGGCAACTGCTGGCTTTATTGATGAATTTGAAGCCCATCTAATAGGAGAGTATGAGTCTGGTGCTGTAAATATGACTAAAATCCTT
The DNA here is from genome assembly GCF_000317375.1 of Microtus ochrogaster. Classification (NCBI taxonomy): domain Eukaryota; kingdom Metazoa; phylum Chordata; class Mammalia; order Rodentia; family Cricetidae; genus Microtus; species Microtus ochrogaster. Next base: position 6,504,927 of record NW_004949106.1, on the reverse strand, counting down.
TGCTGTGGATGTCATAAAGTCTTATGCGAGCTATTGATACTGCTTTTCTCGATGGCCATGTTATCAAAACTGTTTTCTAAATATTGACCTTTCTATACACAGTCTGTGGGGCTTCTGCTCCTGATCACAGAAGCTACTTATTGCAGCTGGTTGGTTGTAGTTGATTCAGAGATGGGAAAACATTAGCAGTTCTAAGAATAAAATTCCTCCAAGTGCTCAGTCATAAGATGCAGCATCTGCATCAGCACCGCCTCTTACCCATCTCTGGAGCATCACAAAAGTGAGGGCAGAAAGAATGTAAGACCTGAAAGAGAAGGGGTATTCTGTGAATTTTGTCCTCTGAATATGTCATGGTTGTACACAGGATAAAAGTGACATGTCAGAAACGCTAGCAAGAACTAAGGGAAGGAAAGTATTTACATCCACTGCTGCTGTGACTGGAACTTCATGTAGCCACTAAGGAAATCAATATGCAGTTTTCTCAAAAAATGTATGGGAATACTAATTCTGAACTAACAGTGTTATTCCATGAGGCTCTATTGTCTTTGAATTTGTGATTGTCCTGCTGTCTGAACCCCACTAGCTCTCTGGGAGGTGAGCTGATAATCATTTTGAACCCATTGGCTCTCTGAGAGATCAGCTGATAATTATTCTGAATCCGTCTGGTTTTCTGGAAGGTTAGCTGGTAATCATCCTAAACCTCATTGGCTCTTGCAGTTGTCAGCTAATACATTAGTTCAATTTGTATGTAAAGAGCCTTTGCTTCCTGCTTCTTTTAAGATCTCATCTTAATCCTTCTGAATTTTTAGAAATATATGCATTTAAAAAAATCTGTATTTATTTAACCAGAATGTCACAAAAATATGTAGATTATTTGCTTAGTTCTGAATTGAACTGGGGGATCTTATGGTCATTATTTTTTCAATTTTATTTTATTCTTTCCAAAACTTTCATTACATATAAATACAATCTCACATTTCTTTAAAGCACTCTATTTTCTTTCTTTTGTTTTTCTTCCTTTCTTTCTTCCTTTATTTTACAGTTTAGGCTTATACGCTTTCTGCCAATTTTTAAATTAGCACATTTTTCCCATTTAAACTCTAATAATTCCCACTCCATATAATCTTTTTCAATAAAAGTATTTTATAATCCTCTAAGTTCCACGATTCCCATTTTAGTAGCTTTTATCTCTTTATTAATGGACTTAATTTTATTTTTTCTTATCACACAACTTTTTCTTTCTTCATAAAGGATTTAAATACTAGAAATGTGTTATAAAGGCCATTGAAATATCTGCCATTTAAAATTTCAAATAGTATCTTTCTTTCTTGCTTTTTCTGCAAATTCTCATCTGGTTCAAAAATGGATCATAACTCACTATGTCGTTGTAGATGACATTAAACTTAGCGTTTATTGTCTCTGCCTCCTGACTACTGGGATTACACGAATACACATATACATTCATTTTCTATATGTAGTGGTCAGCATTGATATTAGGGCTTTGAAATGTGAGGGTCCTGTAGACTGAGCTTTATATGCATCTTTTCTTACGTCGTCTTTCAGGTTTCTTTTTTATATAATTACTTGATTGAAAAATGGCATTTCTTATAATAAAATTGTATCAAGTGGTCTTTGCCTTTGGGGTTGTAATTGCTATTTGCTTATTTAAATGGTTATTGCCTGATAAAGGACCATCTAAACTAAATTTTGTCCTTCATTTGGTGGGTGGAAGAGAGTGTTTGATTCATTTTACAACTTATAAAAGATACCAGGAAGGAATGGTGTTTAATTTCTTGTCTAATCTAGTCTCTTCTTTTCTTTCTTTTCTCTTAGTTTATAGGCTTTACAAACATTTTTCTTTTCAATTTTAATTGAAAAAAATGTACAATAAATCTGATCATGTTTTGTTCCCTCAACTCTGATATTCCCCCTACCTCCTCACCAATTCAACTCTACCCCCTTTCTCAAGTTCCTTAGAAAACAGAAAGTACACAAAACGTCGAAGGCAGAATTTTATAAAAGAAAAACTTCCATAGAAGAAATCAAAAATGAAATGCATAAAACACAAAATTGTAAATCATAATTTATAAGCAAGAGCTGAGCAAGACAAAAAAAAGGTCCTCTATAAAAAAAAGCAATGTGAAATAAAAATGTACAAAAATAGCACCGAGTTTATTTTATGTTGACTGTGTACTGTGCAAAGCCTGTGCCCACTTCAAAGACTGTGAGTTCATATGTGTGTCCTTCCTGTTTTGATAAAAGACATTGTTACCAGGGAGTCACCACTCTTCGTCTCTCTTATTCATTCTGCTTCCCTTTCTACGTAGTTCCCTGAGATCTGAGGGTGAGAGTTTGTTGAAGACATCCCATTAAGGATTGAGTGCTCCAAAATTTTTCATTCTCTGTACATTATCCAGTTTTGGATCTCTGTGTTAGTTTCCATCTACCACTAAAGGAAGCTTTTTTGATGAGAGCTGAATGAACCACTAATATCATTATGCATCACTTCATTGCTATGTTCCTTTGGCAAAACAATAGTATTTAGTTATCCCCTAGCCCACGGTCTACCAATTCTCATATTCTTGGCCATCAAGTCAATGTAAGACATGTCTTTTATCTCATGGAGAGGGCCTTAAATCCACTCAGAGAGTGGTTGCTAGCTCCCCCAACCTCTGTGCCACTATTGCACAGACACATTTTGCACACCAGGTCATCATATAGACCACACCTCTAACCTCCTGTCAGTACACAGTCCAGGAATGGAGTCATTTGAGGAGAATCTGCGTGTTTGTGAGGACATGTTAAGAAAATAAGAATCCTGTGACCTCAGTTTCTTCAAAAACAGAATGTTCTTGGAACGTGTTTTTTGTGTTCCTGCAGGTGTAGCAGATAGGACTGACTTTACTTCAGATTACACATGGTTGCTTGTTGTGGTTATTCATAAGTATTTAAAGTATCATAACTGTCTCTATGGAAAAGCCATGTTTTTGCCTTGTGCGACTCATCATTGTGATTTACAGTTTGAACTCATGAGAACTTTTCTCATCTGACCTTCCTTACACTCAGAGTGTAAATTGTCTCAGGTTAGTGATAAAGTTGGCTATCGCATGAAATTTTAGTGCGACTCATTTATGGGCTCCATTTGCACAGGTCCCATCACCTTCAGAGCAGCGACACCTCCAAAAGATGCGTGTGCCGTTTCCATAAGCTCGTCAAGCTAGAATAGTGTCTCTGCCACACTGAAGGGCTAAATAAGGCTCCTAGAGCTTTATCTTTATTGGGGAAAAGCAGTAAGATGAGAAGTCTCTTGTCAGGGAACATTCCTGAGCCGTGAGTCGGGTCAGTGCGCACGATTTCTTACTAAGTCTAGTGCCTGGAGCACTGATTGACTTGTGCAAGAGGACAAAATAGTTTGAAGCTAAATAACTATTGTGAAATTAATATAATTTCAGTTCGTGAATACATTCAGATTCCGTATTGTTAACAGCTGAATTTATGGAAAAAGGACACCATCCTATGAATTTTGCTGCTGGTCATAAACTTCCCAGAAGGAAATTTGAGCTGATATTTCTGCAAGGCAGGTTGCCCAAGGAGTCCTTTGAGGGTTGTGGAGAGCTTTTGAGAGTTGTAAGTGCAGAGGTAATAACTTTTGTGCATCTTTAACCCTTGATGATCACTTATTTTTCTTCTTTGTATCTGGCCTAATAGTTTCTGTGTTCTTTAGATAAACCATTCGGAATACAGCATCGAAGCATCGACTTTCCTGTGATTTGTATTCTACTAGATTTTACCAACTCACAATCTAAAAGAAATATCAAACATGGCATAAGAGTGTTATCAACTCAGGCATATGGCAAAAGTTGTAAACTACCTCTGATTTCTACCACTGTACTTGAAGAGTGACTTAATTTAGTTTTTTTTTGTTTTTTTTTTGTTTTTTAATTGGTTTTTCGAGACAGGGTTTCTCTGTGGTTTTGGAGCCTGTCCTGAAACTAGCTCTTGTAGACCAGGCTGGTCTCGAACTCACAGAGA